>NW_016804163.1:1425745-1464228 GCF_001698545.2 Rhinopithecus bieti
AAAAAAAAAAAAAAAAAAAAAAAATTCTGGCCAATGAGATGTCTGCAGTGTTGTCACTTCCAGAAAGTTGTCTTAGAAAAATAGGGCACATTTTTCCCCTTTTAACTTCCTTCTCTATGAAACGTACACATGACAGACAGCACAGTCTCTAGCAGTTATCGAGGAATATAAATTGGTTTAAGCCATGTGCTCAAGATGCAGAAATTTGGAGCCTCTGATTCTGCCAACGGCATGAAACTGAGTTACCCCGGGCTGCTTTTATTTTTATTTATTTTGTTTTTTGTTTTGGTCATGCGAATTAATCTCCTAATAATTAGGTATTATTGTTGATAGCAGAAAAAATACGACAAAAGTTACTCAGATGATAATGAGCTAAACTTCATTGAAGCATGATGATAATATGACAATATATTTTACGGAACTTCAGAATTTTGGAATTAGGATATATCTCATATCTTTAAATTCCAAATTCAATCACTGTGAGGAATTGGTGAATGGATACATTTATAGAAGCGTGGTAAAATTTTACAGGCTCTTGTTTTCACTCCCTAAGCAAAAACACTCATCGGAAGAGGAAGTCAACTAAAATCTGAATAATTCCTTCTGTATACTGCCAAATAAATTCACTGTGGTAGATAAACTCCAGTTTTCACAGCTAAGACTCCTCCCCATTGAATGTGCCACAGATACCCTGTCTTCATAGACTCTGTAATACCATTTAATTGTCAGTATAGTTGCAATTCCCTACAGGTACAGTGACTGTCATTCCCTATCAATTTAGATAAAATATTTTTGCCCTCATGTAGGACAAAAAACTATTTGTTTATATAACTGGGCTAACAAAACAGATGCTTGAATTTTGTGAAAAAACCCTAGGCACTATGATATTTATGGGTAAAAATTAAATATGATCATGAAGCATAAGACATAATGTAAAAACTAGTTTGATACTAATGGCATTGGTAGAATGCTGTACATAGTTGCCTTAGATGCACATTGCCTGTGACACTGGAGAAGTGTTTTTCTTGTGATTCGTCTGAATTCAATGCAAAGACATAAGGGGATTTGGAGGTTTGATTAATCTTAACCTTCCTTACATCACAGTATATTTGCATCATTATTAGCATGTTTTTTTTTTAAATTCTTAGAGTAGAAAAATCCCATCTTGCTTCTCTAAGAGGTGGCCAATATCGTGGGTGTAGATTTAAATTTAAATTGACACTGTAGAAGGCAGTACCAATTTATCACCACTCAAGTTATTCTTTTTAGTGAAAATTCTTGTTATCTCCTTTTAATTACCATGATTCTTTTGCTATTAGGAAAGCAGTGCAGTGAATTAATTAGTCATTTCAATAAAATGTGACATTCTTAAAAGATAATTATTAAAGGGAAAATTATAGCTTATCAGCAAAATATTAGCTTTTCTTCTTGAAATTAATTTGAAAGTTGATTTGTCTTAATAAAGGATGGTTGAACACTTTTATGTTCATATTAATAGTTTTATTGTAATTCCCCTTCCAAAATTAGATTGTTAACTTTTAATTCCTCCCAAATACCACACACAAAGGATGTAAGATTACTTAACCACACACACTCAATCTCCCACATTTTATTTTATTGAAAATATGCTTACTAGTTGTACAAAAGTAAACTTCTGAGAAAACAAATGACAGTAGGCATGCAATTTTTTTCTGTGCCCTTAAAATAATGTGAATTTTCCATTTCGTCAAGTAAATATCTCAGTTTCTTGACATTCAAAGATGTATTTCTGGCCAATCCAGTGATTACTTATGTATATCTCTATGCAGAGAAAAAATAGTTTGCATATACAATTAAATAATGATTTTCCAAACCTGTGAAATATAATATTTAAAGGAAATAAGGAAAATCCAGTAGTAAACTATCCAACTATGTTTGTCTGGTTCTTCACTTTTTAAAACAATTTAACTACGGTATTGTTTGCATACCATAAATTCTCTTATTTTAATAGTACAAGTAAATGATGTTTAGCAAATACTGAGAGTCATGCAACCATTACCACATTTTAGCTTTATCCACCAAAAACATAGAAGTCATAAGTCCTAAAGGAACCAGTTGGCAGATAGTCTGGGTGTCCTGTAGAAAGAGAAATAATTCTCACTTGGTTAATCAACATATTTAAATAATTGGAAGCTTTATTTCAGTTAGTGATGTTAACAAAATTTTCCATTATAAAAGAATTCAGGGACCAAATTTTGTTTTAAAATAAAATTAAAAGTCAAACGGTGACATCATATATTTTTAACCTACAATTATTACTTGCTTGCACAAATCCAACTGAATCATCCCGATTTCCATTGTTTGACTGGATGGGTCTGAGAATTTCCATTTAATAAGCTCCTGGGTGATACCTTTGGGGCTGATACTTGGACCATCTATTATGTAGCTTTCTTAAACAATTTCACAAATGCCAAAGCATAATGAACTCACATAGACAAAAAGAGGAAAATACTAATTTTCCATGTGTTTAATATCCAGATTTATATTCCATAAAGGCAAATTTAATTTTATACAGGAAAGACTAAAAATCATAAAATATTTAATCATAGTATAATTTAATTATGACAGTGATAAATTCTCACATTAAAATAGAGATGGACAAGTATATTTAATGAAGTGTTTATTTTGATTTTTTGTTTTAGTGAGACTCAATGGATGTTGATGAATTGAACAGCATTCATGCACTTTTAAATTAATTGCACTTGAGAGGGCTTTGTGCACCTGGTAATATTTTAAGCAACATTTAAATGGTGTGGATCTTCAAGAATGTAAATTGACAAGCAGCTGCCTCCAAGTGCTAGAAATTAAACAAGCTAAAATCACAAAGTTCTAACACCTTCATTCTTGCCCAAGTTTTCTGCTTGTCATTTATTCTCTTTATAATAGAGCAAATAAAAATAAATTAGCACTTCATATTCTACATTTGATTTTATAGACTTCTGTCAATATGTATCATGAATTATTTATGCACCTGTATTTTAACATGGTTCGTAAGATATGAACTGAATAAATATGTAATGAACTTAAATAAAATATTATTTTAAATAACCTTCTTAAATAGCCTGAGAATTTTCATCTAATAAGCTCGTGGGTGATACCTATGGGGCTGGTACTTGGACCACCTATTATATAGCTTCTTAAACAATTTCACAATTGCCAAAGCATAACGAACTCACATAAACAAAAAGAGGCAAATACTAATTTTCCATGTGTTTAATATCCAAACACGTATGGACACATACAATTGTACATGTATACTTATTTAAGAATTAAGATGTTCATTCTTACACGTTATAAATGCAACAGGTATTTATAGCATCTGTTTTCCATTTGAATTATTATTCAAGCAACGTATGTTTGTTTGTACTGTGATTCAGAAATGGAATAGGAAGATATTTATGTGCCATCCTGGCTAGATTAGGCTGGGAAATCTCAATGATCAGAGAATTATAAGGGTGAGTTAATATAGGAAAAGCAAAATCAAACCAAACCACAAAACTGCTTTGATATTGATTGAATCACAGAGAAAATCCTAAGAAGCAAGACTAGTTATAATATTAATAGGTAAAAATAAACTTCAGACAATTGACCTAAGACTGTAAATTGTAAATTGACAGTAAAAGACTATAAATTGACCCATCTTGTAAAAAGGATGTCACAGCATAAGGAAAGGGTGAAAAGGCAAGCAGCAGGGGGTGTTGGTTGCCTCATAGTTGAGACATATAACAACCACAAAGGTCTGCATATTCCCAAGAATGAAAAGCTGCACTAATTCGACTGAAAGCCAAAGCAGACAGAATTTCAAAGAAAACGTCTTTATCAGTTGCACCTAACCAAGCAGGTTTCTATGGCTAAAAAAGTGTATTTGTATGGTTCATAGCATGGTTTATACACCAAAGAAACCTAAGACGAAAATGTCTCTTTCATGCTGTAAATAGATCACTGCGTGAAAGATAAAAAGAAACATACACATTTTAAATGTGAATTTATAAGTTTCTGTCAATATGTAAAATCAATCAATTCAGATACCTTTATATGGAAATGGCAACTGAATAAACATAAGAACTAAGGTAAAGGTTGCATTTCTTAAGGTCTCATTTTTCCAGTGGTGAATGTAGACAGAGCTCTGTGTTTTCATGTTTGGAAACATGAGGGAATCAGTTCTACTTGATTGTTTATGAGGCTGACATTGTTTACTGGTTTCAAGGGTTTTAGCAGTGAATTAACACAGGTATATAAATGAAGAAAATGTAGGTGTATTGCTTGATAGCTTCATAGCTTGATAACCATTATGGGATGCTCTGATATATCATTCAGTAAAATGATAGAAAAAGCAGTCAAGTTCAGAAATGATCTGTTATGACCCCATGAAACGAACAGATGGCAGGTACTGTGTGAATTAACACTGATGCATCTGAAAATTGACAATGACTGCTTAGTTTAGGGTTTTGAAGTAAACAATAATCTAATTGCCAGAAAGGCTGCCCATTGCAACGGGAGGATCAAGTACAATGGGACAGAGCAACTTTAATTTCACAAACAGCTGCAGACACGAATCAAACCAAACAGGGCCAATTAAAATCGGGAAAGAATAGAACAATGACAAAACAAACAAACAAACCAAAACCAAACAAAAAATAGATTTAGCCGGGTAACAATTGATGAAAAAATGGCCTCCATCCGAGGTAAAGATAGGCAAAGATACCACGTACATGAGGAGAATGGCAGATGAGACACTACTTTTATCATGACTAAGTGAAATACATTAAGCAATTGTCTAAAACTGGAAATGCCTTTCAAAAAAAGCATTATACTCATTGCAGAATAAATTTCGAGGATTCAAAAATAATTACAATTAGTTAAAGCTAGAATTCCATAAGCATTAATTTAATGATGTTTTCAGAAGGCTTTACAATGATGGAAGGAAAAACCTTCAGAAGAATCATACAGATAAGTCTAAAATCTTCAACCAGATATTAGAATAAATTCTCCACTCGTGGATTCCCTGGAACTGTACTATTCCAAATATGATCTGCAGACTGATGCTGGTCCTTCAACAACATAAGGATTATATGCCAAAATATAAAGAAATCACATATAATGCAACTAAATATAGTGTTTACTTCAGTTTTTGTTTTTTAACATGGAAATACTTTATTGATGAAGTGTGTTAAATTACACTTTAGAAGATTCATATCTTGCAGCAGAAAAAAAAATCAGAATTTAGAAACACCTCTAAAATGGATCCCCCTTATAAATGATAGTAATAAATAATACTAATGTATAATGTTCCTAATAAAATATAGTCTTTCTCTTGAAATAGATTCATTAATACTTTAGATACTATAGTTTTACTTATTAGGAGGACTCATTTCAAGGACCTTGTTTGATGTTGTAAGCAAACAAAAAAACTATTTGCTGGGCCCGGTGCAGTGATTCCTGTCTGTAATCCCAGCACTTTGGGAGGCTGAGGTGGGTGGATGACTTGAGGTCAGCAATTCGAGATCAGCCTGGCCAACAAGGTGAAACCCCTTCTCCACAAAATATGCAAAAATTAGCTGGGTGTGGTCGTGCATACCTGTAATCCCAACTACTTGGGAAGCTGAGGTGAGAGAATTGCTTGAACCTGCACTCCAGCGCCACTGCACTCCAGCGCCACTGCACTGCAGCCTGGGTGACATAGTGAGTGAGATTACATGAAAAAAAAAAAAAAAAAGTTAGTAGTTGGAGATAATATTCATTGAGTGTATCAGGCAAAGTCAAGTCAAGAGACAAAACACCCCAGTGTCTAAATAGATCATTCAGAAATTCTAAACTTTTATGCAATATAGACATAAAATGACAGATTTTAGGCAGTAAAAGAGCAAATGAAATAAAATTCTGATATCTAATGCATTTAAACTTATAGGAAAATTCACCATATAGTTTCATAATTACCTGTGTTTCAGATGTTTTTAATTCCAAAGGTAAGCATCATTGTAAAATCAATATTTAATTCATCAGGGAAAACCAAGCTGGTACTATTTTAAGTACTGCCTTAACGAAAAAACTTAGTAGTTACTTTATTCACAATTTTTGAGATATTGTATTTACCATACATTCAGCTTCATATTTAATACATGTTAGCTCCCATCCTTTTAATTATTCTTCCATGTGCACTTTGCTTAGTTGAAAAATCCTAATAAGTAAATAATTACAGCAGATCATTCTGGACGTCACAATGAAAGTCACTGTATGAATAACTCCCCAAATATTCAAAAATAATCCATGACATTTTATCTCAGTCCTTATACTTTTTAGTGACCCCAAATTTTGTACTGGAGCAGATTATTTATTTAGAAATAGACACATTTTGTATATGTACTAAAATAAAACCACTATCAAGCCATATAAAATGGGTTTTCTATGATAAGATTTTTTGACAGAAATATCCATCATGTTTAATTGATTTTTTCAGATTAGAAATTACCGAGTAAAACTTCTGTATATTAATGAAGTAGAAAACTATCATTTAAATTAAGCAGTCATCAATTATTACCATGTAGATGTAATATCTACTCCTTAACTCATAAATGTGTTGAATTAAAATCAGTTCCTAATTAATAAATAATGTAGAATTCCTTACCATGGTCTCATTTAAATTACACCTAAGAATGGTACACAGTTTCATAGTAAAAATAAGAACATGTGGGATATCTTTCTTGCTACAAACCACATGCCCAAGGCTCAGTCTTTGTTCAAGCCTCAGTTAAATTATTGACTGCTCCTGATCCTTGTCAGAGTATAACAGTTTTGACAATTTACCATTCCCCTCATGTTTCATATGTTATTTAAAACTTCTTCAAAGTGTTTAGGCTCTTGTCATGAGACTAGATTGTAAGCCTTTTAAGGCTAAGGATAATGTTTAAAATCTCATTGTCCCTCAAGGACCTATGGCCGGCCAGTGTAGTTCATGCATAGTAAGCATTACAGAGCAAAGGCTTGGGCCATCCATCATACAGCTAAGCCACAAGCTCAGGACCAACAGACCTTTTGGTTTCATCATACTAACATTGAGAGACTATAATGATCATAAACAAATGGACACTTTTCGGTCTACACCCATAGTAATCGAAATGTAGCCACAGTCATTATAACAAATGCACTACAAAAGGAGGGAACACGCTGAGTGTCACTAATCATTATTATTACATGCTATTTGAAGAATAGCAGTAGAAAAGCATAGTTAATTATCTCTGTATAATCAAGGCAAAGAGCTTCTGTGTTAAGTAATGAATTCTGAGCATATCAACAATTTCCAGGAACATTCTCACGGCATAAAGATTCCATCAAAGCATTGCTTTATGCAAGAATCTGTTTTCTTTTCTAAACACAACAGAACTTAGAGGAACATTTTGAACTGTGTTTTGATGTAGATGCTATATAAACAAGAAGATGAAAGCAATGTGTTATTTTTTACAAAAAAAACACATAAGAACAAATATACTTATGTTAGATATTGAAAATCTAAACTGAACAACAAACAAAATACATTTAAACATGAATTGGCACCCACCATAGCATGGATAGGGCTTTACGAAGAAATGTTCTGGTATCAGTGCACTGTGGTTTTACTCGTAGCCATGGCAGTGACTGAGCTACCTACACATCTTGAGCCTTCTGTTCCAAGTTTAGAAACTTGGAAAATATTGTGTAAACTTATGGTGTCTCTTTTTCAAATAAAATATTTGGGGATCGGAAAACAGGCGTCCTCTTCAGTTTATACCATGCAGCTTCAGTCTTTGTGCTATTTATGGTGACAACATTCATCAAGTGTAGTCTTACTTAAAAAATAAAAACATAAAAAACAAACTTGATACCTCTCTCAGGTACATGTGGCATGCCTGTGGAAGGCATATGGTTCATAAAATTAACTGTATCTCTTCGCCAAATAGTCTGTCCTCTGTTCTTGTCTCCTATGCTTTCATTGAATGTTGGCAATACTATAGATATTGCCATTGCCATTTCTAACAATAAAGTCATCATGTATGTGACCATTCTCCAAATACAACATGCTCCACTTTTAATGTCTATGTCTATAGCTAGACACTCACACATGCACACACACAAGTAGTGTATTTGTAAAGCAGGTGGATTATCTGTAATGCAGCCTTCTCCCTCACTGTTTCCCGTGCTGTCTCTCAATTCAGTAGTAATAGAGTTCAGGGGATGTTAAGTCCTAAATACCTTCTGAATCCAGTTTCCAGAAACTAGCCATCTCTTACCTAGAATCTTGTCATTGTCTTGTGAGTAGCAACCTGATTTAAGTTCCTCCTACCTTAATTGAGCCCTCACACTGCTGCTACTTCTGATCTCACCCAGCACAAGTCTGGTTGTGTTAACCCTATGCTTATAAACCATCACTGTATCTGTCGGAATCCAAGCAAGAAACAGAGTGATGACACAGAAAGTCTTAACTGAAAACAATTCAGTAAACGTATTATTGATTGAGAGAACCAAGAAGAAATGAGTCAGTAAGGATCTAGCATTATCTGAAAGCCACCCACAGACTTCAAAGGCTATGGGAGGAATTGGCTTTAGTGGAATCTGCCAAAGTGGGGTTTCGGCAGATGAACTGTTTGGCAGGAGCAGTAGAAAACATTCTCCCACAATCGGAAGAATCAAAGCTAAACAGGAAGAGAGAAGAGGGATCAGTACCTTAGTCTTTCTCTCGTCTACCCTCTGATCTCCTACTAATGTCTCCCTTTGTTCAAACCTGACAACTATTGAGAATATAAGAGGACAAGTATTGTATAGTCACAGAGGTGAGCTTCACAGCCAAACAGTCATAGCAGAGAAGGGCAGAAAAATTATTTGAAGCCTGATGCAGAATATCCAGTCTACTCACCTGTAACAGTATTCCCCAAATCTTGTTCTGGGGTTGGCGGCATCGAGGTACATTATTTGGAAAACTTCTAAAAATAAAATAAATTCCCAGTTTGCTGTGGAGTCTAGTAATCCAAATTTTAAATTGCTCCCTAAGTGAACATGTTTCAAAGCCTGGTTTAGAGACCATTCACCTTGCAGGTAAACTATCACCTTTAATACATGTCTTGATTTAAGTCTGATTTAAATTCCTCCTTACATAATTGACAGCACCCAACATAATTGGCATTGATCATGGCAGCATACTCTGGATGGTTCATGCTTTACTACGTCATCATATCTTTACCTAAGCTATGTCTTTCTCTAAAATGCTGTCCTATTTTTTTCCTTGTTTTTAGTCTTTAGACCTTTTACTTTGTCCTTTTCTGCCTCGCTCTGTGCCCCAGGAGACTGATGTCTGTGAAATGCATCAAAATCATTTGCCTTCTATTTCTGGATGTATTTGGTCCTCATTGGTGTAAATATACATATTTGTTCTTTTAGCCATGAACTACTCTTTAGTTTGAAGCATTTCCTATATTCTTGCACTTCACGTATTCACTTTCTCACACTGAAGATTGATTTTTGTTTTCGTGTTTATCTCCAAAATTAAATTGTACATTCTCTAAAAGTAGCATCTATGCCACATTATTCATTGTATCTCTTGTAAATATCACAGTACCTAGCATGTAGTACTGCTTAGTGCATGCAGAGTGTGGGAATGGAGAGTATATAAAGTATGTGAGCCGTGGTTGCCTGAAGTCAGGTGAAAGATGATAAATCATAAAACTGCAATGTATGATATTAGAAGCCTTCTCTTTTTCCCTTCCAGATATATACAGGTTAAAAAAAAGCCAAGAGTGATTCATAAGGGCGTGGGGTGTCTGGTTACTTATGGAGTCAGGGAATATTACATGAGCTGACTTTTCCTTTCAAATACTGGAACTCAAACAAAACATTTCTCATCATATGGAAAAACATATACCACAATTAATTACAAATACCACTATGAATAACAAAATGATGCTGTATTAGTCTGTTCTCATGCTGCTATGAAGAAATACATGAGACTAGTTGGTCTATAAGGGAAGGAGTTTAATTAACTCAGGGTTCTGCATGGCTGGGGAGGCCTCAGGAAACTTACAATCATGGCAGAAGGGGAAGCAAACACATCCTTCATCACATGGCAGGAGGCGAGAGAAGTGCTGAGCGAAAGGAGAAAAGCCCCTTATAAAATCATTAACTCTCCTGAGAACTCACTCACTATCATGAGAACGGCATGAGGGAACTGCCCCCATGACTGAATTACCTCCTACTGGGTTCTTCCCATGACATGAGGGGAATATGAGAACTAAAATTCAAGATGAGATTTGGGTGGGGACACAGCCAAACCATATTAGATGATGATTGTTATTAATTTTCCCAGCTGTGCTATCCAAGCTTTAGTTTATTTTTATTATAAAAGTAAGAATTTCAATAACCTTTCATGTAATATTTGTGTCACTCTGTATGCTTTCTATATGAATTCATCTCATGAAATCTGACTCCCAATGATAGTTGTCAAAAGTAAAAAAGCACCATGTCAATTTCTTATTGTGCCAAACTGTTCACCATTTTACTTGATAAATCAGCTCTTAATTGTCAGTATATTTCAGAGAATGACAATTTTTGTCATTCCTATAAATTCATGAAATATTTAATTTTGTCCTTAGATGAATTAGAAATACAACAAAATTATATCTTACAGAATTTGAGAATGTGGTGGGCAGAATATCAAGTTTCCCTCTGTGACCTCCATTCCCTTGTCTCCAAATGTACTTAAGTACCAGTCATTGACTTTGAATTAATCAAAACAGAGATTGTCCACATGTGCCCACCCTAGTTGCACAAGCCTTTTAAAAGCAGCAAGTTTTCCCCAGCTGGTGGCAGATTTCAGCATCTGGACACATAAAAATTATTCAGTGCATCACTACTGCCTCAAAGATGGAGTTGAAAAAAAAAAAAAACAACTGGGGACTTGTCTTAAGACCACAGACTAAATTCTGCCAACAACAAAATTGAATTTCAAATAAAATTTTCCCCATCTGCACAAATCATTCTTGTTGGCCCTTTGATTTCAGTGTTGTGATATCTTGAGCCATGCTGTGTCCAGCCTTCTGCCCTATAGCATGTGAGCTAAAAATCCAGTGTTATTTTAAGATGCTAAATTTGTGGTAATTTGTTACACAGCAATAGAAATCTAATATGCAAACCCCTCAATTATACAAGAAAATCAAACATGACACAATGTTAATAACTGATAATTTAGTCTTTTCTGTGTCTTAGGGATAAGATCAAGCACTTTGTTGCACATTCTCAAATTTAATCTTCACAACAATTCCATGAATTAGATATTTGAACAATTGAAAAGAAAATACTGAATTAATCATGTCTTCATAGAAAAGATCCATTAGCATAAAGATTCAACTGAAAAGATACAAAAGCAAGACAAAATTGTACCCAAAGTGTGTAGACAAACATGAATTTTATGTATTATATATCGTTAATACCAGTAATGTGTAACAAAACAGAATATTACTGAACATGATCCCACAAGAATATTTGTAAATGTTCTAAAAATAATTTGCATACGAGATGCCATAATAAATATGTAACTTTAAGCACTCAATTCTAATCTTGAGCTGCTCAATCTCAAGTCTTATTATTGCATGTTGAATCAATAATAGATAACATCAGAAATGATACTTTTCCAAGATTGGCAACTTTTATTATTTATGCTCTCTTGAAGGAGCTCAATTACACTGAAACTATTTTTCCCAACCATAAACCTAGTACATCCTAGACAGCATATATTTTATATTTTAGGGTACAATAAAAGTTAAAGAAATGTGTTAGAGGTTTAATTTGCCTAAAATATAGGTAAATAACATAAGTTTGATATATTGTTTGATTTTTGTCGTGCTAAACATTTCTGAAATCATTTGAACCAGAATTTATTGATAAAGGCAGCAAACATCAAAATAATATTTTGTTCCACTAAGTAAGCTAAAATTAAATGTAGCAGGGAAGACATCCAGCCACATAAGAACGGTCTTCCATGATCTTTATCTTGCCCTCATGGAACGAAAGCCTTGAAACTGAATAGCATTTTGTAAACAAATCACATCCATTATGTTAGGACAAATTTTTTTGTCAATATTAAAGATATAAAAGAGCTATATGGGAAAATGTTTACTTAGAAACTCTCTTAGTCTATTTTTGGTTGTTAGCAGAACCCCAGAGACTGGGTAATTTATAAAGAAAATACATTGATTTCTTACCATTCTAAATGTTAGAAAGTCCAGGAGCAAGGGTCTGGCATCTATGGAGGGCCATCTTGCTGTGCCATGACATGGTAGAAGGTATCACATGCTGAGAGAGCAAGAGCGTGCATGTCCACTCAAGTCCCCCTTCCTCCTCTTAACCAAAGCCACCAGTCCCATCATGGGAGTTCCACCCTGATGAGCTTATCTAGCACTAGTTGCCATGCAAAGGCCCCAGTTCCAAATACTGTCAATATATGAACTTAGGGATTAAATTTTTAATGTAAGAAACTTTGGGGACACATTCAAATCATTGGGGGAATATTATATACATTTAAAATCAGAGGCGCAAATGTGTGCTTAAAGGGTATTGTAATTTTCTGGGCTTGATAAGATATATAATGTAGAAACTATAAAGAACTGGCAAAAAATAAATTTTCCAACTTTGGGATGTATGGAAACATGATAATACGTTCCAAAAATTGAATATTTGCAATATTTCTCCATCCCTTCATATGTATAGTTTTATTCCAAAAAGAATTTAATGTGAATTCATATAGTTCATCTTTAGATACAAATATTAGTTTCTATTATATTCAGTATGGTTTGCTTGCCAAAAATTATGCTTGCTATATTAACTGTGAAAATAATATTGTTTGAGCTATAATTAAAATTTGAACAATGTGATTTAATTTCATAGAAATATAAATATAGTATTATCCTACATGTAACAAAGTACTGAACTTTAAAGGATCTAGCAGTTCTTAGTATAAGAAAATAAGAAAACATCTTTAAAATAGAAGGCATCATTAATATTGTAATTATTGCTACTTTTTTATCATTATTTTAAAAGAAAATAAAATCTAAGAAAATAACCCTCAAATCATTAATTACATCTTCTGCCACATACACCCACATGTGTAATATTTTGTGAACTCCTATTGACTTCTGCTCCTTAGATTTATTTTTTCATGCTTCTATAAGAGAGATGATATTTAAATATAAATAATAAAATTCCTTCATGTTGTACTTCACTGGTTTATTTAAATTTTGTCCAAATATTAATTATAAATCCCCATATTATAGTGAGTCCCATATTAATTATAAATCATACTGCGTATGATGATTCTTACATCATGCTTCTTACAAACTGAAAGTGATTTTGTTTAATTAAGACTCCAGGAAGGAGCATTCTCTGCAGCTCAGCAGCTTGTACAGTCACGGGCAAGGAGAGAGAGAAGGGTAATGGAAAAGCTGTGGTATTTGCTTTCATCCTTGGTCCAACAAGTAGATCAACAAGTAGATAGCTTGTCTGCTCCCCAGGAAACGTGCAAACTGACAGATAATGTTACCCTACAGCCTCATCCCACCTACCAGCCTTGGACACCCAGGACACATCACTTCTGTCACCTAAAAGCAAGAAAATAGGAAAGTCAGCTTCTTTTTACCACTTATTTTCTTCCTTGTTGTTCCTCATTCTTATCTCTCCCTCTCTACTTGTTATCTGTTCCCTTCCTTTCTCTCTCTTTCTAGGAAAGCTAAAGAATCTGATCAATGTTGACTAGAGTCATATGATCCTTCTTCATCTTCAACACCATCATCGTCTTTCCCTTCATGCACTGGTTCTCAAACTTGTTCTTAAATTAGGCCACCAAAGAAACTGTCAAAACACAAATGCTAGCTCCACCTCCAGTTTCTGATTCAGTCAGTCTGGGGTGGCACCTAAGAATTTGCATTTCTAATAAGTTACAAGGTGAGAATGTAGATGCTGATGAGGCTGATCAGAGGACAACTCTTTGGAAACCACTGCCTGTGTGTATATATATATATAGTACAGATAGTGTAGCAGCTAATGCTTACACAAAAGTTTCTTTATGCCAGGTATTCCTCCACACTCTATACATTTATGAACTCATTCAGTCCTCATAACAATAACATAGGAATGATTAGTATCCCTATTTACATATGTTACATATGGAGAAACTAAGTCACAGAAAAATCAACTAAATTGTCCAGGTGATTTTAAGCTAAACTGTGGCAGGGCAGTCTGCCTCCAATCTGGTTGGTAGCCACTCAACTCCACTGTCTCCACAATCTTTAATGAAAAATGTTAAGCCATGAAGCAAACTGGAATTGCTATAATAGGCTGTCATGGAAAAATTGGAAATTTCACCCTTTTATGTGAAATATATTAGACAAGGAATTCAGAAGAGAACAATGAATGGGTAATATACTTCATGTAGTAAGCCAGTAAAAATATTAAATTGGTTTCAATATTAAGAAACTTTCACTTTAATTTTATGTATTTTCATATATTGACCTAACTTTTCTGATACCCTAAAACAACTATAGTTACAATATAAATTCTAAGTATGAAACAGCTGCGTTACCGATTAACTTTTTGTAAGGTATTTTCTTCTTTGATGTTGTTATTGTTTTATTGTTACTACTTTATATTATTTTATAAAAGTATTACTATGTATTTACTATTTTATCCTATATCATTGTTATTTATAATACTTTAATGTTATCTTTTATTTGCTGAGTTCCTTAAGTTCGTAATTTCTTATTTCTGAAAATATTTTGTTAAAATTGCAATGATTTGTAATAACTTTAGAATTTGTTCTGAATTACTTAAAGGAATAAAAATTATATAAATATCATTTTAAGATATGATTTCTGATAAATATCTGAATGTAAACACTTGTATTTCTTCCCTTTTAAGAAAAGTATCATGTAAAAAAAGACTTTTACATAATGTTTATCAAATTATCAAAAGATACATGCAATAGTTGAATCACTTTAAAATTATTTGCTTGAAATTCAATCGCCACTGTTGGAAGTACTTTTGGTGTAACTGTGTTGAATAGGAAGTTATATCACATTCAAATGTGAAAGAAAACCAAATGCTATTTTCTGTCATCAACAAAATCAAAACTATGATTCCATTTTTGTGATAGTACTGTTCTAGATACTAATACAGATTGTATTCACAAACATCCTGTATGTAACCAAAACCACAAAATTTTAGGCCCTCACTTTTCTCTGCATACCTTTATTACATTTTACTGAAAGTTTAAGTTCACATTATCTTCCTCTTCCACTAGAATGTAAGCTTCAAAAGGATTAAATTGAAATGAATTGTGATTTATTCACAATATCAATGTTCCTTGCAGAGTAAGTGTCCAATAAATTGAAAGGGTGGTCTGCCCCTCCACACCTGTGGGCGTTTCTCGTTAGGTGGAACGAGAGACTTGAGAAAAGAAATGAGACACAGAGACAAAGTATAGAGAAAGAAAAAGTGGGTCCAGGGGACGGGCGCTCAGCATACAGAGGACCTGCGCCAGCACCAGTCTCTGAGTTCCCTCAGTATTTATTGATCATTATCTTTACCATCTTAGAAAAAGGGAAGTGGCAGGATAATAGGATCATCTTAGGGAGAAGGTCAGCAGTAAGACACATGAATAAAGATCTCTGTGACATGAATAAGTTTAAGGAAAATTGCTGTGCCTTGATATGCATACGCAAACATCTCCATAAACCTTTAGTGCATAAAGAGCAGCATTGTGCGAGCAAGTCCCACCTTTCGCCCTATAGGCGGTTTCTCCTTTCTCCAGTAAACAGAACATACAACTCGGTTTTACACCTAGATGTTCCATTGCCAGGGACATGGCAGGAGACAAGATGCTTTTCTCTATCCAACTGCCAAGAGGCCTTCTTTCCTCTTATACTGTCCTCCTCAACACAGCCCCTTCACGGGTGTCAGGCTGGGAGACGATCAGGTCTTTCCCTTCCATGAGGCCATATTTTAGACTATCACATGGGGGAGAAACCTTGGACAATACCTAGCTTTCCTAGGGAGGTCCCTGTGACCTTTGGCAGTGTACGTGTCCCTGGGTACTTGAGATTAAGAGAATGGTGATGACTTTTCACAAGCACACTGCCTTCAGGCACTTGTTTAACAAAGCACACCCTGCACAGCCCAAAATCCCTTAAACCTTGAGTCACCACAGCACATGTCTCTTGCAAGGACAAGGTTGGGGGTAGGGTCACAGATTAACAGCATCTCAATAGAGAACAAGATGGAGTCTCTTATGTCTACTTCTTTCTATATAGACACAGTAACAGTCTGATCTTTCTTTTCCCCATAATAAATTTTTTTAAACTGAATTGTATTTTTATACAATCTGCAGAGTCTCATGTTAATTACAAAATATTGAGCAGAACATCAAAATACAGATTTTATTATTTAATTATTTAATTACTTGTTAATTTGTATTTAGTGGGGGTAATTTTGCTGTATATAATGTGTATTGTCTAATAGGTGTAAATTATAAGAGATGCAGGAGTGAGTTATTTATTTTCTTAGTGGCATCCATCTGTCCATTTTAATTTCTAAATGAAAAGGAATGATTGACTCTATTGAAATCAATATTTAACAAATATTTTTTAAAGAAGAAGATTCTAGGTGCTATAGATTTATCTATAAATTTATTTTTTGTTTAGCCTCAGTTTTACCAATTTGCTTTTGTTTTATCACTTATTCTAGTTGGGAGAATAGAATTAATATATATTTGGCAAACTATGAAAAGATATTTAAAAAGCACTAAAACATTTTGCTTTAAATATTAGGAGATAAGAATAAGAAACATAGGAAGACTGCACAAGTTTTAATAATGTTCAAAAATTAGATTTCCTGCTCATTTCTAGCTCCATATATTTTAAACAACAAGTTTGTAGCCAAATTGTGATTCTGAGTCAAGCAAACACTGTAGCAGAAAGGTCATTTTGCAGAAATAATAGTATTTTAACTTTCTCCTCTCTGGGTGAGTTAATGTCATGATGCAGATGCCTTTCCTATTTAGATAAGAGAAGATAAAGGAAATTGTATTGTAATTTTAATATTTCCTTTGTCACTTTGAATCAAATCCATTAATGCCAGGGCTTTTACAGAGCTGTCCAATATGAACAGAGAATACAGCCAGGTTATTAACCAAATGTAATTGCCTGGTGATAACAGATCGCTGAGTCTCTATTTGACGCTTATTTAACTTCAGAAAGGCTATCGATTAGGACACCACATTTAAAGCGAGTGGGAAAATTATGCATGGACACTTTCAACAGAAAGGTGACACTTTAATAAAACAGTGCATATCATTTTTAGAATACCAAACTCCTACCGTAGTATTGTTTAAAAAGGAAAGAACTTCATCCATTTGTTTGGTCCCCTGGTGTCAAAAGGCATGAGGTGACTGATAAGCCCAAACCTCAAATGCTATGTAGTATACATATCCAGAGACAAGTGGCCCTGATCATGGCAATCTGTCCAAACAATTCAGATGGTGCCTGTCACATACAACTCTGTGTGTGTGTGTGTGTATGTCCCACACGTTCCTAGAAATACAATACGCTAATTAGAACATTAGAAGATAAAATATATTGTTAACTGCTTTTATAAGTTGAATACTTAGGTTTTTTTTTTTTTTTTTAACCCAGATGAAGTCTTGCTCTGTCACTGAGGCTGGAGTGCAGGGGCACGATCTCAGCTCACTGCAACCTCCACCTCCCAGGTTCAAGCAATTCCCTGCCTCAGGCTCCTGAATTGCTGGGATTACATGCTGGGCTAATTTTTGTAATTTTAGTAGAGACGGGTTTCACCCTCTTGGCCAGGCTAGTCTTGAACTCCTGATCTCGCAATCCACCTGCCTTGGCCTCCCAAAGTGCTGAGATTACAGGTGTGAGCCACCGCACCCAGCCAGTTTTGCATTCTTCAATCCAGAGACGTTTGTATCCAAATATATGATTCACACATGGATTATTGGTGGGAGAGGGAATTCCCATTGGAAGGGTAGTAGTGATAACGGGAACACATTGACTTTGACAGAAAGAAGCCTGAACTCAAAGCCAAGGATATATAAAATGACTTTGTTTTTAGGTGACAGTTTTGAGGGCTTCTTGTGCGAAGCACCCCTCTGAACACATAATAGATTTTATCTCATGAGGTTAGGCAATCATTTGATCTTTCTAAGCATGTGTTTCCCCAGGTATAAATTAATGTGTAACAGTATATTAAGGGGAAATTGTCATGCATCCTGCTCGACATGGTTTCTCTTCTTTATATGTTTTATTCCTTTCATGAAAGAAGAGATTTAACCTGATCAGTCTCATGTGATGCACTAACTGAACCGAATTCCATATTTAATTGAGACACTATGCTTTTAGAGATCAGTTGATTTCCCATGCAGTTGTGCCATCTCTTCCATTGATTATTTCTTTCTGATGGGCCAGGCATTGTAACTAGTACTGGATAAACTGTGATGGACAATGTGGTTCTTGTTTCCATGCATCTTGGAGTCTCGTTGTCTCTTTCTCCCATCCAGCCAGATTGGTAAATTGACTCCTGAACTGTTCCTTTGGGAGAGACCTCACCAGTCATCTTTCTTCTCTCCATCACATTTAATAGAAGAAGCTGAAGGCCACTTCTTTATCATGTGTTCTTTTTACTATACATGGGGCCAGATCATGAAAAACAAACCTCAGGATCCTTACCTTTGGTGTGGTTTTGACAAATATGAAGGAATACCTTAACATATGTTTTATGCTTGAAATTGGCACATACACTTTTCTCAAGCAATAAAATTAAATGGACAATGATTTCTAAGCATTTGCTTATGAGAAGTTTTATTTCAAAATCATGTTACGTTACTTTTTTTTGAAATCTAACTTCAGATTGGTATATTATTTTCATTTTCTTTCCAGCAAAGATAATAGGGACTGGGCTGCATTTTGCAGCCTAACAGCTTTATATTTGAACAAAAAGGAAAGTAGTTTCTGGTGATATCTAGCAAATTACTCCATAATCCTGTGCAGAAATGTTTTCAAATCAAAAAGGAGTTAGTTGTGGCTTCCAGAACTGATAATAAACACTGTAACATTTTACAACCAGGTAAGGCAGAGCTATAAACCTACCTATTTTCAGAGGAAGTATCGCTCCTTCTCTTCCTGCAATCCTCTGGAGAGATGCCCAGTCCAAACATAGAAGCAGAATAGTCTATGATGTCCACCCGCTGCTTCCAATTTCCTATCCACCCAACCACATGCCTTACAATTTCCCTGAGGCCACACTGAAACTGTCTCTTGTCCTAATATCATGCCCTGAGCAGCATTATCCTCAGGAGTTTGCTAATGGTCCCCATCTTTTTGTTTACTCAAAACCTTTTTTTTTTTTTTTGAGACGGACTCTTGGCTCTGTCGCCCAGGCAGGAGTGCAGTGGTGAGATGTCGGCTCACTGCGACCTCCACCTCGCCTCCCGGGTCCTGGTTCAAGCAATTCTCCTGCCGCAGCCTCCAGAGTAGCTGGGATTACAGGCATATGCCACCAGGCCAAGCTAATTTTTGTATTTTTAGTAGAGATGGGGTTTCACCATGTTGGCCAGGCTCGTCTTGAACTCCTGGTCTTGTGATCTGCCTGCCTTGGCCTCCAAAAGTGCTGGGATTACAGGCATGAGCCACCACGCCTGGCCTATTCAAAAGTTCTTGACTCAAGTGCAAACCTGTTCACACAAACTCTTCCTGAACTTGTTCATTGTAGGTTATATCATTCTGTCTCTAAATTCCTATAACACACATTCCGTGTATTTGACATGCAATTGCCTGTTGTGCTGTGGTGTCTCTTCTAATTTTGTCTTGTGTCTGCTGTGTTGTTATTGTATACATCCGTATATCATCTCCCATATACTATAAAGAAAAATCCTTGAATTCTTCAAATAAGTGCTTAGAATATAGTGTGGTATTATTGATTGTAATTTTGAACTACTCATCCCAGCAACATATTTCCAAGTCTTTTGATAAAATGTCCTCATTATTTGTGTTTTGAATATCAGAGTCAGAGACAAGCTCACACAGGCAACATTGGGACAAAATTCATGCATACCTTTTCACTATTCATTAATATAAGTCCATAAAAGTTAATGCTAATTGAAAAGAGACAGTGGGCCAAATTATTCCTCATTTTTAGGATGAGGCATCTGAAGCTTAACATGTCACTTCTCCAAGTCATACAAGCAAAGAGGAAGCCAGGACTTAAACCCAAGTCAGATTTATTTCAAACTATTTGCCTCTCTTTGAAAATAGTTATTTAGGGAATAAATGTGTTGATTAGTAAAACATACAGCATAAAGTTTCCAGCGAACACTTCAATCCACTAAGCCATTTGCCTCAAAATTATTACATTGTATGACATGAAAAAACATCTGACATAGCATCTAAAATGCAAGATAATTTTTACAATATTGGTTTTACTTACTGAATAGTGACATAGAAAACTATTATTAACTCCATTTTGTAGATGAGGAAACCAAGTAAGCAAACCTTCAAAGAAGGTGCCTACTTTGACTTCTCAGCCTGAGGTATTTCCATGATGCTATTCACACTTCCTAAAAAATGTATGTAGTTCCTCTGTCTCAAATGTCTTTCTCCAATCGTGATCACCTAATTATTGCCTCTTGCTGTTGTTTTAATTAGTCTATTCCAAAATTCGAGTACTTCCAATGTGATCATCTTAAGAGGTGAAGCTTTTAGCTGGTGACTAAGCTATGAGATCTTTTCCCTCAGGAATGGGATCAGGTGTCCTTATAAAAAGTACTTGATAAGAGATTTTGACCCTCTCATCCTTCCACCTTCTCCCACGTGAGGAAACAAGGCTCTTTGCCTCTGGAGGATGAGGTTTCATCTTGGAAACAGAGAGACCAGATCCTCACTAGCCAAGTGCCTTGATCTTGAACTTCCCAGCCTCTAGAACTGTGAGACATAAATTTCTGTATTTTTTTTTTTTTTTTTTTTNCTCGCCCGGCTAGTTTTTTGTATTTTTTTTAGTAGAGACGGGGTTTCACCGTGTTAGCCAGGATGGTCTCGATCTCCTGACCTTGTGATCCGCCCACCTTGGCCTCCCAAAGTGCTGGGATTACAGGCTTGAGCCACCGCGCCCGGCCAAATTTCTGTATTTTATAAATTATGCAGTCTGTTCTGTTACGGTGGCACAAACTGGTTGTGACACTTCCTCATTCCAATAAAGACCAACCAGCTATCACTTTTATTACGTAGGTTTTCCTGAATATTTACTCTGCAAGGAACAGTTTCATTTATTTTTATATTTCCAGCGCATAGTAATTGCTTAATGAACTCTTTAGCTTAAAACTTATTTTGAAATTTCAGGGCATTTATTAAAGTTCACATTCCTTTATTTTAATTGGTATGTATTTATTTTTGTGGAAAAATCTTTCTTAATCACAACTTCCAAATTTGGGTTAAGGCTCTTATTTCCCTTTAAACATTACTAACATTTTTTTCAGGAATATTTTTCCTTAGGGAGGAGAAAAAACACCAGCAGAAATTGGCATCACACCAAGTGGGCTGATACAGCAAGAATGCACCTGGCAAACTCAAATCATTTTCTTTTATCTGTGTAGGTTTTCCTCTGTGGAAGGCCATAATAGGTCACATAGTAGCTAGGGACCAAATACTTATGTTAATTAGATATTACTTCCTTAGTGTCTTATATCAACAATGTTGATTCTCTTGTAGATACAGAAGTCTTACATATCTTGCAGATACATATAATCTAAGTAAGCCTTCAATTTTATGTATCTCTATGAATTCTCCCATCTGTAGAATTAAAAAATAAATCTACACAAATGAGTCAATGGTTTGGTTAGTCTCCCATCTGTAGAATTAAAAAATAAATCTACACAAATGAGTCAATGGTTTGGTTAGTCATAGGTAGTTGATTTTAAAATAGCAATACTCTTTTATAAATATGGAATTAAATTCAATAAGAGAACATAGAGACTTTAAAATACATTTATATGGCATAGTTTTAAAGTAAAAACCTTTAAGAACATTATTCATCATAACCACATAAAACAATCAAATATTTTTACCAGTTCTTGACTGAGATACAAGAGCAGTTTTGTCCTCAAACTAATCAATGGCAAAGTAAAGTGTTTTGAGTTAATATAATGTCCTAGTAATTATGCTAAATATTATATATTTTACCCATTTCACTATCAAAATAATTTCATGTTGTAGATGTGATATTCACATTATAATGAAACAGACGCTAAAACTAACAACTTCCCCAAAGTCACATGCATTGTAACTAATATACCAAATGTGAACTCTCAAATCTATGCTCACTGTATGTTCTAAATTTAGTAGATTACTGACACAATTAAGAGATTATTGGAATAATCTTTAGTGTTTTTATTATTATCATTCGGAGGTGATGAACACAAACACTGTAATTCTCTAAGGTTTATTTTTTGGAAATATGACCTTTCGAATGGTTCCATGTAATGCAACTATAACACTACCCCTCACATTTTTATTATTTATTTGATGGAGGAAGAACAAATGAAGTTAAGGATGCCTTGATTAAGAATACTAGTAAGAGTGCTGAAAGTAATACCGTGCAGCTTATAAAATAAGCTAGGTGAAAGCCAAGGCTCAATTTTACAAATAATCATAATATATGTTTTAACATTTCCAAGCAGAAGTGAGTATAAAATAGTGGCTTAAAAATATTAAGGTTTTCAAAGGTATAGGGTTTTTTTGTTGTTGATGTTTTTGTGTTTTCTTGGTATGTGTATGTGTGTTGATAACATTAAGAAGGACGTCACATTAGCATTGAAAATAGCAAGTTACTCTTTGCCATGGGGAAGACGAGAGGATTTGTATCTGGCCAGTGTGAAAGAATGTTGGCATATATTTTACTATCATACTACTGAAGAAAATATATCAGCCGGTCAGATTTGAAATAAGCAAGCCAATCACTGGTTTATGTTCTTTAAAAATGTTAAATAATCCTTTAAAGTTATTTATAGTTTCCATAAATAATACTTAAAATTTCTCTGTTGGGAAAATTACATTGATTTCTAGAAATTTTCTATAAGAAAACATATACATTGATTTTAAACTGAATATGATTTAATATTTTTTGCTAAGTTCTATTTTTAAAAATCTTATTTTATGCAACGTCCTTCGTTAAAACGTTACCTTTAAACAAATAACATATAAAAATGACATGAAGCCGGGCGCGGTAGCTCACGCCTGTAATCCCAGCACTTTGGGCGGCTGAGGTGGGTGGATCACAAGGTCAGGAGATCGAGACCATCGTGGGTAATACGGTGAAACCCCGCCTCTACTAAAAATACAAAAATTAGCCGGGCGTAGCGGTGCGCACCTATAGTCCCAGCTGCTGGGTAAGCTGAGGCAGGAGAATGGCGTGAACCTGGGAGGCGGAGCTTGCAGTGAGCCGAGATCCCACCACTGCACTCCAGCCTGGGCAACAGAGCAAGACTCTGTCTCAAAAAAAGAAAAAAAAGAAAAAAAAAAAAAAAGAAAAACATGAAATGTGAAATTTCAAAATAAAATAAATGTGATATAAATTAATACAAAACACCAAGAAATGATAATGCAAAAGATAATGTCATTTATTAAAAAGTATTAATCCTAAACATGAAGTCTCTGCTGTTTATATTGTAATACTTAAAATTTCAAGCCATCCAATTATGTCATCTTAGTTTTGAAAGACTATATGAATTTTATATGTGTAAATGTTGAATATACATTTTGTAGGTTTAAAAGGACGATAAAAAGCAAGACCATAGGTAAGAACCTGAGCCTAATTTTTTAACTGGAGTGTCAGATCTATGACAGGAGATTTGCAATAATTAAATAATATCCTGAATGAAAAGGACATTTTCTTATTTCAACAGTTACGATGTCACAGAAGCAACTGTTTTGTATACAAAACTGAGCATCAGACTTCCCACTATTCTTTTTCAAATATGGTGAAGTCTTTATATTGGAGCTCAGAATTATAGGTGACAAGGTGGACAGAAAAGGGTCTGTGGAGTATGGTAGACATGGACTTGAAAGCCAAGACCACAATGTTCCAATTATGTGAAACGGAACAAATTCCACTAAGAAACTTTATTTGCTCATCTACATAATAGTGATAATACCACCACCCCATGAACCCCGCTGAGCGCAGTGGACAGCATATGAAAGCAGTTAATGAAGGCTGGCTACATGTGCTACCGAGTGGCATTGTTCCACGTTGAGCCATCTTGCTGTCGGTGCACCTCCTAACTATGGCAGATATCAAATGCGTACCAAAGACTAACTTGGTCACCAGGCTTAATTCTTAGCATGAAACTCATTTTTTAAGCCTTGCTATAAAGATATTTTTTCTGGGAGAATTTTATAAGTACATAGTGAGCTTTGTGCTCATATTTGGCAGTACGCATGGACATAACTTCCAAAATCAGCTGTGGGTTGGCTGAGCTCAGCATCCTGCTATCCCATAGGAAGGTAGAGGAATGAAAGCCACATTTACATATTGGTTAAACGTTATACATACATGCAACCAAACACATTCAACTGTATTCCTCTTTTAAAGCAAAATAGGAGCAGGTTTAAAATCATTCAAATCTTGTATAAACACTGTATGCCAAATGAAATTGTATAGGATAGCTGCATTTCCAAACTGATAAAAAGGCCATAATTTAAAAATAAAAGAACCATGGTACCCCATATAACGTAGGCTACAAAATGATAAAATCACAACAATAAAGTTAATTATTGAGACAATAATATAAATAAACATACAGATAGTAAAACTCTCAATAATTGATTATAACTTTATCTAAATGCTTAGGTTATCTAAAATGAAGAAAATATTTGCATAGAAGGCAACATTACTTGACACTCATAATCTACTAGTTAAGCTGAGAGGCTAGCAATGCCATAGAACAGAGAATAGCAGAGCCAGGTGACAATCAGAAAATGCAGTCTTTAAGTTTTTCTATTCCACTTTCAAACTTTGAAGGGTCAGTCGTATAGCTGAAGGTATCATCTAAAGTAAGAAAAAAAAAATTGGTAATTAGGTAGACAGAAATATCATGCTTTTCTTTATGGATATCATAAATCAAGTTAATTAATTTTACTATAGCTTTAGCATACATGTGCTCACAGAAAAAAAAAAAAAACTATTATTCCCAGGTAGAAAGTATTCTCAGATGGAATCTTGTACAAATAACCCTAAGCATATTGCTAAATATATTAATTCATAATATATTTTGTAGATTAATATGCCTAATTTTGGATTTTAGTTCTTTCTGTAATCATATGTCAGATCAAAACATAATCTTCTTGCATATACAAACTGATTACTTGAACTTTCAAATGCATCATAAAGACAGGAGTAAAGTTATTAGTCGGAAGTGGGGCCTGGGGCCCTCCAGCAAATTTGTGGTAGATTACAATGCAGCCGCTTTGCTAGAAGAAATGCAAACACCATTACTAAGCTACACATTTGGCATCTCTATTTTAGATGTCAAATGACGTACCAGTTTGATTTCACCTAAGCCTTCCCTGACATTGCAGTCTTTTTGATATCCCTCTTATATGATAATACTACAATCTGAAAGTCCAAGAAGAAAAGGAAATAGGGGATTTAGGAAGGATACAGATGTGGGACTCAAAGATCTTCAAGAAAGAAAAAGAAAAAAGATTGGGATATAATTTGTGACAGCCAGTTTGTTTGTTTGTTTGTTTGTTTTGTTTCTCTGGGATAGAAACCAATAAAAAACAATGAAAAGAAAAAATAATATGATTTAATAATGCCAATATTTTGCCCATTTTTATCTATGGGTAAACAGTAAATATTTTCCCTTTCAATGGAAGAAAATTCATTCAGATGTCACAAGGATTTAAAATAACTTTAAGTAAATAGCATCTTTCGAAACAGAGTGTTTAAGTCTTTCTGATAAGACTATATAATTTAGGAAAGGAAAATAAAACCAAGAAAGGGCTGAGTAGTAACTAATATGACTTATCCTGGAAGGCAAAGTAAGTGAGTTTATAAAAATTTTAAATAGTATATTGTGTTCTAATGGGATGTCCACAAACTATTCCTGTCCTTGTCTTGATACTGGAGATTTAGATTCTTTACTTTTTATAGTTCTCTCTCTTCCCCTCCCCTGCCTTCCTCCCTTTTCTGAAAAATAGTTTCTGCATGCTCAGTCATGACACAATATAATTTCCTGGCATATGGGAGCTTGTCTTCTAAAGAAATTAAACACATTGAGCAGACTCTCAACCATAATAATAATAATAAAAAACTATCAGAAGTCTAACTGCAATAATATACCTAAGAAAACAGATAAAGCATATATTTCCAGTTCTTTTCCAGCTTAGCATATATTTCTAGTTCTTTTTCAGCTTAGCATATAAGTATTGGGAATAGTTTCTTGCTTCATGATTCTAACTATAAGCACCAATTCCCCTTACAGAAGAAGAAACATACTAAGAAAAAAATTAAACCTCACTTAAAAAAAATTTAGTGGTGGACATCTTACTACTCCTGCAATGAATGTTTAACCTCCGTTGAATTATGTAAATGCTTTCAGGGATTTGAAAATAATTATTTCAGTAAAAGAATGTAGAGCTCCTGAACTCGCATAATTTCCCACAAGAAAAATTAAATCAGAATTATGTAAGTAGAGCGCTGCAAATCCAGCTGGCCCTAAGGCAATGCCTGGGAAGAGGGAGCATGCAGCATGCCACAAAAGCTCCACTCAAGCTCTGCCTGTCCTCTGCAGTCGAACTTTTGTGATCATTTGGAGTAACACCACAAGGACATGAAGCATCCATGGTGTTGAAAAGGCATACAAATAAAAAGCAGTAGAATATTGCGGCAAGAACTCAAGCAGAGTAAGAAAATGAGGGGGAAGAAATACACTATATTAAAAGCAAGAGAGATTGGAAAGTATCTAACAAATTTAAGCTTGGTCTTTGGTGAAGCGAAGTGATTTATAGAGGAAAACAAAAATCGTAGTGAGTAGTAGTGACACTAGGATGCTAGACTAAATGTGTAGTCTATACTTATCAAATTATTCATATGTTTGGAAATTTCTCCTTTCAAAGCAAAGATCCACAGGGAGGGTTTTTCGAAACCATTTGGATTTCCTAGTCAAACTATGGTTCTCAGCCATGAGATTCTTTACATTATTACAATTAATACTAACCACTAAGTAGACTCAAGTCGCCTCATTTACTTTTTGTTTGTTTGTTTGTTTCTTTTTTGAGAAGGAGTCTCACACTGTCACCCAGGCTGGAGTGCAGTGGTACCATCTCGGCTCACTGCAACCTCCACCTCCTGTGCTCAAGTGATTCTCCTGCCTCAACCTCCTGAGTAGCTGGGACTACAGGTGGCACCACCATATCTGGCTAATTTTTGTATTTTTAGTAGAGATGGGGTTTCACTATGTTGGCCCTCCCCATGTTGAACCCCTGAACTCAAGTGATCCACCCACCACGGCCTTCCAAAATCCTGGGATTAAAGGTGTGAGCCACCGGGCCCAGCCTTCGACTCCTGTCATTTTCTGCACTGTATCCGTACATTTCCTATTGAGAACTCAAAATTATGTAATTTTATTTATATTTTCATTTAATTTTTGCTTCACGACCCTCCCCAGTAGACACAATCACACCCAAATTTCAGTGGCCATTTCTGTCATGTCTACTGCATCTTCAGAAATTGCACCATATTTGAAACAGAAAAAGGGACCACATATTTATTTAATGAATGCCAAATGATAGACCTAGGTCTAACATAAAGCAGAGGAAATTATCTTTTCTTGAGAGAATATTGGTAATTGGTAACATGTGCGATGACTTGTTAGCATGTCCAACCTTCAATTCAGTTTCCATTTTCTAAGAATTTCTCTTACATTAATGAGAAATGAAAACAGACTTATATAAATATGGTTGTTTATAATAAGTTTAAAATAATATAATAAGTTTAATAAGTTTAAAATAATACTTATAATATTTTAAAATGTGAAAGGATAAAACTAAATGTTTAACAATAGGAAAGTGATTTTAAAATAGTATATTCGTATCTTAACATATTATGAATCTATTAAATGGTGTTTTAAAATATTTGTAAAATATTAAACATACATTTTGATGAAAATGCTCAACTTTGCATAGACATCAAAATTGTGACTCTATAATATACATCGGCATATATTTAGTATATAAATATATATTATTTAGTATACTTATGAGACCATGGGTGCGTGTGCCTGTTCACAACAAAGTTGTATAAGATACATTGTAGACATTATGAACTCTGGAGACAGACTACTGAAATGCCAATACTATTTCCGTCACTTAGCAAGTTACCTAAATCTCTTTTTCTTCAGATTCCTCCTTTGTGAAATGGCAAAAATATAAAGTTGATGGTGAAATTAGATGAGCTAGTTTTTGCTTAGAAAAAATGTGTAGCAGAGAGTATTCCACAAATCTTTATGATTATTTAAATACACACATAACATTATATGTACAAAAAACATGTATACACACATGCAATCACAAAAATATGCAAAATAGAGCAAAATATTATCAGTGAACAGTTTTTATTTCTGAGATTGTGGATAACTTGTGTTTTTATGTGGTCTAAAATTTTGTCTGGAATAAGTAAATATTGCTTTTATAATTATAAATAAAAACTATTTTGCAAGATATTAAAAAACAGGTGGACTGAGATAACATATACACATATATAATATATACATACATAATGCTTAGAATAGTGCTGAGCATATAGTATTCATTTTAAGAGTGTTTAAGTTAAAATAAATGACAATTGAGGAATTGGACATAGCAATGCGTAACTTGAGAATATGAAGCCCAAGGAATTTGCAAGAAAAATAGTTAAAGACAAAAATTAGAATTGTAAGAGCAGGCAGTATTGGCCTAGCAATGTTTGGGTTTGTAATTCCTTCAAAGGCTTGAGTACATGCAATCGCCTACATGGAAGGGACCAGCATAAAGAAAAGGTTGGAGAACGTATGAAGAGAGACAATAATTTTTATGACAAAGTTCAGATTCCAGATAAGCTGAATAAAATAAGATCAAGAACAAAATAGGATAATTTTTTTTTTTTTGAGGTGGAGTCTCGCTCTGTCGCCCAGGCTGGAGTGCAGTGACGCAATCTCCGGTCACTACAAGCTCCGCCTCCCGGGTTCCCGCCATTCTCCTGCCTCAGCTTCCCGAGTAGCTGGGACTACAGGCGCCCGCCACCTCGCCCAGCTAGTTTTTTGTATTTTTAGTAGAGACAGGGTTTCACCGTGGTCTCGATCTCCTGACCTCATGATCCGCCCGCCTCAGCCTCTGAAAGTGCTGAGATTACAGGCGTGAGCCAACGCGCCTGACCATAAATTTGTTTTAAAAAATAAAAACTTGTATGTAATTCTGGTATAAGGAAGGTAGGGTTGCATGCAGATAATAGAGATTTGATTTGTAAATGCAAAAAGCATACCAAGTCAAGAAATTCTCTATTGCTCTGCAGAATCAGACGTAAGCTGCCTGAAGATGGCCACTTGGGAAGGGTGATCCAGCAGAGAAGGCTGGTGGCTCCACGTAACGACCTCGGTAATGGGTTAAATAGTGGCAAAGACCTCATCTACCATTAGGTCTAAGTGCGGGTGTCAGTTGAAATAGATACACTTTGGAAGTGAGCATTAGCAGGTATATAGGAGAAGAAAAGAAAAAGGTAATACTGGAATTTTGCAGGGTGGATCGTTCAGAAACACTTGATCACACATTTTCAGACTTTCCTAATATAACCATTCTGTAGCTCAGTGAATAACTGCTTTCAGACTCCAAAATAGCTCATCTCATGGTTAAATTAAAATACAATGAAGTTTGGAACTCTCTTAAATGATGAATGTGATTCTAATTTTGATATTAATAATGGGGTATAATATTTTAATAACAAGCAAAACACCATCATATGCTGTTTATATTTAATCACTGTATAGGTAACTTTCTCCAATATATGACCCGTTAGTAAATAACTTAGGAAATTAAGTAGAAACATCAATGGACCATCTAAAGTTTTAATAACCTAATTTGATAAAGTCCCTTAGCGTTCTAACCATCGTAACTTAGATTTGCAAATTAGTGCTAATAAAACCCATCAGACACTGGCTCCTCATTGAAAATATTTGTGGACATTTTTTGGCTTGTGAAGTCGTGCCTGTAAATTTTATTACTGCTGAGTCAACATTTCTGATATCTTTTTAAAAATTTAATATTTTAAATAAAAAACATACACACTAAATCTTAGATTTTGTAGAGACACTCTAAATTTTTGACTCCATGACCAGAAATAATATTTGACAATATAGTTTAAATAAATGAAGGCACTTATTTTATGTGCTAAGAGGTGACAGACTTTTAAAATAAATTTAATAAATAAAGCTAACATTGCTGAAATGTGAAGAGCAGAGCTCAAGCAAATTTAATGCAATGAAGTATATAATGTAAGCAGAAGATTCAGCAGGGTAGGTGGATTCCAATTCTGCACTTAATGTCTTAAAGAAGTTAAAGAAGCAACTCAGCAACTTTTCTTTTCATTTCTCCCTTCTTCCCTCCCTCCCTTCCTTCCCCCCTCCCTTCCTTCCCCCCTTTCTTTCTCCCTCCCATAAGCACATTTCATTCTTTGTTTCTGAGCCAGAAATTCTATAATACATAAGTGAGTTACTGAATATTATAATACATATAGCCATTTTTATTTACCATGAAAAGACATAAATAAAGTGTAATTTTGTAAAAGTTATATCACAGATTATTGGCATTCATGTTCTTACGTTATTTCCAATGAATGGGGAAAGTTAGATTTTGCATGGGTCACTGAGATGTTTCTATTATTCTTATAGTTAAAAATACAAACTCTGCCAACTTTCTGCTTATACACATGCAAATTTACCTTAATAACTTAGACCACTTTCTTTTTACTTAATATCAGCATTTTTCAGAATGGGCATTTCTGAAAGTGGAAGACACTTCTTAAATTTGAATACCTTGTCACTATTAATTTTTGCTATTTGAGTGTGTCAATTACATATGTCATCAAATGATTAATCGTCAAAATTTAATAACCATAAGTAAACATGGAGCATCTGCTGTGGTACTAGAAAATCATCCGTGATTGAATCAATATTTTTGTCCTCACATCTGACTGTGTAAGCAAGTTTCACAACAAGAGTTCTATAGTGTTCTTGACAGACGTGGCAATAATAATGTTAAGATAATATTGCAAAAGTGAAGAGCTGCATGAATATTCTAATCCCAGGTTTCTTAAGCAGTGAGTCCTATGTGCCTATGGATTACATAAACTAAGAAATATAAACCCATGTCACACAAATGACTAAGTTTAATATTAAATCATGAAAATACAACAAAGAAAAAGATAATTTAAGATATAAAAACCATGAAGAGAAATAGTTTAGTTCATTAACATAATCTGCATTTTCTCCTAAGCAAGTCAATTTTAAAAGAAATATTTAACTTATAATTGGAGTTATTGAACAGTCATAGATATGGTAGCAGGAAAATATATAAAATATTAAGATACACTCCTGTAATCCCAGCACTTTGGGAGGCCAAGGCGGGCGGATCACGAGGTCAGGAGATGGAGACCATCCTGACTAAACACTGTGAAACCCCATCTCTACTAAAAAATACCAAAAATTAGCTGGGCATGGTGGCGGCGCCTGTAGTCCCAGCTACTCAGGAGGCTGAGGCAGGAGAATGGCGAGAACCCGGGAGGCGGAGGTTGCAGTGAGCCAAGATCCCGCCACTGCACTCCAGCCTGGAAGACAGAGCAAGACTCCGTCTCAAAAAAAAAAAAAAAAAAAAATTAAGGTAAAGTGAGAAGAAATGGAAATCTACACATAAAAGGCATTTTCAAAGTGCAGAGAATGTGGTAAATTTATCAGGAAGATGAAATAAAAATTTTTATAAAAATAGCTTGATTTTAAGATAGCAAAATGTAATGAAGAAATGTTCACAAATATGTAATATATTAGATTACAAATTATTAATTCACATTCTAGATTACTTGAAAATAATAGAGTATATTTGGGTGTAAATGGTTTATTTATTTTATATTAGAATGGAAAACAAATATAAAAATTTAAGTGTTCCATTACTCTGCATAATTTTTACTTAGCATAATCTGGTAATTGTGAAGAGCTAGACACACATCTTAGAATTCAAGGCCATTTCTCTTATTTTAGAAATAACTGTGGGTACAACAATGGTAACATATTCCTTAAAATAGATCAAGTGCCTTGCTTTAATTCTTTATACAAATCTAGCACTAAGATATTATGAAAAATAATAATATAGTAATATTTAAAGATCATAAATAGAAATAGCATATATGATTGATTAAAATGATATATTATTCCATCTATATAAATATTTATCATATTAAATTAATTGAATATATTTCACTTATATCTATTTGTGTGGGTAAAAAACATTAGATCTCTTTCTTTTACTTCCTCCTATACCTCAATTCTTATAACCAAACTAGACAACTTTATATGTTAAAATAATATATGTATTTTTGTATTTCTGTATGTCTGATAAAAGGGCATATAAAAATGCTCTAGGCAGCTGTACAGCAAATTCTACTAAAAGGACAGCCACCATAATAATGGTGATTGTGAGTTATTTTGTTATAATATAAAATGGCAATTAAATACTATTGAATATACAATGTGATTATTCATTTAGGAAGTTGATTAATTTGGTTTTAATTTCCTTTTCCTCTGTAACATGAAGAATTAAATAACCATACAATGTTTTTTCTATTTTATAATCTTCTTAATCATTAAAATAAGAAAAAATATTTAGAAATACAAAGATTACTTAGAAGAAAATTTGCTCATTCATATTGAAATTTTCTTCTCCAAACCAAAATAAGAGAAAGACTATGAAAGTTCATTGAGAAACAATGTAAAACAAAATATTAAATGCAAATAAAATATATGAAAACTGGTCAGCCATTTATTTTCCAATAAATGCAAATACACACACACACACACACCCACACCCCTCAAGAAAAATTAAAATGTTTAGTCTTGCAATTTTATCCTTTAAAATGTCAGAGCTTTCCTATTGCTTTATTCACCTTGCCTCTTAAATACGTTTTCGTACTACATCAGCATTTTGATTCATGACTTAGGAAAAAAATAACAAAGATAATGGCTCTATTTCTGCAGATCTTATAAATATTATATATTCAATCTTAAGATGTATTTCTGAAAGAAATATCGACTTACAAGTATAGAAAAATTGGCAAGCTGACACTTGTTTAACATTGCCTTGCTTTTACTCCATAATTTTTTTCTGGTACTCAGTTTCTCCCCAAAACTATATTTTACAAAGTTGAAATATACCAAATGACTTATGTTTCACATTTTCAACACAAAATTCCTTGCCCACCTGCCATGATATAATGTTTTTATAAAATGAAATAAAGAAACTGCTTTACTTTCTAATGGAAAATATTTTTCATTCAAGAAAATTGTTGCCCTTCCCATGTTTATTTCTTATACACATGATGTATTCCAGAAATTGATCTAGGTGTTAGTTATAAAGCAAAGAGCAAGACAAAGAACATTCTTGATCTCATTGAGCTCACTTTTTTTTTTTTTTTTTTGAGACCAAGTTTCTCTCTGTCACCCAGGCTGGAGTGCAGCGGTGTGATCTCGGCTCACTGCAATCTCTGCCTCCTGGGTTCACACCATTCTCCTACCTCAGCCTCCCAAGTAGTTTGGGACTACAGGCACCTGCCACCATGCCCAGCTAATTTTTTGTATTTTTAGTAGAGATGGGGTTTCACATTGTTAGCCAGGATGGTCTCGACCTCCTGACCTCGTGATCCGCCTGCCTTGGCCTTCCAAAGTGCCGGGCTTACAGGTGTGTGCCACTACGCCTGGCCGCACTCACTATAACAGATACACATATACCCCATATGTGTGCATGTGTAACTATTATTCTATAAATACAGTGAAAATACTTCAGTCTCAAAAAATAAATAAAAAGGAGACCATTGGTACTTGGGTTTTCATATTGTTGTTAGTTCATTTTAGAAGTAATGTAAATTACCAGACATACATACAGCAATTGACCATGTTTTAAATGTGTTAATTATTCAGATAAAATATCAGAAGGAAAAGTTCCTAGAAAAATGTTCAGGGCATTTAATGATGTATTTGACATTAATTAATAGAAATTACAATTCAAAGGTTATTTCTTCACGAATTTAGTTGAACACATGCTATTTGACATAAAATGTTTCACAATATCAGCAAACATGGCATATTATCTATGCAACAATATACATTATCTTAATTATTATAGATGTAAATGCCTATTGACATCTGATGATATGGAAGTATCCTTCTTTTATTAAAGCATTTTTCATTGCTTCTCAGCCTTTTGGCTAAGATCAAGTGTAGTATCTGTTCTTATCAGTTTAAAACTTATTTCAGAAAAGACATAGCTTTTCTTGAAATTTATTCTCTTTGCTGTCTTTGATGTTAATTTCAGTACAATTTGACAAATTCTATGCAGATCTCTGTTGGTATTCTGGGTAAACGTAAAGATTAGGGAGAAATGACATTCTTATTATAATGTATTATCCATAAATGCAAGCTCCTCATTTACGACTTCTTTCAAGACCTACAAAAATTTTGTAATCTTCTCAAAAAGAATTTCACATATACGTTTGAATTATTGAAATATATCTAAATTTTTTGTTCATAGGTTTTAGATAATTATTATTTTTTCTTCAACTGATGTTTTTCAGAAGAATTTTAAGTTTCACAGCAAAATTGAAAGGAAGGTACAGTGATATCTTCTCTAGCCTCTGGCTCCACACAGGCATTGATCTCCCGATTATCAACATCTCCCACCAGATGACATTATACATTTGTTACAACTGATAAACCCACACTGAGAGATCATTTTCATCCAGAGTTCACAGTTTATGTGAGGGTTCACTCTTGGTGTTGTATGGGTTTAGACAAATATAAGTAACATGTATCCCTCATGACAGTATCATAGAGGGCAGTTGCACTGCTCTAAAAGTCTACTGTGCTCTGCCTATTCGTCCCTTCCTTCGGCTCAACCCCTGGCACCTAGTGATCCTTCTAGTGTCTCCATAGGTTTTCCTTTTCCAGAATGTCACATAGCTGGAATTTTTAGTACTTATCCTTTTCAGATTGGCTTCTTTCACTTAGTTATATGTATTTATTTTGTCCTTGTCTTTTCATGGCTATCATTTTTAATGATGAGTTGTATTACACTATCTGGATGTACCACAATTGGCGTATCCATTCACCTACTGAATGACATCTTGGTTGCTTTCAAGTTTTGGCAATTGTGAATAAAACTGCTATAAACACATGTGCAGATGTGTATGGACATAAATTTTCAACTCCTTTCGGTTAATACAAAAGAGTACAATGAATGGGTCATACGGTAAGGATACATCTAGTTTTGTAGAAACTGGCAAATTTTCTTCCAAATTGGCTGTACCATTTTGCATTCCCACCAGCAATGAATGAGAGTTCTTGTTGCTCCACATCATTGCAGCCTTTGGTGTTTTTGGTGTTTTGGATTTTGGCCATTTTAATACATATTTAGTGGTGTTTCATTGTTGTTTTATTTTGCAATTCCTTGATGATATAGGATGTGAAGCTTCTTCTTGTATGTTTTTTGCCATTTGCATGTCTTCTTTGTTGATGTGTCTGTTCAGGTCTTTGGCTCATTGGCTTGTGTTCTTATTAAGTTTTAAGAGTTCTTTGTATATTTTTAATAGCAGTTAATATGTCTTCTGTAAATATTTTCTCCCAGTCTGTGGCTTCCTTTCTTATCCCTTGACATAGTCGTTCACAGAGCAAAAGCTTTTAATTTTAATGAAGTCCATCGTATCGATTATTTCTTTCACAAATTGTGCTTTTGGTATCACATCTAAAAAGTCATAGCCAAACCCAAGCTCACCTAGACTTTCTTCTATGTTATCTTTTATGGGTTTTGTTTTGTGTTTGACAGTTGTGATCCATTTTGAGTTAATTTTTGTGAAGCTTGGAAGGTCTACATCAAGGTTCTTCTTTCTTCTTCTTTCTTTTTCGCATGTGGGTATCCAGTTGTTCCAGGATCATTTTTGGAAAATATTTTTTTCTTGTTGTTCTCCATTGTTTGTGTCTTTGTTTCTTTGTGAAAGATCAATTACCTATATTTATGTGAGCCTCCTTCTGGGATGTTTATTCTGTTCCATTGATCTATTTTTCTTTACTTTCACTAATGCTACACTGTCTTGTTTACTGTATTTCATAGTATGTCTTGAAGTCAAGCAGTGTCAATCCTCCAACGTTTGTGTTGGCTATTCTGGGTCTGTTTCCCTTTTATATAAACTTGATCATTAGTTTTTCAGTATCCATAAAATAACTTGATAGAATTTTGAATGGTATTGCATTGATCTATAGACTGAACTGGAAAGAACTGATGTATTGATAACTGTGTCTCGTATCAATGTACATGGAATTTCTCTCCATTTATTTAGTTCTTGTTTGGTGTCTTTCATCAGAGTTTTGTAGTTTTCCTCATTATAGACCTTGAATACATTTGGTAACATTTTACCTATATGCTTCTTTTTGGGGTGGTAATGTAACTGGTATTCTGTTTCTAATTTCAAATCTCACTTATTCATTGTTGATATATAGAAATATGATTTTTTTTGTATTAACCTTGCATCCTACAAACTATCTTGCTCATTAGTAGCAAGTTTTTTTTTTTTTTTTTCAATTCTTTTGGATTTTCTACAGAGACATTAACAAAGATAATTCTACTAAATCTTTTCCAATCTGTATACCGTTTAGTTACTTTTCTAATTCTACTGCATTGCATTAGGGCTTACAGAATGTCGTTGAACAGCAGTGGTGAGAGGGGACCTCCTTTCCTTGCTCTGGATCTTAGTGGGAAGGTTTCACGTTGCTCACTAGGTGTTATGTTTTTAGATTGTCTGTTGAACTTTCACCAAAAAAAAAAAAAAAAGCATATTATTTTCATTTGTGTAACTTTTCTATACATTGTCTTGGATATGTATTTTACCACTACATAATAGCAAAATAGGCCTCTTTTTTTCCAACATTTATTTTTTTTTCTTGCTTTATTACTATACAATTTTGCTTTACTAAGGTATAATACAGATGAGGAGAGACAGTAGTCATGTTTTCTGTTGTTTCTGTTTGTTTCTGAATTCATTGAGAGGTGTTGTGCTTCTGTGTATCACTGTGAAGAATAATATTTGCTACACATTTCAAGTAGAAATTTAAACTATGATAAGGAAGTCCTTTTATGTTCCTAGCTTTTGTCATAAATACATGTCGCTATTTTTAAATGGTATTATTTTTAATAATACCACTTTAAAATCATATAATCATGCAACTTTAATATAATAATCATGTAACTTTCTCAGTTAATTGGAGTGGTAAAGTTAATTCTTAAATTTTCTGCTACAGAAACTTATTTGAATTCTGAGACTAAACACTGTATGATCTTGATGAATATTTTATAGCACTTCTGGATCCCATTTTCCTGGGTTGTCACTTTGGATTTTTGTTGTGCCCATAATGATAGATTAATCTGTAATTCTCTTTCTTTCTTTTAAAAAATAATTGAGAAATTGAGACAGGGTCTTACCCTGTCACCCAGGCTGGAGTGCAGTGGCACAAACCATGCGTTACTGCAGCCTGGATCTCCTATGCTCAAGTGATCCTCCCACCTCAGCTTCCCAATCTGCTGGGACCTCAGGCATACACCGCCATACTCAGATGATTTTTTGTATTTTTTAGTTGATATGGGGTTTTGCCATGTTGCCCAGGGTAGTCTTGAACTCCTGAGCTCAGGCGATCCACCTGCGTAGGCCTCCCAAAGTACTGGGATTACAGGTGTGAGCCACCATGCTCAGTCTATAATTCTCTTTCGTAATATGGTTCTAATTAACTGTCAATAATTAACTATCTCATAAAAATGTTAGAAAACTGGTTTTTTGAGCTTCTCTAAAATATGTTTTAAAATCTGTTCCTCAGCTCCAGTCTCCAACTCCCAGCGCGAATGACACAGAAGACCGGTGATTTCTGCATTTTCAACTGAGGTACTGGGTTCATCTCACTAGGGAGTGCCAGACAATCGGTGCTGGTCAACTGCTGCAGCCCGACCAGCGAGAGCTGAAGCAGGGCAAGGCATCGCCTCACCTGGGAAGCGCAAGGGGGAAGGGAATCCCTTTTCCTAGCCAGGGGAACT
>NW_016804163.1:1468719-1476034 GCF_001698545.2 Rhinopithecus bieti
ACATATGTAACAAACCTGCACGTTATGCACATGTACCCTAGAACTTAAAGTATAATAAAATAAATAAATAAATAAATAAATAAATAAAATCTGTTCCTTAAGTTTCTAGCAAAATTCACCAATAAAACCCAGCTCTATAACATGGTTTATTTGTTTCAAGGAGGCGCAAGGAATTTAATGAATGAGAAAATACTTAATAATTATTTTACAGTTCTTTTTTGAAAATACTAGAAATTGCTCTCTACAAAATTTTATATCACTTAAATTTGCAATTTTAATGGTCTAAACTTTTCCATAATCTTCACATTTTATAAATGTCAACTAAAACTTTAGTTATATTCCATTGAAAATTTTTTAAAGTTATTTATTTGGGTGTATTCCCTCTATTTATGTGATAAATTAGGCAACATGCTTTTGATTTGATGGAAAAGTTTGGAAATCTTGTGATTTTCTTTAATGTTTTTGCTTCCTCTCTCCACTCCGCTTTGTAAGGGATGACTTTGATCCTCATCACCCTCAAGGAGTCATATTCCCAGTTCCCACTGTCCTTATTTGGATCCAGAGACAGGCAGTCCCCCAGCTACAACTCTATTGCTGTTGTGCGTGTCTATGTTGTTTCTGGTCAATGGAGACTTCTCTTTGTATCACTGAACATGTCTGTGTTTCTTATTAAGTTTATCAGAATAGATTTTAGGGCAAGACACAGGGGCTCAAACCTGTAGTCTCAGCACTTTGAAAGGCTGAGGCTGGAGGTTTGCTTCAGTTCAGGAATTCTAGACCAGCCTGGGCAATGTAGCAAGACCCTGTTTCTACAAAAATTCCTTTAAAAAATTAGCCAGTTGTGGTGGCACATGCCTACAGTCCTAGCTTCACAAAAGGCTCAGGGTGGAAGGATCCTTGAGCTTAGGAGTTCAGTGTTACATTAACCTGTGATTGTGCCACTGCATTGTGCCTGGGCAATAGAAGGAGACCTTCTTTCTAAAAACAAGAAGCACAAAGATTAGGTTTTATCTCCAACTGAGTTTAGAGCAGAGGAAGGAAGAGCAATGAATAATCTTATAGTACTATCTTAACAAGGATTGCTTACATATTTTTATGTAGGCAATCATTTTATATATGAAAATTTAAACAATATTTGTCCTATTTGATTTTAACATAATGTTTGAAACACCATTTTATATCATTTAGGTTATATTTTTATTCAGCCAGAATCAGAAAAGAATTAGGTAATTAGACCACCACTTTCATTTTCCTAGATTAATAATGGTCCATAGGCAGCAATATTGCAAATGTAACTTATTGTACTGAAACAATGACTCATTTAATGGTTTCTAAGTGACCCATAAAAGGCATTACAATTTTAGAAGTGTCTAATATAGTACCCAAAAATACCTAGGAAAAAGTGGGTCACTCTGTAGGCAAACTTCTATGTCCTAAATAATAGTGGTAATAAAAATGATTCAGAGACAGAAAAAAAATTTAAACATTAAAAAAATATTTCAAATATATTTTCTAATTTGATCATAATTTCAATTCTGTGATATAGAGTATAGATATATTTCCAACTCATATATTTAAATGATTATATGCACACATACTAAAGTATATTGAATTTTGCACATTACATATGAGTCTTCTTCAAAATATGGTATTTTATTTACTTGAATGCATCCATCCATCTGTATAAAGATTTTCATTTCTTTGATGATAATATAACTAATGAGAAAATGTGAACACTATAAAGACAAAAATGTTTAATACATCTTTCTTAATGTTAACTAATATATTTTTTTCCATAAGTTTGGTTCTTTAAAATCAATTTTATATTTTTCAAATTTTGTCTAATACTCAAAATTTCTTATTTGTAGTGCCCGCAAATGTGGATCATTAAAGCACACAGGGATAAAGAAACAAATCCAATATATAACATAAATAATTCCAATTATGATAAAGGATCCTGGAATCTTTTATCATTTTCAACATTCAAGGAGATATAATCAATACATTCAAGGAAATAAAATATAATCCCTTATCATTTTTCAACATTCAAGGAAATAAAATAGTAATTTTTAATTGTATCTTTTGAGTGTTTAGCTTTCAGAAGAAATCACAAATGAAACAAAATATGATGTTGGTGCAAACCTAATTATGGTTTCTGCCATTAAAAGCAATGGAAAAAAACAATTAGGTTTGCACCAACCTAAATATGTACAATTTTTTCGTATTTCTTGGTAAAACTGAGACAACTATTGTCATAAGATTATAAGTAAAACAATTCAAGTATAGTGTTAAATTAGTATTAAACATGAGGAAAACAGTTTTTAAATAAAGCATAGAATAAAATACGCTTCGCTTGTGAGTGAAAATAGTGAGTTCCCTTCAACACTGGAGTGATTTCAGTGCAGACAATGTTATCAGAAGCATTATTCGATGAAAATGGATGATTGTGGTTCTTCTAGTTCCAATGTTTCTAAATTGCTTTGACAATATGATTCTCGCATTAAGCTTTCCCAAATGTGATTCTAAAACTCTTTCTGAACTTAATTATTAATTTAATATGTTCTCATTAACTCAAATATATTGTTTAACACTTAGTATATACCAGTAAGTAGTTTAATACCTTTATACACTACATATCAAAAGCGAGCACCGGGCACAATATGGCAAAAAAATAAAGATATGATCTTGCTCCTCATGATGTTTATATTCTGAGTAGAAAGATAGAAGATGGGCTACCATAGAGCAGTATACCTGTAACAGATGAAGCATGAGCTTTGGTGGTTGTGAAGTCAAAAAGTCAGCTATTGAGATAAGGTCAAGTTCTATGTGGATCAGAGAATGCCTCATTGTGAAAACATTTTAAGCTGTCACATAAAGCAAGAGAAGGAAGTCAGGGGAAAAATGATGAACACGAATGTCATGGTCATAAAAAACAGACTGTACAAAAATTGCTATGGCCAAAGCTGTGCAGATTCCCAAGAAATTAAAAAGAAAATCAATGCTACTGAGCATAAGAGCAGGGACAGAGAGTGCCCCATAGAAAAGCCATTTAGAAAGCTTACATCATCCTAAATTTTATAGTTCAATGTAAGGGGGGCGTTCAAAGATGTATTCTAAGTTTAAAGAGAAGCTATTTGAATAGCTTTCGCTTGCAGAGTGACAAAATTGTGGCCAGGTAGGGCGTCACACCTGTAATCCCAGCGCTTTGGGAGGCTGAAGGCAAGTGGATAACTTCAGGCCAGCCTGGCCAACAGTGTGAAATCCCATCTCTTCTGAAAATATAACTCTGTCAGAAAGGCCCATCTCTAACAAAAATACAGATGAAAGAGAAGAGAGGAGAGAAGAGACAGAGAGAAATAAAGAGAAGAAAGAGAAGACAGATGAGAGAAGAGAACAAGAAGAGGAGAGGAAGAAAGGAGAAAGAGAGAGAAAGGAAGGAAGGGAGGAAGGGAGGAAGAAGGAGGAAGGAAGGAAGGAGGAAACGGAAGAGGAAAGGGAAGAGGAAGGAAGGGAGGAAGGAAGGGAGGAAGGGAGGAAGGAAGGGAGGAAGAAGGGAGGCAAGGAGAGGAAGGAAGGGAGGAAGGAAGGAAGACAAATTGTGTTTCTAGAAGACAAGCTGTTTAATGTAGAGTATGTCGTATACGTGAAGATATGAATTAGAAGCTATTGCAGGAATCTAGAGAAGAGATAACAATTTAAACCAAAGAAACAACAAAAGGCAGAAAGGAACTTTAAACTTAGAAGGAGAGTTAATCAAATTTTCGGATTTATTAGGCAGCGGCAGAAATAGATGTCAAGAACTTAATAGTTTCCGAATGAAACAAAGTAGCTGATATCAAACTTATCCAACAGCTGTAAACAATTATAAACTTGGAGCAAAATGTATTTTAAGAGGTATAAAAACATGTTTGAATGCATCAGCCCACACTATGATATTTAAGAAAAATGAAGCACATGAAGAAAGACTTACATTCACCCTGGATTTTCACTAGGGGAATTTTCAAATTGCTGCACAGATCAAGAGAGCCAGACAGAGAGCAAAGGTCTCAGTATGAGTGGGAGGAGAAATCAGAGGTCAGAGTCTGGGGCTGTGAAAGTGGTGGGGATTTGGATGGCAAAATATCAGAAAGGAGGAAAGTGCCAAGAAGTCCTCCGAGCATCTGCATAAAATGTTGCTGAGGGCCTGTGACAATTTTTCAGCTGACTGTGTGCGGGACAAGATGCTAAGAGGTCAAGCAGTAAACAGCTGCAGAGAACTTATGAGCTGAGTTTCCAGAGGCCTCACTAAGGCGATGCTGAAGTTCCTTCCCAATCATAGTAGAGAGAGTTGGTACACATTAAGCTTCAGTTGAGATGCCAGAAACACCATTGCCATAAAACACCATTGCTATAAGTAAAAGCATGTCTTACTCTCTTTCAACATGGGGATAAGTTAAAGAGTTGAAGGAGACCTGTGCTAAAATGGCTTAAAACCCAAGCATCAACAGAAAAAGGGTGATTCTCTCTTAATAGCTTAATAGGATAGAATCTAATGTTCTTGGAGGATGAAAACATAATGCAGAGTTGCTGTACCATAACATATAATGTCCAGCATAAACTTAAAAATTATAATGTGAAAAATGTATGCATAAATGACTGATAATCACAACAAACCTATCAGTGCAAGCAGATGCAGAGAAAATCCAGATGTTGGAGTTTTAGAGAATGATTTCACAATACACAAGATTTATACATTGTGGAATATATAGAAAAACATAATCATGCTGGATAAACAAGTGGAGTATATTTCGACAAAAAATATCTCTATAAAAAATCAAATAGAAACTTTTCATAAAAAGTAGTCAGGCGATTTGTCCAAAATCAAATCCTTGTAACTACTAGAATTAAAATTGAACTTTATTTTATTCCTCAAGTGTTTACTACTGTTTTTTTTAAGAACTTAAATATTCTTTACCTTAGTTTACTTCTGCACTTTCCATTATGATAGCCCCTAGCCACTCAGGGCAATTGAGTAACTACAATGCAGTTAGTACAAATAGAGATGAGCTGCGCTAATTGTAAAATAAATACAAAAATAAAAACAGCTCATTTACAATATTAATGGCAAGTTGATGATGGTAATAGGTTGCATATGTTGGGCTAAATAAAATATAACATCAATGTTAATTTTATCAGTTCTTTTGTTCTTTTTCAATGTGGCTCATAACTGTGAATCCACTATTTCTATTGCACAGTGCTGTTCAAAATTTTAATTTTCAATGCTGGAAATTGAATAGAAAAGATAATATTTTTCTAGTCAGCTCCTTCTCAGATATTTCTTAATATTCTTCACTACTGCAAATCTGCTGATCTAATCCACTGTTGAAGCGATGGGGAGAGCCTTAGAAATATGAACATATTCTACACATTGAAAAATTGTTCTGTTTTTGTTTTAAGAATAATGTATTATGCTTTTGTTATCAAGTATTCTGTACTGGAAAGGCAGAATATGAAATCCCAAGTAATAATTAATTGATCTATAACAACCACAGCACAATTCTAGACCATAAACCATTAAAAAAGCCAGTTAGCAGCTGACTGTCTTTGCATAATATTTATACATTTATGGCCATAAAATACCCAAAATACTGAACTTCGATGATTATAAAGTAATATAGTAATTTTGGTACAAAGCATACCACAGTCAAAGCCAAGTAGAAAACCCTTTAACATGTTGGGTCTGAAGTCAACTGTTGATGCTGTATATTCTGAAGTAGTTCATATTCTTTTTCTTCCTTGCCAAGAGTTCCTGTCAGAACAGGAGGAGAGAATTGCTTTGGCAGAAAGGGATAGAGAGCAAAGGTGGAAAATGGGAATCATTCATGTGGTGACATAAAAGCTGTCAACCAAAATGAAGCACACTCTTCTGACCTGAAGGGCAAGGAAAAACTGGAAGTAGGACAGAAAGCAGGCAAAGCAGGGACATCTGTGGAATCGACTGAGAGAGGAGAAAACCAGAGACTCTCACGGTGCTGAGCTGGGCATGTGCGTTCTGCCAGCAAACCTGTGCTCCATTCACACCAAAAATGGTGCACCCTGATAGTTTCCAGTGCTGCTGAAGTGTTTTCAGCTTTTGCAAAGTTTAGAGGGCATTTTAAAAGAAGAATGTAAGAAACCATTCAAAGATGGCTAAAATGGTACGACCTGAACACTACACTTGAATGCCAACAATTCTATTCTCATCCCCAATTTCGGTGACTCATTGTCTAAATTGTCAAGGGAAACTCTCATTTTTGCTGTAAGTTTAAGGTTATCATATTTTCTCTATTCCATTTGAATCATAGATGGTGAGTATTAAAAAAATTAAATTAATGCATTATAATGTAGGCCATTTGACCTGAATAAATATCTCCTCGTACAAGGCGGGGGGTGGGGGGGAGGGGGACAGAAGACAAATAGTTAACATAATTTTTTTGAAAGCAAGAATATTTGCTCAAAGAGAAATAATATATTACAATCGGAAAGGATATAATATTTTTAGGGTTCAGCATAAATATTTGGAGAAAATTTAAATTTGGATCTTGTGTGTGTATGTGTGTTTAATTCTGTTGGGCATCACCTGAGATGCAATGTAAAATGACATTTATAAGGGAGGCATGGAATGTGGTAGGGAGAGGATATGTTTAGTCAGTGATGAAAAGAAAAGGAAAGAGTTGTCTAATATTAGAAAAAAAGATACAAGGAAACCCATAAAACATATTTTTAATTTTTCCTGAGTGCAGAATACTAGCAACAACAAAGATTTAACAAACTTTAAAAGTTTTCCCAGAACTCAGAGGGAAAAAACAGTCTGAGTTTAATGCTTAAGAAGAATACAATTGATCTACCAAACAAAAAGTGACGGCAGTTATATTTAGCTCTTCTGAAGGAATAATTGATAATCACGAGGTAGAAAGAAAACAAAGAAAAATGCAAATACATAGACATTATATTGTATTAAAAAATCTTCCTCAGAAAAACGGAAAGATTTGAACATAGAAATTGAACGTGCTCTTCACAATTACATTAAATTTATTAGCCAATATTTATATTAAGGTATATTCTGGTCACATTCAAACATAAGAATAAAACAAGTTTTAGTAATTTGGCAGAAAAAAGAGTATACTTTCAACAGGAAAAACTGATGGCAGATATTTCTTCTGTAACACTGAGATAGTGGCATGATGTTCATTGATGGTAATACTTTGTAACACTGAGATAGTGGCATGATGTTCATTGATGGTAATACTTTGTAACACTGAGATAGTGGCATGATGTTCATTGATGGTAATACTTT
>NW_016804163.1:1480680-1514312 GCF_001698545.2 Rhinopithecus bieti
AAAAAAAAAAAAAAAAAAAAAAAAAAAAAAAAAAAAAAGCAGTACTGCATAACACAATCCCTATATAACACACAGAATGCCAGGAAAACATCAAGAAATTTAAAGCCATAAAATAAATTATATATTTCGTTTATATGTACGACATTATTGTTAATATTCTAAATGCTTTTTATAAAAGATAAATGCTTAGATTAACTTTATAGTAAACTCACTTATAATCTGTAGAAAAGAGGCCACGGTGGGCTGGAATGATAAACTGAGACTTGAGGGCCAGCGTTCCTGATGAGTTACTTGCTGAATTCTGAGGTTGTTACAGAGGATAAAGAGTTAAGCTAAAAACTTCTGCAAAGAAAGAAAGAAGTATCCAATAATCCCAAAGTATGTAAGGAGAAAAGGTTGACTAAAAAGGCCTAGAAATAAAGCAAGCAAGAGATGAGAACAATAGAGAAAGTTGAGATTCATCCAAGGATAAATCAAAAGTTTGAAAATCATAAAGTTTAAAATGAAGAAACAAGAGCATTATGATTGGGAGGAAATAGAAAACACAGAGAATAACACAAAAGTAATATTTACTTATCTTTGAAGAGGCTATAAAGGACACTGGAGTCATAAAACAAGAATATGCTATTATAAAGACATAACTAGAAAGGGCTCAAATTGAAATAAAAAAAAACTAAAAGATTTATGTAGCATGACATCATTTTTCTTAAATTGCTGATAATATACTGTAACAAAGAGGGCATTCAGCAAAAAATATAAGGAGTTTAGAAATATTGGTAAGTGGAGATCCCAAGATAATAGAGCTGTCCAAACAGAAATTACTCCTGATTATAATAGATTTTTAGGAAAAACTGTTCATTTGGAATTAATTTATTTCATAATAAAAGTATTCTGAAGGAAAAAATATACATGCATAGAAAATCATGCAACTAAATATAGGCAATGATTAAGTTCAGAAAGAAAATAATAATTAAAAAGGTAACTGTCAGAACATTTAATTATAATGCACTATGAGGCTCTCCCATAAACAATCTTAACATTCTCAGGAAAATGTAACTGTATTTAACTAAAAATTTAGTATAAACTACATTGGCATGATGAGATAGAAGAGTGGTGAAAGTTCTGTTGGTGTAAGAGTTCATTAGATGTAATGAGTTCTCAAGAGATGATAGAACAAGGATAGTAGGAAAAGCCTATATAGAACTTGAGGACAAGTAGCATCAGGAGAAAGATTTAATGTATACAAGAGTAGTGTCCTTGGGAAATGACACTCTGATTAAAATGAAATACATTATAAAATTCTATGAGGTCAAATACCTCATAGTTTATAGTTTCTGAGATTTGTGCTTGCTTAAAAGGTCTTTTCTGAAATGATTACAAAATAATCCCATTTTCTTATAATACTTTCCTAGTTTCCTTTTGTTTATAACATGGCTTTAATCTACTTGGGGTTGAATTTTGTATGGTTTAGTACTGGCTTTAAAAACTTTTTTATTTGATTATATCTAACGTCACAGATGTAGTTATTTCTAATGTTACCGATTTAAATCAATGTAAGTAGACCACTCATGGACTCATGTATTCTGTTCAAAATTTTAAGTAAATTCCATTATGTTGTAATGAGGAAATGAAATATTTAATATATAATGTCTCAAACAACATTTTTGGTGTCTTAAATATCATAAATGCCATCATCATACCTGAATAGAATTTAGCTAAATTCAGCACATATTCTACCCTGTCTTTTCTACTTTCTGTAGTTTTCATAAACTGTGAATTTTAAAAACATAAACGGAATTCCATGGAAGAGGAATTAGTAAATCTTTCTGAAATAAAGGCTTAGAGTTCTCAGTAGACTACTATTCTATACAAATGTCTTGCATTAACCAAGTGTCAGTAGAATAATGTAATTTAATATAAATTAGTGCTATTTACACTTTTTCTCCAGACTTCTTCCAATATTTGAGATTGGGGCATTTGACAACATTGTCAAACCACGGGAATCTCAGTTATAGATATCTGAGGGAAACAGGTGTGCCAAGAGCAATTCTGTCTTCAACGAAGGAAACGTACATCGCTATTATGAATGCATTTGTGCTTTTCAGTTCTGAAATTTGTGTTCCTAAACGTTAATTTACACATTAAAATGCCCTTAAAAATCGCTGAAAAAAAGAAACACAAAGTTACCTCGGCATTAAGGTATTTGTTGAACTATCGTCTAGTTTCCAAATATTTGTAGTAATTATTACCACTTTTGGGGTTGTTATTGAGATAAAGCACCAACTTACAATATGAATCCTGAGTTATTAGAGCCCCTGAAATTGCTTTCACTCCTACTCTTTATGTGAAATAAATAATGTCATTTTTATACTTTTCTTATTTATCTCATGTTTAGTTACTAACAACTGTATGATATGTAAGCTCAGCATGGGGGGATGATGGTGTGTGTGTGTGTAGATTGCAGCCTCCAAATAAATGTATTAAAATCATTTTCCAAATAATAAGTCAAATAATAGAAACATTAATACCATTCGCCTGCTCACAGGACTCACCATTAAAATAAAGTATCAGAGTACTAAGTTTCACTCAACAGTATAACTAAAGCAGCTACTTCTTAAATACCACACTTAAGATGAGCGAATATCCTCCAAAATATATTTTATATACAGGGGAATTAAGTTAATTAAAGACATATAAAAAAGCTATATTCTCATTCAAGTGTAGTATTCTTTGAGCTTGTACCCTTTCATTCACAGGTTAAATAAGCAAGCGAAGGGGAAGTGACGAAATTGCTATTGTGCAACTGAATAATATGCCTAAGGGAATAGTATTGTGTTCATTCACAACATTATTATTTATAGAGCTGAGTACTATTATCTCACTATTTACCCCAAGTTACAGCTTAAGGTTAAAATAATTTTTACCTCTAAATTTTAAGTTATATACTTCCACTTAGTCATTTCTTCCAAAGAGGACAGCCCAGCCCAACATCTTTCTCTAATCAAAATTTGATTTTATTCTAACAGTCAAATTGCAGACATGTTAAATGCAAAAGAACCTTAATTCCTTCTAACCTCTCTTTATGGGAAATATTTTCAAACCTGAGTCATGTCATTCTTCTTGAGATCTTATTTTTGTTTGTGGTGAGCAGAACCAGAAAGTATGGCCAAATTTTATTAGAGAATTACATATCAAATTTAGGAATAAATTTTTAAAACATTAATACATCAATAGCCATTGGAAACTTTTATATTTGTGCATTTTTATCTTTAATTGATTCTTAATTTAAACCTCATGACATAATCATGAAACATGCTGGTCTTCTTCAAAATGGTACAATTAGCATACACTAAATTATGGCTGCAAGCTTATAACAGGTATTGCTATCTCCATTTTATAGTTAAGAAGATCGAGGCTTCAAAAGATTAAATAGTTTGCTTAAATATCTTATATATATCTGATGGCTTCCAAACACTCTCATCTATAATTCCATCAGGTTAATCAAGTAGAAGTTCTTTTCTTTTTTGTAGCCAAGGCTGGAGTGCAGCCTCCCAGGTTCACGCCATTCTCCTGCCTCAGCCTCCCAAGTAGCTGGGACTACAGGCGCCCGCCACCATGCCCGGCTAATTCTTTGTATTTTTAGTAGAGATGGGGTTTCACCATGTTAGCCAGGATGGTCTCGATCTCCTGACCTTGTGATCTGCCAATTTCAGCCTCCCAGAGTGCTGGGATTACAGGCGTGGGCCACCGCTCCCGGCCCAAGTAGAAGGTCTTTTCTAATCCATAGATAAGCATGTGATACTTAAGAAAATAATGTATTCACTGAAACCACTGTTTCTCACTTGTAAAATGGAGATACCATTTTCTACTTCATAAAGCAGGTAGGATGGTGTGGGTCATACAGGGAAGAAAATGAGATTCACTCTTAATATTATACTTGTGCTTCAGCAGTCTTTCCTTATACCATTAGCTTTTATGATATGAGTTATTTTTTAAATTGTTTCTAATACATCATATTCTCTTGCTTTAGGACCATTTTTAATTTCTCCTTGTCTTCTGACACAAAATAACTTGGAAATATAGATTTTCTATTTCTCTGTTTCTTTCTCCTGGTCATCAATGTGGCTACTGAATAGCTTATTTAGGACAAATCTCTTTCCAGCATTACTTGTTTCCATGGATTGGCACCTCACTGTGCTAATTATGGTTCAAGCTGGACTTAGTTTTTTCTTTTCCTAATACAGTGCTTTCAACTACGAGCTATGTTCCTGTCTTAAATAGATTTTTATAGGTCCAAACAAGAACATTATTATATTCAATATAGAAATTGTTTTCCTATTTAAACTTTCCAAGCCATGATTGTCAACAATAATTATATGGGTCTGATAGAGTTTGCTTTTGAAAAAAGTATCTTTATTATTAGTTTCTTTGATAAATATCGTAGATAAAAGTATTAAGTACATCACAGAAACTTACTCTTTTATAACCAATAGAACTGTATTCATTGAAAGTAGAAAATTTCAAATGTTTCTGCATTAGTTATGTCCATAAATAAACATAGAATTTTGCCTTCATTTAAAGATATAGAAATCATATATTTAGAGGTGATTTCAGAAAATAGTACTAACTTTGCAACAATATGTAATGGGGAGAATAATGGAATATTTTTGCATTTATTTGTGTCATTTCTGATTTTTTTTTTCCAGCAGTGTTTTGCAGTTCTCCTCATAGAGGTCTTTTAACTTCTTAGTTTCATGGATTCCTAGGTAGTTCCTTTTTTTCTGTGTGGCTTTTAAATGGGATTGTGTTCTTGAACTGATTCTCATCTAGAACCTATTGGTGTATAGAAATGCTACTGAATTTGTACATTGATTTTGTATCCTAAAACTTTCCCTAAGTCATTTATCAGTTCTAGAATTCTTTCACTGAAGTCTTTCGGGTTTTGTAGGTGTAGAATTATATAATCAGCAAAGACAGATAACTTGACTTCATCTTTCCCTATATGGATGTCTTTTATTTCTTTGTCTTGCCTGATTCCTCTAGGTAGGACTTCCAGTACGATGCTGAATAGGAGTGGTGAGAGTAGGCATCCCTGTTTTGTTCTGGTTCTCAAGGAGAATGGCTCCAGCTTTGGTCAATTCAGTATGATGTTGGCTGTGGGTTTGTCGTAGATGGCTTTTATTATTTTGATGCCTCTTTTTCTGCCTCTGTTGAGGTGATCATATATGAGTTTTGTTTTTTATTCTGTTTATGTGGTGAATCACATTTATGGATTTGCATACATTGGACCAACCCTGTATCCCAAGAATAAAGCCTACTTTATTGTGGTAAATTAACTTTTTAATGTGCTGCTGGATTCAGTTTGCTAGTACTTTGTTAAGAATTTATTCTACCAAAAAGACACGTGCATCCATATGTTCATCAAAGCACCATTTCAAATAACAAAGACATGTAATTAACCTAGGTGCCCATCAGCAGTGGGTTAGATAAAGAAAATGTGACACATACATACTGTGGAATACTACACAGCCATAAAAGAACAGAATCATGTTCCTTGCAGCAACATGGATGGAGCTGGAGGCCATTATCCTAGGTGAATTAATGCAGGAACAGAAAACCAAATACTTCATGCTCTCACTTAGAGGTGATAGCTACACATTGAGTATGCATGGACACAAAGATGGAAGCAATAGACACTGTGTGCTGGTCAAGGCAGGGGTGCTGAAAGACTACTTACTGAGTTCTATGCTTATTACTTGGGTAATGGGATTATCCATACCCAGAACTTCAGCATCACACAATATACCCATACAACAAACCTGCACATGGACCCCTGAATCCAAGGTAAAAGAAAAATCATACATGTTCTTTAGAAACAAATCATGTTAGCAAGATAAATATGTACTGAAATCAGAAATAATGATTTCCATGCACTCCACTCCAGTTGGTGTGATGAACCCAAAGTTGAGTCACAGTAAGGAAAGTTGCATAATTACCAAGACAAGAATTGTGGGGAGATTGTCTCATTTCCCACACCAATCACACGGTATCTTTTTATCCCTAAGAATATGGCACAGGCCAGGCCAAGACACTGAAGGCCTTTGCATTTTGGAGGAAAATGTGCACTATTAGTTCTACACTAATCTTTGAAGTCTGTGTACATGTTTCTCTTGGGTATGCAGACAATATAGTATTTTCAATATTTTGATTTAAAATCAACTAATACTTACTTTCATTCACATTTTATTAGCCTTCGTAAGAGCTGTGTAATGAGATAGGCATTATTGAAAACAAGAGAATAAACAAGGGAAACTGTTTCTATATGTATTGCTTCACTTTTTACAGTAACCTATGGTATTTTGCAATAAAAATTAAATGTTTCCAGTTGCAATATATGGTTTTCTTTAGGTTTAGCAATACAAACTATGCCAAACTATGCTTAATTTACTGTAGTTTTATTTTGAAATGTATATATTTGGGAGTTTGTTGATATAACAATTAAATATTTTACACAAAGTGGTATTTTACAAAGAATATTGAGGATTTCTTCTTTTATGTGATTATGAATATTCAATCTAAGTTAAAGATAATATTTAGATTCTGATTTCCTCTCATGCTGGAGTTTTCTGATATATATAATTCTAATGATTTTCCTTAAATGACAAATTAGAAATTTAAAGATAAAAGTTTAACTATTGAGATTACCAGTTAATGTCTATAGTTTTATATAGCAATGTTGTATATGTGACACTTTCAAAGTCTAATATATAAATATCAAGTGTGTGAAGTCAGTATTGTTATTGTTACTATAAATGATGTTTTACAGAATGCAAATAATTTTTCAAGATATTTCAACAAAACATAAGAAAATATATTCAATATTTAAAGGTTATAGTTGAAGTCAAGCATCATTATAATTTTACAATTTTTGTAAAGTATTTCCAAGATTATTTAAAAGTATATTTTCCTTCTGCACATAAATTTTACTTTCTAAATTTAGTTGTTTTGAAGGAAATAATCTCTTGAAAATTAGAATACAAATAAACTGATATTTGTTGAATGTTTATTAATGCCAGATGCTATTATCAAGGGTTTCACATCCATTATTTCATTCAATCTTTGAGGCAGTTTTACATAGTTTCATTACAAATAACACACTCAAGGTCACAGAGATAATAACCAGCAAAAGCTATCTTCTGATTTAGCTGGAGGAATATGTGCAGAAGCAAAAGAATATCAAAACCTTACTAAACAATTCACATGATCTCATTACATTAAAATCAATACAAGTTGCTAAAATGGAAAAGAGACAACACACAAACATAAATCTCATGGCCCCTATTTTATACTAAGAATAGCTTTCCAAAGGAGATCAGGCATGTTCAGGGTGCTGTGGCCATAAATCGAAACCCTGAACAGGCCAATATTGAGCTCCAAATAGAATCGGTATTTAAAAACTTATCAACAAAAAAGAGCCCTGGACCAGATGGATTCACAGCCAAAATCTTCCAGACATATAAAGAAGCGCTGTTACCAATCCTACATAAATGATTCCAAAACACTGAGGAGGAAGGGCTTTTCCCTAACTCATTCTACAAAGCCGCAATACTCTGATACCAAAATCTGACAAAGAGACAATAAAGAAAGAAAACTACAGGGCAATATCCCTGATAAACATAGACACAAAACCCTCAACAAAATGCTAGTAAAACAAATCCAGCAGCACATCAAAAAATTAATTAGCCACATAATGTAGGCTTTATTTCTTGGTTGCAGGACTGGCTCAACATACTTAAATCAATAAATGTAATTTACCATGTAAACAGAATCAAAATCAAAAATCATATGAGCTTCTCAATAGATGCAGAAAAAGACTTTGATAAAATCCAACACTGCCACCTGAGTAAAAACCCCCAACACACTTGGTATTAAAGGAACATACCTCAAAATCCTAAGACCTATCTATGAAAAACCCACAGCTAACATCATGTGGAACAAGCAAGATCTGGAAGCATTCCACTTAAAAACTGAAATGAGACAAAGATGGCCACTCTCACCACAGTGAGATTTTGCAACATAGCACTGCAAGTTCTAGTCAGAGTCGTCAGACAAGAGAAAGAAATAAAAACCATCCAAATAGGAAAAGAAGTCGAATTCTCTCTTTACTGGTGATATGACACTATACCTGGCAAGTCCTAAAGATGGCCAAAGTTTCCTAGAGCTAATAAATAACTTCAGTAAAGTTTCAAGATACAAAATCAATGTACAAAAATCAGTAATATTTCTATATACCAATAATATTCTACCTGAGAGCCAAATCAAGAACCCAATCCATTTAAAATAGGAACAAAAAAAAGGAAATAGTTAAGAATCCATCTAAACAACTAGGTGAAAAATCTCTACAAGGAGGACTACAAAATACCAAAGAAAGAAATCACAGATTACACATATGAAAAAAACATTCCATTCTCATGGATTGGCATATCAATATTGTTAAAATGTCCATATTGCCCAACACGATTTATGGATTCAAAACTATGCCTGTCAAAGCACCAATATCATTATTCACATAAATAGAAGAAAAAACTTCTAAAACTCATATGGAAACAAAAAAGAGCCCAAATAGCCAAAGCAATCATAAGTAAAAAGAACAAAGCTGGAGGCATCACATTACTGAACTTCAAACTATACTATAAGGCTAGAGTAACCAAAACAGTATGGTACTAATACAAAAACAGACTCATGGGTCAATTCAACAGATTAGAAAAGCCACAAATATACAATCACCTCATCTTTGACCAAGTCAACAATAACAAGCAATAAGGGAAGTAATCCCCATTCAACAAATGATTCTGGGATAACTGGCTACCCATATGCAAAAGAATAAACATGGATCCCTACATTTTACCATATAAAAAATTAACCCAAGTTGAATTGTAGACTTAAATGTAAGCCTCAAATATAAGAACCCTAGAAGAAAATCTAAGAAATGCCATTCTGGGCCGGGCGCGGTGGCACAAGCCTGTAATCCTAGCACTTTGGGAGACCGAGACGGGTGGATCACAAGGTCAGGAGATCGAGACCATCCTGGCTAACACAGTGAAACCCCGTCTCTACTAAAAGTACAAAAAAAAAAAAAAAAAAACTAGCTGGGCGAGGTGGCGGGCGCCTGTAGTCCCAGCTACTCAGGAGGCTGAGCCAGGAGAATGGCGTCAACCCGGGAGGTGGAGCCTGCAGTGAGCTGAGATCTGGCCACTGCACTCCAGCCCGGGTGCAAGGGGAGACTCCGTCTCAAAAAAAAAACAAAAAACAAAAAAAAAAAAACAAAAAAAAGAATTGCCATTCTGGACATAGATCTTGTAAAAATAAAATATTACTAAGTCCTCAAAAGCAAGTGCAACAAAACTGAAACTGACAATGGGGACCTAATTAAACTAAGAACATTCTTTAAAGTAAAAGAAACTATCAAGAGAGTAAACAGACGGCCTACAAAATGGGAGAAAATTCACAATCTATGCATCCAAATTAAAATTTGCTCAATTAAATGAGCAAATTACCTGAGTAGACTCTTTTCAAAAGAAGATATACACATAGCCAACAAATACGTATAAAAATTATCAACATCAGTAATCATTAGATAAATGCAAATCACAGCCTCAATAAGATACTATCTCACACATGTCAGAATAGCTATTACTAAAAAGACTAAACAAACAAAAAGAAAAAAACGGGTGTTGCTGGCAAGGCTGTAGAGCAGAGGGAACACTTATACATGGCTGGTGGGAATGTAAATTAGTTCAGCTGCTGGAGAAAGCAGTTTGGAGACTTCTCAAAAAGCTTATAACAGAGCCACTATTTAATTCAGCAATCTCATTTTTGGGTTATATACCCAAAGGAAAACACATCATCACACCAAAAAAGACACATGCACCCGTATGCTAATTGAAGTACTATTTGCAACAGCAAAAGCATGGAATCAACTCAGGTATCCATCAATGGTAGATTGGATAAAGAAAATGTGGTACATACACACCATGGAATACTACACAGCCATAAAAACAGAATAAAAGCATGTCCTTTGCAGCAATATGGATGCAGCTGGAGGCCACTATCCTAAGCAAGTTAATGCAGGAACAGAAAACCAAATACCACCTGTTCTCACTTATGAGTGGTAACTAAATACCGAGTACATATGAATATAAAGATGAAAATAATAGACACTGGGGACTGTTAGAGCAGGGAGGGTGGGAATTAGGTGAGGGTTGGAAAACAACCTTTAGCTGCTATGCTCATGAATTGGGTGATGAGATCATTCATACAGCAAACTTCAGCATTACGCAATTTACCCATGTAATAAATGTGTACACGTACCCCCTGAACCTAAAAGAAAAGCTGGGGAAAAAAATAACTTTCCATTAAATTTGAATTGTTTATCTGCAAGATGGGCATGGGTGGCAATGGGTATGAGGAGTTAGGTCTTCTTTGAACCAGGACTTGCTGCATTTTGCCATTTGTGGTCACTGGTCTGCAATAATGCATGCCAACAACTCCTAGCTGTCCCTATATATGCACGCGTCTACTTCCATAAAGCCATAGCATTAATGTCCTCTTGTCTTGAAACTGGAACGTCCCTATAACCTGCTCTAACCAATCGAATCTGAGGGAAGTAGCTGTCTGTTGCCCCAGCAATCCTCCTGAAAGCCAGTATCCACAGGAAAAAGCTCAAGGCTGACTCCTGAGTATTGAGAGGTTACTTGGAACAAGAGAGAGGCCCAGCCAGCAGCTGTATTCATCACCCCAGATGAGGTATCAGATAAGAGATTGAAGTAATCTTGGACGCCCGGGACCCAGGAGGTCTCCTAGTAAAATGCAGCTGTAAGACTCACCCCATGGGTTGAGTGGAAGCACTACCTAGCTAAACCCAGAAAACCAACAGAACAGTGGTAAGCAATACAAACATGCTTTAAGCTACTAAGTTTCAAGGTAATTTGTTTTGTAGCAGTAGATATCTGAAACAGAAATTGGTACCAGAAAATGCAGTGCTGCCGTAACAAAAACATAAAATATATAGTATTGGTTTACAAACCATGGACAAGTGGACACTGAAAAGGCAGTGAGGGGATTCATGAAAGCTGTAAAAGTCACAGAGAAATTATTACTGGAGGCTGGACAAATAAGGGAAATTCTGACACATGCAACATGAATAAACCTTGAGGATGTTATGCCAGGTGAAATAAACCAGTAACAAAAACAAAATACTATATGATTCCATTTATATGAGGTATCTAAAGGAGACATATTCTTAGAAAGGTGCTGAGAAGAGGAAAAATGGGGAGTTGTTTAATGGGCATAGAATTTTCAGCTTTATGAGATGAAACATTTCTAGGTAATGGCAGCATAACACTGACTATACTTAACACTACTGAGCTGTACACTTAGAAAGCATAAGGTGGTAAAGTTATGTGTTTTTCAGCACAGTTACAATTTTTAAAAAATCTCTATTGATCATCTGTCTGTCTCTATCTCTATCTATCTAGTCTATCTATCTATCTATCTATCTATCTATCTATCTATCTATCTGCCTGCCTATCTATCATCCATCTATCTATCTATCTATCTATCTATCTATCTATCTATCTGCCTGCCTATCATCTATCTATCTATCTATCTATCTATCTATCTATCTATCTATCTATCTATCTAAATCAACAGGCCTCTATTACCCCAGCACCCCATGGTAGGCAGGATGTCTGAGAAGAGAGAGACTCAGAAGGCAAAAGGGTTGTTTATTCTGCAAAAAGGATGAATAGGAGACAAGCAGACACCTACAGGGTAAAGCTCAAATTCACGTCTACCCTCTTGGGAACCAGCAGCCATTTAATTAGCATAAAGTGAAACCTCGAGTGACCCCAGCCAACATCACATACAGCAAAAGAACCACCATTCTGACCACAGCCAACTCACAGAATCTTCAATCATAGAAAATCATTGTTGTTTTCATTAAGTTTTGGCATTGATTGTGGCACACCAAGATATAACTGAAACAATATTTCGTTTCCAACATTTTGAAGGAAAATCATTGAAGCAAATATCTTTCTTAAGCCATTATCTGTACAAACCAAATGTTTACTATGCAACTTCAGCCTTGAATGAAGTTTAGTCTTCTTCCAGTACATTCTTTCATAATCCTGTCCACTTCATCTATCACATCTCAACTTCCTCATCTGGTTTATGAGGATAATAAATGTCTCCATTATATATGTCTTACGAAGATTAAACGAGTTAATACACCTGATACATCTAGACAATGCTTTGTTCATAGCAGCCCTGGAAGGGGTAGTTATCAATATGAGTCTGTACTGAGAGCATTGAGGAGCTGCCTCTTTGGCCTATCACAATAGTGGAACTCTAGAATAGAAAAGAGAACATGATATAATGTGAGAGTATAAAAACCCATTCCTCTTGGGTTCTGAGATTGTCAGATGAGCAAACCTTTCAGAAAAGAACCCCATTTTCCCCTTTATGTGCTTTTATCTAGAGATTGTGTTGTATGCAAGAAACTATAGAAGTCTAATGATGAGGGATGGTGGCAGGGAGATTTGTTTTCCACTTGCGTTTAGGATCTTGAGAGGAAGATGCCTTGCCAATTGCCCCACACCCACTTGGGGCACAGCTACAGAAAAGCAGAGAAACATGGTCAGGCAAGGGGAACCCTAATATTTAGCTTCTCCAAACTGTATTTGGTTCTCATATGGGATTGTGACTGAGATGAGACCTTGACCTGGGGCCCATCCCGAAGGCTCCATCTGGGTGAATTGCTTAGTCAGTTTGTTGATAGGGGATATGATGGGATAGAGGAGGTCATACCAGAAAGGGTTGAAATGGATCCAGTTCAACAGGAGGAGTGTTAAGCAAAGAGAGGGAAGTTCACATTTCAGCATCAGAACCCAGCAAGAGTACACAGTGACAAAATGGACTTCATTACTGCACAGCCTAGCAAACACACACCAGTGTGCACTTGAAGGTCAGGTCCTTTGCCCCCCAGTGCTGAGTTCCTACTAGTCATACAATCTCCCATGTTTGGGAGAGAAACAGGGAAAAAGTAAAGACTCAGTGAATGAAGAAGCCTTTTACAATGAGAGACTCTGATAAAAGTGGTCCGTCTTCGGTAATGAATTAGTAAGATTTCATTTTTTTTGGACTAATCAATGGAGAGGGAGATGAGTAAAACCAGTATGTTATTGACTGAGCTAAATCTTACAAGTTGCCTTCAGTTGAAAATAGGTATGGAAAATTATAAGTGTCATTTTGTTCAAAATAACATTTCGCCTGAAAAACTAAACGTAAATATGAAGCAATAAACTATAATGTATATAAAAGTTTTAAGGAAATATTCACATAACCACAATTTCCTAATTTTCTTTACTCCCGCTACTCAAAGGGAAACCACAGCTTAATTGTGGCCTGATTTCTAGCTAGATACTACTTTGCAATGCTGATGTCCTTCCATGATTTTACTGTAGAAATGTCTATCCAGATAAAAGTAAAAAGTCCTTTTAGTTTCTCAGCGATGCTTATAACCTGTCTTAGCTTCAATCACAAGTTATCTGTTACTTCAAAATACAAAACACTTTTTCTGATTCATCTGCTCACTTCTGTTTTACACAAAGAATTAGAAATGATTTATAAAATTATATAAGAAATGTATTGTTATATCTCTAGAATGATTCATTTTTGTTAATACAATCTGCCATCTCCACCACATAGACAAAAAACACCTACTTAAAAGTTTACCAATTACTTAAACAAACCAGTACTTTTACTTAAAGTCAATGATTCTCTTGTTAATGACCAGCAACTTGTATGGTTTTCAACTTACTTTTGCTTGCCAATATTGTAACTCTTTCAGATTTTATGTAAGAAGTATTGTGAAAGCCACTTTTGACTTTCAAAATATTTACACGTCTTAGAATTAAAGTTGTTTTAAATGACATTTACATTGTCTTTTTGAGAATATGCAGTATCTATTAAGCAAAAATTAGAAGAAGTCAAGAAGCCCGTTAATTTGTGCATTGTCTAAGATTTTTTCATTAATATGTCTAGTTAATAAAAATAATTTTACTGATATGTAAGAAAAGGATATGGAAATGTCTTTATTTAAGGCCCTAATCTTTAATTCAGCATATTTTGTGAAAAACTTACCAGTTTTGCAAGTGCCTGAGTTCAGCCTCTAAGTTTTCATTTCTTTCTCTCTCTTCATTCAGAGACCTCTGGAGCTCACGGATCTGATTCAGGGAATCATCAAGCTGAAAGCGAAGTAGAAAATGCTTTAGTTAGGCTCAGGTGTTCTATAGTACATCATGGTGGCTACAGTAAATAATATCTTATCATATACTTAAAAATTGCTAAGATAATAGATTGTTTCTCACCACAAAACTATACGTATTTGAGATAGTGCATATATTAAGTAGCTTGATTAGCTATTCTACAATATACACATTTAGCAAAACATGTTGTATATCATAAATATGTACAACTTTTACTTGTCAATTTAAAAATAAAATTTATATTAAAAAACATGAGGATCCATTCTATACAAGACACAGTTTTCTATCTCCATCTTAATAAGAAAAGCCCTTACTGAAAAAAAAAAGTAGTTGAAATAAAATAACCCTTTAAAAACAAGGTATATTTTTTGTATGACAGTAAAGTACCAGTAGTGTATGTGTTTCTTTTGTATATGTGCATGAATAAATGAAAATATTCATTTAATAGAGTTAACATACATATTCAGTAATAAAACAAACCTCAAAATGATCTCTGAAATATCTGACAAAATCCTTTCTATGTAGCCACTCCTCTCCCATTTCCACTCTTACCTCCCCTAGCTATAAGTCACTGAACTATAACTTGTGTGTTTTATTCCCATGGCTTTGAACAAAATACACTCGTGTGTATACATATTCACATATACATATGCTAAGTGTGTATATATATGTGAAATATATTTATATATATTATTGAAAATGTATCATTTTAATTGCTTTAATTAAAAAAGGTATTTCATGCTAAATGTAATATTCTTGCTTTTTAAATCCAATGGCTAAGACTTGCCTGTAGTAATGTTTCCTCTGTGGTCTCTTTGTCCTCCCTGTATTATAGCACTGTATTAATATGCCATGACATATACACCTACCCTCCTTTCCATGAGTATTTACATTGTCTCCAGCCTTGTGATACTCTGAACATTCATATATACTGGGTCCCTTGGTATCCATAGGAGATTGGTTCCAAGACCTTCTGCAGATTTCGAGATCCACATATGCTCAAGTCACTAATATAAAATGGGATAGTATTTGCCAATATTCTATGCATATCCTCCTCTATATGTTAAATTGTCTCTAGATTACTTATAATACCTAATGCAGTATATAATAAATATAAATGGTATATAACTAGTTATATTGTATTGTTTAGGGAATAATAACAAAAATCTGTACATGTTCAGTACAGATGCATTTTTAAAAAATATTTTTGATTTGTGGTTGATTGGTTGATTCCAATAATGTGGAATCCATGGATATGGAGGGCCAACTGCATAGATATATAGTAATGCACCGCATAATGACTTTCTGGTTAAAAATGGATGCATATAAGGTAGTGGTCACATAGGATTTTAATGGAGCTATATAATGGAGCAGGCTATACCATCTAAATCTATGACCTTCACACAAAGACAAAATTGCCTAACGATGATCTTTTCAGATTATGTCCCTATTGTTGACACACATGCGCACACACACACAAAATTATGTATTATATATAGAAATCCAATTTTATTTTTTTCCTATACAAACACATTTTGAAAGGTACATAAGTGCAACTATCTATCATCTGTTATACACACACACAGTCATATATGTATATGTATATGTATATATGTATATATATGACACGTGTGTGTGCATAACAGATGATAGATAGATATAGATGTGTTTCATCTGTTAAAACTTTTCTCTTGAGACATGTGTAGGAGTAGAATCACCAGATTATACTTGTTATAATACTAAATTTCACAAGGTAATACCAAAATGTCTCCCAAAATTGTTTACTAATTTAACTCAATAAAATAATTAGAAGAGATCCAGTTTCATCACATTTTCATTAACTCTTGATATGACATTTGAAAACTTTTATCAATCCCTGATCAATAATTATGTATAATACCTCTTTATATTTTATTAGATTAATATTTTCTTTTGTATGTTTATTCAGGCCTTTTGCTCATTACTCTATTTTGGCATTTTTCCATTTGTTTTTTTCTGTATATATTCATGTTATAATGTTAATACTACTCCTTTGTTGGTCACAAGAGTCCCAGGCATTTTTGGCAGGTTTGTAATTTTTTTTTTCCATTTAAGAGATCTTTGGTTTAATCATAGTTATTTTTATTAAATTATGAAATACATCAATATTTTCTCTTACAGTTGGGACTTGTACTCCAACTATAGAAAAATGTTGTTCTGTATTTTCACTATTTTTTTTTTCATGTTTTGCACTTGTCATTTATGTTCTTGATCAAGCAGGAGTTAATTTACACATTACGTGAGACAGAAATCCAATTTTATTGTTTTCCTATACAAACACATTTTGAAAGGTACATAAGTGCAAATATTGAATAGACGTCTCTCAATTGATCTGACATATCAAATCTGTCATATGTCAAAATTCTGTATATTTCATGTACAGTTTCTTTTATAAAGTCTGATAGCAGACCCTCCCTTTTTTGGATAATTTATTTGGTCCTGCACATTGCCTGAATTACTATAGCTTTCATTATAAATTTTGACATACAATAGTAAAAGATCCCTTTTCCCAGTTCTTTTTCCTCAGAAATATCTTGATTATTCTTGATTCTTTATAAATTTCAAAAACAGCATAGCAAATTTCATGAAGAACTATATTTGTATTTAACTTGGAGTTTCATTAACTCTATGGGATAATTTAAGTATATTTGACATTATTTCAGTATTTAATGCTTTTGCCCAAAACACAGTGTATTTTAAATTTTACTTAGGTCATCTTTAAGGCCTCTCAACTAAATATATAATTTTCTCCTTAGAAGCCTTGCAAAGTTTCTTCTTGGGAGGTTTAATTTTATTAAATTTAGTTTTAGTAATTTTATATCTTATGATATTAAAATATTTTAAAGTTATTTTCCAAAACGTAAAATAAAATGTATTTTATAAGTTTTGTTGTATGTGTATAGTAAGCAAATTGCCTTATTAGGCCAGGAAAAGAGACTCACATCTATAATCTCAGCACTTTGGGAGGCTGAGGCAGAAGGATTACTTGAAGCCACAAGTTCAAGTCCTGCCTGGACCAGGTAGTGGGACCCAATTTCTTAAAGAAAAAATAAAAATAGCCAGGCCTGGTGGCACATGCCTGTAGTCTCAGCTACTTGGTAAGCTGAGGCAGGAAGACGGCTTGGGCCCAGGAGTTCTGGATTATGGTGAGCTATGATTGTGCCACTGTACACCAGCCTGAGTGACAGAGCAAGGCCCTGTCTCTAAAATAAATAGTCTTATTAACTGAACATTTGTTTTACTGAAACTTAACACCTAGGTAAACATTCCTTGGTTTTCTAAAAATTAGCCTTTTTTTTTTTTTTTTTTCCTGATTGAAATAAGGCATTTTAAGATAAGCTGTGTTGTATTTTGAAATATATCTTTAAGCTTTGAAATCAATTAGGGTTCATATTACAGTTTTCCCATCTGTGTCTCAGAGCAAGTTTCATATCCACAGAGAGTCTAATACTCTCCATCTTTAAAATGGTTGTGCTTATAGTCATGTTATGAAGATGAAATAAGATAACATTTACAGATTGCATTATGTGGTGCTGGATATAAAGCATTTAGCATATGTTATCTAACCTAAACTTGTTTTAGTAGAAGGACAATGAAAATTAATGTGAAATGTAATTATGGGTACTGCTATTATAAGTGATTCTTGGCTACACCGTGAAGGCACTATCGTGACTAGGCAAGTTAATGCAGTAAAATGAGCACTTAATATCTAAAGTGCAGCAGTCATCTTAAAGGCAGAATATCCCACAAGGCAAAAATAGAACAACACTTAATCTAAGGTGATGACTAAAACAAAGCAGAAATGATAGATTCACAAGGTTTTAGAAGTTTTCAACAAGGGTGATATGCATGAGCATCGCATCTTATTGAAGTGCTATTGTGAGTTGAATTACAATGAATCTGTCTGTAATTTGCTCCTTCAACTCTTGGCTCATAGACAATATTAGGGTTTTAGAAATGCAGATTTAAGACCGTGCGCGGTGGCTCATCCCTGTAATACCAACACTTTCGGAGGCCGAGGCAGGTGGATCACTTGAGTGAGGAGTTCAAGACCAGCCTAACCAACATAGTGAAACCTCACCTCTACTAAAAATACAAAAATTAGCTGTGCATGGTGGCGGGCACCTGTAGTCCCAGCTACTCAGGAGGCTGAGGCAGGAGAATTGCTTGAACTCAGGAGACGGAGGTTGCAGTGAGCCGAGATTGAGCCACCGCACTCCAGCCTGGGCAACAGAGTGAGACTCGGTCTCAAAAAAAAAAAAAAAAAAAAAAAAAAAAAAAAAAAAAAAGCAATGGATCCTGACATGCTCTAAATAAGCTGAGAGGTCTTGGCTTTGAACTGCTCTTTTTAGGAAGAAAATCCACAAAAAAAACTATCTTCCTCGAGTAATACTAATTGTATTTTTCCAGGTTAACCATTAAAATATTTTAAGAAGTGTTTTATTTGCTAAGTGGCCAGGTTGTTTTCTTCTTGGCCTTATTGGGGCTTCCATGGGGTGGATTTGTGTGGTTTTATTCTCCTCCCTTCCACACAGTAATTTTTAGCACCTTTATTCTTCCAATTGAATATTTTACCATGTTGGGGAATTTTCCACACATGTTCAGCTTACAGACAAAAATCTTGCTTTTCCCTTGAAGTAGATTGCTGATCCTTGGCACTATAGAATAAACCAGTAATTTCAGTATTTATTAAAATTGCAAGAAATATCAATCCTCCTCTATACAAAGTCAAACCACTGTTAAAGATAACCAGACCTCAACTGATTGATCTCTATACCAGTGTTATTAAAGTGAAATCAATTTAAGTGTTAGAAGGAATTATATAGATTTAAGGGGTGTGGGGGAGGGAAGTTTTTTTTCAGTACCCTGATGGAGAAATGGTATTCTGTAAACTCTTCTCATCAAGTATTTATGCTTACAGAATGAATATTTTGTTTATATCATAAGGAACTCCCAAATAATATTTAGTCTTATTTCTGAATTTCAAGCATTTGGACATTTTTCAGTAATCCCCACATTTCATTGCTCTCTATAATTCCTAATTCACAGATATGGCACAAGTTTACTTTCTTACCATAGAAGTTTCCCCTTGTATCAAACTCATATATATTTGTTGATTTTACTTTTCTTAGTTTCCATTTTCTATGGAGAAACCAGAATGTTTAACATTCATGCCTCATTAAAAATTTATTTTTAGAAAGATTTTCATTCTGTTATATAGGTTCAAGATTAAAAATACAATTAGGTAATAGGCTAATAATAATGTTTGACTAATATTATTCTGGACCCTCAACTTATTTTACATTTTCATCTTCTCACCTATATACCTACTGGAAAAAAAATCACTTATTTGGCATTACAGTGCCAGTACTTAGGACAGTTCCTAAATAATTTAATAGATGAATGAGAAATGTTTCTTTTAAACTTTTTCTTTGATTCATAAATTTTTTACTTCTGCTCTATTATTTTAGACTTTTGTATTTGAATATCAATGTGGGCTATGACATTTAGGAAGTTAACTTACATGTATTTTTAGATATTTAAGAAACATTTTAGTAGTTTGATAGGAATAGCATTTAATCTCTAAGTTGCTTTAGGCAGTATGGCCATTTATGCAATATTGATTCTTCCTATCCATGAACATGAAATTATTTTCCATTTGTTTGTTCATATCCGATTTATTTAAGCAGTGTAACTCTCATTGTAGAGATCTTTTAACTCCCTGGTTAGCTGTATTCCTAGGTATTTTATTCTTTTGGGGCCTATTGTGAATGGCACTACATTCCTTATATGACTCTAGGCTCAGATGTTGGTGTTTAAGAATGCTACTTATTATTGTACATTGATTTTGTATCCTGAAACTTTGCTGAAGTTGTTTATCAGATCAAGGAGCTTTTGGGAACAGACGATGAGGTTTTTTTAGAAGACGATGAGGATTTTTTAGATATAGAATCATGTCATCTGCAAACAGGGATAGTTTGACATTCTCTCGTCCAATTTGGATGCCTTTTATTTCTCTCTTGCCTGATAGGTCTAGTCAGGACTTCTCATACTATGTTGAATAGGAGTGGTGAGACAAGGCATCTTTGTCTTGTACTGGTTTTCACAGGGAAGGCTTCTGGCTTTTGCCCATTCAGTATAATGTTGGTTGTGGGTTTGTCTTAGATGGCTCTAATTATTTTGAAGCATGGTCCTTCAATGCCTAGTTTATTGAGGGTTTTTAACACGAAGGGATTTGGATTTTAGTGAAAGTGTTTTCAGTGTCTATTGAGATAATCATGTGGTTTTTGTCCTTAGCTCTCTTCATGTGATGAATCACATTTACTGATTGCCATCCCAGGGATAAAGCCTACTTGATCGTGGTGCATTAGCTTTTTGATATGATGGCAGATTCAGTTTGCTAGTATTTTGTTGAGGACTTTTTGAATCTATATTCATTGAGCATATTGGCCTGAAGTTTTGTTTGCTGTTGTTGTGTCTCTGCAAAAAGAGCCCAAATAGCCAAGGCAATTCTAAGCAAAAAGAACAAAACTGGAGACATCATATTACCCAACTTCAAACTATACCACAAGGCTACAGTAACCAAAACAGCATGGTACTGTTACAAAAATAGACACATAGACCAATGGAATAGAATAGAGATCCCAGAAATAATGGCACATGCATATAACTATCCAGTCTTCAACAAAACTGACAAAAACAAGCAACGGGAAAAGGACTCCCTATTTAATAAATGATGCTGGGATAACTGGCTAGCCATATACAGAAGATTGAAACTGGACCCCTTTCTTATACCATATACAAAAATCAACTCAAGATGAATTATAAAGACTTAAATGTAAAACTATAAAAGCCCTGGAATATAACCTAGGAACTACCATTCTGTACATAGGACCTGACAAACATTTCACTGGACAATGATGCCAAAAGCAATCGCAACAAAAGCAAAAATTGACAAATGGGATCTAATTAAAGACCTTCTGAACAGCAAAATAAAGTATCATAAGAGTAAACAGACAACCTACAGAACGAGAGAAAGTTTTTGCAAACCATTCATCTGACAAAGGTCTAATATCCAGAATGCATAAGGACCTTAAAAAATTTACAAAAGGAAAACAACACTATTAAAAAGTGGGCCAAGGACATAAACAGATAGTTCTCAAAAGAAGACATTCATGTATCCAATAAGCATATTATACAATGCTCAGCCTAATTATTAGAGAAATGCAAATAAAAACTACAATGAGATACCATCTTATACCAGTCACAATGGCTATTATTTACCAGTCAAAACATAATAGATGCTGGCGAGGTTGCAGAGGATAGGGAATGCTTATACATTTTGGGTGGGAGTGTAAATTAGTTCAGCCACTCTGGGAAAGCAGTGTGGTGATGCCTCCAAATACTTAAAATAGAATTACTGTTTGACCCAACAATCCCATTGTTGGGTATATACTCAAAGGAGTATAAATCATTCTACCACAAAGACATAAGCATGCATATGTTCATTGCAGCACTATTCAAAATAGCAAAGACAATCAATTTATATGCCCATCAACAGTAGACTAAACAAAATGTGGTACACGTACACCATGGGACACTATGCAGCTATAAAAAAGAATGAGTTTATGTCCTTTGCAGCAACATAGATTGTGCTAGAGGTCATTATTCTAAGCAAACTAACACAGGAACAGAAAATCAAATACCACATGTTCTCACATATAAGTGGGAGCTAAACAACAAGAGCACATGAACACAAACAGGGGAACAACAGACACTGGGACCTACTTGAGAGTAGAGGGTGGGAAGAGGGAGAGGATCAGAAAAAATACCTATTGGGTGCTATGCTTATTATCTGGGTGATGAAGTAATCTGTATGCCACGCCCCTGTGACATGCAGTTTACCCGTGTAAGAAACCTGCACATGTACCATCAAACCTAAAACAAAAGTAAAAAATAAAAAGGAAATATTTTGGTCCAACTATTAAAGACATTGGAGTTTGAATACAGTATGATACTTTAAGCAAAATTTATTTTTAAAATGTAAAAGTAATTAAAAAATGATTCCTCAGTATAATTTCTGTTTTTTTTTTGTATTAAGAACATGTATTTATGAACAGTCTGTTGATTATTTAGTAAAGAACATAGTTATAACACATTTAAAACCATAGTATTTAGAGTATTTTATCACAGAAGGAAATGATTAACATGTTAGTAATTTAAGTTTATTACATGTTTTATTCACTGGAAAATTTGTTTGTATTCATTTTATCATAATTATATTTTTGTTGTCATTTGTCATGTTTTGATACATTGAATGCTTCATGAATAACTTACTACTGATACGTTTTAGGAACTGAATTGTGTTCCCTCCAACCTAAATTCATATATTGAAGCATTAAACCCCAATGTGACTGTATCTGGAAGTAGAGTAAGAAGGTAATTAAGGCTAAATGAAGTTGTAAGAGCGAGGCCCTAATGCAGTAGGACTGGTATTCAAATAAGAAGAGAAAGAGATTACAGGAGTGCACACACAACAAGAAAAGGTGATGCAAGGTCTCGGCAAGAAGGCGGCAATCTGCAAACCAAGAAGAGGGACCTCAAGAGAGACCAACTTGGCTGGTACTTTGAGACTCTGAATGTACAGCCTCCAGAAATGTGAAAAAATAAATTCCTGTTACTTAAGCTACTCAATTTGTGGTATTTCGTTATGGCAGCCCATGCTGCCTAATACAATATACACAAAGTAAAACAGAAACAATCATTTAGAGAGATTCATTGGCACTTAAGGAAGAGATCCCAAACGTGGTTCTCAACTGTTACTGTTCCTTTGTTTTGCATATGTAAACAGTTATGAAGTCATGTGAGCTTCAGTTTCCTCATTTTGAAAAGGAAATAATAATGTTAAACTATCTCACACAGCAGAGGTAAATTAACTATTAAAATCCTAATGAAGCTCTCTATAAATATCAAAACACAGAAATAATGGTCCTCAGCATAGCTGTCTTCCTTCAATCAGTCTTTCTCAGAGTTATTCATTTCAAATATTTCATATTGGCTTCTCTAGAGGGAAAATACTTGTTGAGTTTGGCAAATGTACAGGGTTTCCCAGGAGAACTATTACATGCATTTGCCATTTTAGACGACAATACATGTTGAGAGCATACTATGCCTTTGGCACAGTTTTCAAAGCTTTCATTTAATCTGCACAATGGTCCTGTGATTAAGAACCAAAGTTATTGTGGCAAAATGAGAATGTTGTGTTAATTAATTGTCTTTGGAAGCAATGTTCATTAGAAGTAGAATCATGGTTCATTAGCGTTTGAACCAGACAGCTAGATTCCACAACCTCAAACTCTTAACCTCCAGCCTACAGTCAGTAGGATGCCTTGCTTTGTGACAGGTAAAAAGATTTATATTCAATTATGGAGATAGATTTTTACCACTAAATCATTCTTTCAATGTAGTATTGGTAATATATTTTTTTCCTTTGGTTTTGGTTTTGCCCTTGTTCTTTCTAAAAAGCTGGCCACATACTAAATGCAATAGCTGGGAATGTTTTTAAAAAATTACTTTCATGGACCCCTTAGCAGACATTCTGAACTAAAATCTCAGGGGCAGTTCTCACGCAATTTATTTCCACTTCCTTCAGGTGATGCTGTGCTTATAAAATCTGAAAACAACCAGGATGTACTGTAGAACTTTTAAGAAAACTCTTTCAGGCTTAATTAGGGATAGGAACAGCATTTCCATATTGTTGCCACACATACACTATTCTCAAGCTTTGCTTTTCAAATCTCTTTCAAAAGTTTATTTCATAAATACTACTCATCATATTTCTTTTAAGAATAAACTCCCTACACTCAATCCCTGAAAATAATTCAGTAGATCTGTGGCCCAGTGTTTAAGGAAGTGGAGATTATTATAGTAATCTGGAGTGACAGAAACGGTTATAATTACACACTTCTTAAGTGAATTTATGATTCAGGGTACTGAGGTACAGGGTGCTGAGTATTGAGATAATATAAATTAGTAAAGATCACCATGATTTTGTTAGAGAAAAGTAGAACAGGTAAAGCTGTTAGGAGATGAATGCTGGGGATCCAGCGAGACATGGTGGTAGCTTTAAAGTAATAGCCATGTAGATAAGACCAAATGAGCAGGTTTGAGGAAACATTGCTGCCAAATCTTCTCCAATTGTGATTTCATCTTAGTGGCAGCTTTGAGGTATGAAACAGGTTGATTTGGCCATTAGAAATCTGAAGTTATCCCTTAAATTTTACTTTATTTAAATTATTTTCATCTGCCAGTTTGGTGAAATTTCATCCCTATATTGTAAATCTGAGTGTTTAATATGTAATTCAATAATGTATTATAATATTATTTTATGACTTCTTATGTGATTTTTGAAAAAGAGAACTTCCCAGTTTTTCCATGCTGCTCCTCCTCCATTCGTTCCACCCTTCTTTTCTTCCTTTCAAACCTGGTTAGAAAATGTTCTATACCAAATGGCTGATGGTAATTAATACAACCATGAGTAAGTCAGAGGAGACCCTTGCTGCCTTAGTTCTGACATTCAAATTGGGGTAGTAGCAAGGAGAGAGGAAAACAACAACAAAAAGCCCGTAACTCAACAGGGTAATTTGTGATAAACTCCAAGGAAAAAATAAACACAATGATATAAGAGGAACTGACCACCTGGTTTGGAAAGGGCTGAATAACATCACAACTAGAAGAACTAGTGAAGCAAGAGCAAACCAACCCCAAAGATAGCAAAACACAGCAAATCAGAGCAATTGAGACATGAAAAACTATGCAAAAGGTCAATGAATCCAGGAGGTGGTTATTGGAAAAAATTCGTAAGATGGATTGCTAGCTAGGCTACAGAAGAAAAAAAGAGAGAAGTAAAGATATGTAAGCTGAAACTCTAATGGTCAGACTCCAGGCATGTAACAACCTGGGGGCATAGAAAGGAGTTAGGGTTTTGTCCCAAGTTGAATGGAAGGCCTTTGGGCATTAAACAAGCCAATCATTTATAGCGGGTCCACAGGGGAAGCTGGAAGATGAAAGAGTAAACTTTTGTAGAAATATAGGAAAAGATCAAAGGAGCAGTAATCTAGAGTGATAGAAATGGTTATATAATATAGCAGGCAAACCTGTATCCAACAAGCATAGGTCATGTTAACCGTAAGTCCAAGACACACTATCGGGGTAACTATAAGAGGAACTGGTAAAAATTATAAATAACAACATGTCAGCATAAACCTGATAAAGAATTATGAAAAACAGGACATCTGAGCAAGCTCAATGTAACTAATGCAAATTGAGTATATGCTGTGCACTAAAAGTAGGATGATATAAAGCAAGTGCTGCTTTGATTCTGTAATAAGAGATAAAATATCCTTCAACTTTCTGACTGCTTAACCGCATGTATTAAAATCTTTTTTTTTTTTTGCTCAATAACATAATAGCCAATGCCATATTTATGATTTTGCATGTTCCTTTAGGCCTTGATTTCTTTTAACTCTAACACTCTAACCTACTTCTCTCCTCTTTCTGACAGCAACAGTAATGGCAGGAACCTTTCAGGCATTTGCTTTTCCTCTTTCTTTTTCAGTCCAGCTTGAAGCTTCCTACCTGTGGATTCTCATATGCCTCTTACCCCACCCAGGTTTAAAAATGAGATTCAACATGGTAGAGAGGCTACTGATATTGATACCATTTATTTTAATTTAACCTTTCAGAAACGAACTTTTAAGTTTAATAACATAGCAACCAATCTTAAAAAACACAGAGATTAATTTTGTCTCATTCATCTAAGTAAAAATAAGACAACTTCGATATCCACATAATCACAAACCTTCAACACATTTTAAACCCTGCTTATCAAACATACTTCTACTACAGAGTGATAAAATCAATAGATATGGTTGGAGGTAGAATACTTATTAGTAAAGGAATCAACCGATTCAAGAATTTCTGTCAAATATCCAGAGGATAGTTAACAAGAAATCTCAATAATCCTATTGCTTGATCTTGTTATTGACTAAACTGACATTTTAATACCATCAAATTGATCAAAACCTTAGCCACAGAGTCAAATTTAACACTGAGAAAGTCATGCACACTAAAAAAAAAATAAAAAAAAAAAAAAAACCCTGCATCTAATCTAAATCTAAATCGATGGGGGGGGGGTATTTGTTTAATGGCCTCCAATGATTTCAAAATTAAAAATACAAGAAATAAATATTATGAATGTAACTTGGACTCGAGTTTTCACATAAAAAAAAAATAAAATATTGGTTTAGTAGCAATAGTGAAATGGGTAATGCCACCAGCCACCTAAAAGGAAAAATGATAATAAAAATTGAGGATTAACTTTCATAAGATTTTGCAGTTGAAAATAAACTTCGGTGTTATACATGTCATTCCCTCATTTATATATAAGTTCATTTTATGGTCCCGTTAAATTCAGGGCACCTTATAAAGTCTTTTCCCCCGCCTCATAAAAGACTAAGATTTATCGGTCATAGCAGCAAATGAAGTAAAGAAAATTTAGTTCTAAGCAACATAATTTAATTGCGAAAGTCAAGTTGGCTCAATCAGGATTTGAATGAAAATATCTTATATAATTTAAGAATTAGAGAGTAGAGAAAAAATCTTACTATGACAATTAACATATTGTGATGATTCATTGCCATATTTTCCTCATAATAATTTGTAAAACGTGAGTTTCCCCAAGATTTTGTTTCTACCTGCTAACAAATACTACTTCAAAGTAGAGGACTAGAAGTAAGTACATGGCAAAAATAAGTTTATTAAACATTGAAATAGTAACTAAATTTTAATTAATTAAATAGAAATAGAAGAGCAAATATATAATCACAATGCATTTTGTGGCTAGTTGACGCACACGGCTTATAAGTATATCAAAATTTGAGAGAGCGTGTAAAGGAAACTTTAGGTAATTTAACCAAAACCCAACACATATAATTAAAAGAGTACAACCATCTAATGAAAATGTCAACCAAGTAAAACATCAGTATAATAATTGACTGGTACATAGTGAAAGAAAATAGTTGAGATGCAGAAAACTTAGAATAAAATAATAGATGTTTATTTTAGTAATAACCTATGATGCAAAACAACAATGGACACATGTCCCAAATTAGTGAAATACATTAAAATATTGGTTATCTGTGTTAGAATAAATATTCAAGAAACAAATAACTTTGGAAAATGGTATATTACTATATAATGTTAATTTAATGAAAGCAGCCTACAACTGCCATATAGGGTAGGGATCTTAATATTAAAATAAAAATAAATACATTGTTGTTCTTCCTATGGCATTCACATGCAATGAAACACTCTGATAGCTTTGTATCTTCATGTAGAATATTCTAGATCAAAATCCCACGGAAAGTGGAACATTTTCAAGAATGGGACTGGCACATTATGTTTGCAACGTAGTAAGCACAGGAATCCCCCCTGCTGCACTGTCTGAATGGTTCGTTAGTAACCAGTGAATAAAAGGTGACAAAAATGTGAAGGGTTTTGCTAATGACAAGAGCCAACTGATGAAAGGAAAAGATTAGATATTTATTTAATAAAAACTGTACTAATCAGACATTGAGCCACTAACAATGTTAAGATTTATGGAATGCATTTATGAAATATCTGAAGAAATAATTGACTCTATTTTTCATTGAAACAAGTTTTAATATAATGCCCTTAAAATGCATATTTGGTTAGGAATACAAAGACGATGGAGAGTGTGTTGTGTGGAATGCTTGTGTATATAAAAATATATAGGAGAGAATATCGAAATCGGTGGTAAATCATTATCACAAAAACAAAAAAACACAGTTGTATAGGGATGGATAATGAAATATGTGACTGAATAGACATGGTTGGAAGGAAATAGTTGTAAAAGTTAGTGGAAAAGTATCCCTACCTAGCAGGTAGATTACAAAGGTGCTTTATATCTTTATGTTTTGTATTGTATATGTTACAGTCTTTTAAAGAGGGTAATTGTATATTTTTGGTCAAGAAAAAATGTTAATAACCAATTGATGAGATTTGGGAATATGGAAATTGAGCACATTTTGGAAGGCATTCTAAATCTAAGCCATACCAAAAGCCTAAAATATTCATGTTTTAATTCATTATGTTTGGCTATGTATGAGAAATAATATCAGAAACACATAAAAACATTTTGCCACAAAATACTGCCATGTATGATCATGAAAAATTCAAGATTTAACCTAAATGGTAACTGAAAATATATTGTTTAATTATAGTCTGCAGACATTAAAACGGAACGTTCTGCAGACATAAAATGTTTATTTCAGATTTCATTCGAGTAAGGGCCATTTTATGCATTTGGAAAGTTGACAAACAATCCTCCAACACTGGTGCATAAGTTATGAATTTCTTGCAAAAAATTATTATATATAAAAATAAAACAAAAATGCCAATAAATAGTGATAGAGGTGGCTGTGATATTATTAATTATTCATTTTGTTGCTTAAACATTTTGATATTTTATAAATTTGTTTCAAGCTCTTATAACATTTACAATAAAAAAATCAACATTTAATTTAATTTGAAGGATGTTTTAAAAGCAATGGAAAGTACCTGAGGTGTAATCCAGGCTTTTACAATCTCTCATCTGGTCTATGTCAAAGACCTAGGTGGGGTTATTGTGACCATTTAGCCCCAAGTAACAAGTCCCTCAATAGCCCCCAGTGCTATAAGATTAGGCTCAGTACTCAGATTAACACATAAAGCCTCCTCCAATTTACTGTCTTCTCTCACCTTCTATCAGGGTAATCTATTTTGTTACATTCTGAATTTTTCTATTTCTCTATACAAAACAAGGCTGACTTACTGTTGTTGGTGGTGTTTGTTTTATTATTTCTCTTCCCTCATGCCTTTGCTCATGTTCTTTCTTCTTTTGTTAACCTTCTCATAAATCACCTTAGAATCCCCATACAATGAAAATAACGACTCAATGAGTCTCAGGCGGGGCTCAAAATGTTTGCAGTTCAACCAGTCTCCAGGTGATACTGATGCTGATGCTGCTTGTCCTTGGAATACACTTGGAAGAGCAGTACAATTGCCCTGGCCTGACAGATGTCGCTTTCATTAGACACTTGATCTCTTGTTGACCTTTATCTTTGAATTTACAAAGCTAAATTATAATCAGCATTTTCTATTTCTGTCCCTCATAGACTGTGAGCCCCTTGATGTTGCTGCAACCATATATTCTAAATGTGATATACACAGGATGTGTGTGTGTGTCTACGAATGTGTTTGTATGTATGGATGTGTGTGTGTACACACATCCATGACATCCACAGTGGGGTGTCTTTATAATCTGTCCAGCTTGGAATTTAGTTATAGTAATTAGGAATGATGGCAAAAATTCAGCTAAGTATCTGTTCACAAATTCCCTGAATGAAGCTCATGCAATGCAGAAACTTTGCAAACAGTAATGTGTATGTGTGTGTATATATGTATGTGTGTGTATATATGTATGTATGTGTATATATATGTGTATATATACACATATATATACACATACACTATACACATACACACATATATAATATACAACATACATAGCTTCATTGATATGCAGTGCACTGTCATATCACCTGTTTTTCTCTATTTGATAACTTTAATCAAGGATGTGTACTGACTGTTCCTTCTTCCCCAAATCTTCCTTTAACAGATATCTGATCTGAATGATTCACTTTCTTTATCATCTTTCATGTATTTACTCAAAGCTTAGGCCAAACACCATATTTAATACTGCTGCCTGTACCCACTTTAGAAATTCTGATATTTTCTAAGATCTAGTTTCTAGATCTAGAGTTACAAGATCTATATTTTAACGGCCTCTGTTTCTCTCCTTTTCATTTCACAATGCAAATCCCATGCAGCAGGGGTATTCATTGTATTCATGCTTGTATTTCAAGAGCCTGGAATAGTATTTGTTTGTTAAAAAAGAACAAATGAATGCTGGATAGGCTAAAGCAACAGATGCCCTTTCACTGTTGTTAAAAGTCATTGCCGAGCAAGTAGGCCATAATTTGAAATTTTCTATATAAATAATTTCCTAAAGCTTAGGTATGCCAGCTGAATCCAATTCAATATTTACTTTGTAATTCCTTTGTTCCTATTGCTACTCTGGTAAGGACCCAGGTCGTCTTGCTAAAACCCGGGTAGATTCCCAAAAATTTATGTCTCAAGTAAAACACATTCAAACCATATCTTAGAATCACATCAAACTGACAAGATAACAAAGATTCAGCTATATTCTAAATCTTCATAATTTGGGGATAATGATTTCAGCTAAAAGGGTATTACAGTTATTAGAAAATAGTAATTTCTATCATGAAAAATAAAATATAACACAGAGAAATGGCTACAAAAACCTGTTAGATGCTGTAGATTGCAGCAAGTACATTCTACCTCTTTTTATTGGTATTATAAAACTTTATCTAAATCCCAGTGGAAGCAGTTGATAACCAATTTTAATACATCTTTCCATTAGCAATAGAACAGGACCAATTCCTGCCATGGAACTTGAAGTGACAAGTTGAGCATCAGGGATTCTGGCAAGTGTTTTTGGCCAATCTGCTTCAATTCTGCTCCAGGGCATCCACAGTGGGGTGTCCTTATAATCTGTCCAGCTTGGAATTTGATTAGGGTAATGAGGAATGATGGCAAAAATTCAGCTAAGTTCCTGTTCACAAATTCCCTAAATGCATCTCATGCAATGCAGAACCTTGACAAGAAATAAGCATCCATGGCAATTTGCCAGTTTTGAATCACTAATACAGAGTAAATTTTGCCCTGATATTTATAATTGGAAGTGAAATATTCTGGTCCACTTTATTAAGGACTATATGACAATGAACTCTCCATCTGGAAAAAAAAAAAAACTCAGTAAAACCAATAAAGACATTTTGCTAAAACTTCTTGGTGATCTCAGGTAGAAAGCAGTTGTCTTTTGAGAAATTTACTATGTATATAGCATTTGCTACATGGTTCTATGTATATTTCAATGTCAGAATCAATTTCAGGTCCTCCAAATTCACATCTTTTTACTGCCTATATAGAAACTATTAGATAATTTTAATCTTGTGAATCCAAATCTTAAAATGTCCTCTAGTTTTGTAACCCATGATGATGATTCTGATTTTCAAGAATTACTTAGGTAGTGTACCTATCGAACTTCATTTTTTTCCAACAAAGACCATTGAATTTCACAGGATTTTCACATTTCCATTGAACTGCTTACTAAATATTTACCAAATATCCTCCATTTAAATCAATTAGCATCCTTGCCTACTGGATGATTGTTAAAATGTTTCAGAAATATTAGACAAGCTATTGTTGGATAAATGAATTGCTAAAATCATTTATTGAACTTTGAGATCTATAAACAATAATGTTTCTAATATGGTATACTGATAATGCAATTGTTATATGTATAGAGTTAATGAAATGAATACGAGGATATCTCAGGGGAATACTCAATTCTTGAATTAAATTCTATAGAGCAAAAGGTAAAATGCTTACTTATAAATAAATTGTTATAATTGAGTAATTCTATATGGAATGACACAGGTTCAGATTTGAGAGATTGCCATTTTAAGGGTATGGTTTGTTTGCAAACAGGGTGGAGGCAGTTTTCTCTAAATGGACCATTACAGTGACTGAAATGATAAAAAGCCATATTCTCAATATTTTGAACCAATTATAACCCAAAAGGCTTTATTGTCCTCTTATGTGACAAAAGCTATAACAGAATAACCTTCCAAGTGGCTGTACTTTTGTGCAGAACAATTTTAGAAAATTTTAGAACAATTTTACAAAAGAAGAATAAATTTGGATAACTCACATCTGTTAATTTCAGTACTTTTCAGTAGAAAAGCTATAACACTCAAGACAATGTTTTACTGGCCTAAGTACAGACATATAGATCAATGGAATATAATTGTGTCCAAAGTTCAAAAAGAAAATCTTACATTTATGGTCAATCGTTTTCTGACGTGAGTGCCAAGACATTTCAATCAGGAAATCATAATATTTTCAACAAATTATTCGGGAATCTAGCTATTGAAAAAGAAAATAATGAAGTTGAACCTACCCTTTATACCATTCCCCAAAGATAACTCAACAGAGATCATAGACCCAAATGTGCGAGCTAAAACTATAAAACCCTTAGAAGAAAACATGAGAGTAAATCTTTTTTTTTTTTAATTTATACTTTAAGTTCTCGGGTACATGTGCACAACATGCAGATTTGTTACATATGTATGCGTGTGCCATGTTTGTGCGCTGCACCCATTAACTCATCATTTACATTAGGTATATCTCCTAATGCTATCCCTCCCTCCTTCCCCCACCCCACGACAGGCCCCAGTGTGTGATGTTCCCCTTCCTATGTCCAAGTGTTCTCATTGCTCAATTCCCACCTATTAGTGAGAACATGTGGTGTTTGTTTTTTTGTCCTTGTGGTAGTTTGCTGAGAACGGTTTCTTTTATGACGTTGGATTTGAGGAACATACACAGCATCAAAAGCACAAGCAACAACAGAGAAAAATAAACAAACTAGACTTAATCAGAAACTATTTAAAAGTTGTAAGCTTCAAATAACTCTATCAAGAAAGTGGAAAGACAATCCAATCCACAGAATGAGAGAAATAAGAGTAAATATTTGCAAATTATATATCTGAGAAGGGACTTGTATCCGGAATAAATAAATAAACTGCAACTCAATTATAAACAGACAAACCAATTTAGAAATGAGCAAAAGATGTGAACAGATTTTTTTCAAAAAAAATATTCAAGATGGGTGGAGCAAGATGGCCGAATAGGAACAGCTCCAGTCTCCAACTCCCAGCACGAGTGACACAGAAGACCAGTGATTTCTGCATTTTCAACTGAGGTACTGGGGTCATCTCACTAGGGAGTGCCGGACAATCAGTGCTGGTCAGCTGCTGCAGCCCGACCAGCGAGAGCTGAAGCAGGGCAAGGCATCGCCTCACCTGAGAAGCACAAGGGGGAAGGGAATCCCTTTTCCTAGCCAGGGGAACTGAGACACACAACACCTGGAAAATCGGGTAACTCCCACCCCAATACTGTGCTTTAAGCAAACGGGCACACCAGGAGAATATATCCCACACCTGGCCGGGAGGGTCCCACGCCCACGGAGCCTCCCTCATTGCTAACACAGCAGTCTGCCGC
>NW_016804163.1:1518254-1524063 GCF_001698545.2 Rhinopithecus bieti
ACCGCATGTTCTCACTCATAGGTGGGAACTGAACAATGAGATCACTTAGACTCGGGAAGGGGAACATCACACACTGGGGCCTATCATGGGGAGGGGGGAGGGGGGAGGGATTGCATTGGGAGTTATACATGATATAAATGATGAATTGATGGGTGCTGACGAGTTGATGGGTACAGCACACCAACATGGCACAAGTGTACATATGTAACAAACCTGCACGTTATGCACATGTACCCTAGAACTTAAAGTATAATAAAAAAAAAAAATTCAAATGGCCAGTTAGCAAATATAAATGTGCTCAACATCATTAAGCATTTGGAAATTTCAAATAAAAATCGTAATCAGATACCACTTCACTCCAAAGGAGGATGGCCAGAGTAAAAAATATGGATACTAATAAATATTGTTAAGAACGTGGAGAAATGGAAACCCTCTAACAACATTGCATGTGAAAATATAAAATGATGGAACCATTTTGAAAAATAGTTTGACAGTTCCTTAAAAGTTAAACATAGAGTTACCATATGATATCACAATCCCAAGGTAAAGAAAAAAATACATCTACACAAAAATAATGCCAAAAATGTAAACAACCCAAACATCCCTCAACTGATGAATGAACCATGCAAAGACTGAAGCATTGATCCATGCTACAAGATGATGAACTTTGAAGACATTATGTTAAATAAAATAAGCCAGTCACGAAAGGTCACAAATTCTATGAATCCTTTTATATGAAGCATCCAAAATCGGAAAGGCTGTAAAGAGGGAAAGTAGATTCATAGTTGGCAAGAACTAGGGCAACAGGAGAATGGGAATGGTTGCTCATGTGTAGAGGCTTTCGTTTTTGAGATGATGACACTGTTTTAAAATAAGATTATAGTGATTGTTACACAACATGATGTTGATACTAATAACTATTGAATTGCACTGAACTCCTAAAATGGGCAAAATTTATGGTGTATTAATTATATTTTAGTAAAGCTGTTAAAATAATTTAAAATAAGCATGACATGCATTTTCAGTTGCCATAATTTTTGTATATTAAGCTGAAGAATGAATTGTAGGTTTTCTACAAATGAATTAAGCTAATTGAATATATCCAGTAAGTTCAAGGTTCTTAAGAATATCATCTTAAATAATCGTGTCACTTGAATTTATAACATTATAATGCTTTATCTCTATATGATGAACTTTTAAAATCTTTAAAAATTGATTTGATAAGCGGGCATAGAAGCCTTAAAAAAACTAACAAGAATTGACATTGCTTTACAATGTATTAATCTAGATAATGTTGTATGATTATTGATATGTATATATAAAACATTCTAGTCAACACTTTATTGCAGCTCAGAGATTTTTTTTCTTTTCTTGTCTGCTACATAAATTAAGCCAGCTTCATGACCAGCGAGAGTGAAGCACTTGACATCATACAAAGCTGGTGCTTCTTAATTGATGCCTTGAGGGGCTAACACTGAGCATTTTTTCAGAGTACTATAGCAACTGCAGAATCAAAGCTATGAAGTCATATGGCAAATTTGTAGCTGATAGAACATGTCGGCATCCCAGAGATCACTTGCAGTAGCAATATTTCAAGTGTTTATGATGTGTCACCTTGATAAGGGACATTTATCCAATATTACCCAAATTAAAGACAACTATAGGGAATCTCTTTCTAAATTGTAGAATAGTCTCATCAAGACATGTGATAAAATGTTAAGGACATGCTATTTATAACCAGTACCTCACAAAGGTTTTTATGTGGATCATAATTAAAACTCACTTGGGGTTGCATGAACCTGAGTAATATGCTAATTATTTGCACAGAGAATAACACTATTGTCTAACACCAAAGGAAGAAAAAATACTGTCAAGTAACATTAATTTTCATGACAATAGCATTTGTGTCTGATCATCACATGATCTGCATATTTCCCACTTTCTTCTTTGGGAATATAAATAGCAGGGAGCACTAATAAAGTTCCTAGGGAAATAACAATCCATCATTCACTATTTTATCTTTGCACAATTAATGCACAACAGATGTCTGCTTTCAGAAGGAAGCTTGTTAAGAGTACTGGGCTATGTGCCTCTTTGTCTGGACATTGGGATGAAATCCAGCATCAAAAAACTCAATGAAAGAAATGGAATTGAAATTTTTTTGTCCCAAGTTTCAATCTGTAACTTAACATATTATGAGCCACCTGGCCTAATCTCCAAAAAATACTGAATCTTGATATAAAAATCCAGTTATTCCTTCTTACCATTTTAACCAAAAGAAAAAAACGTAAAAAAATCAGTTACAGAAATGCAAAGATTAAATGTGACCAAAATTATAAAACTTTCTTAAAGGAATTTAACCATTAAGAACAAGAGAATTCAGAATGAACCTACTTGATTTTGCTTATCATAAAATGATTTGTTAACTCTTTTGCATGGCTTTGTACTCTGGGAATTCAGCCCAGTTATTATATTAAGACACCACCTGTCACACCATCGGCTCTCTACACAGGTGACAATCTACTAGTGAGCTAGAGAAATCTTCTTCCACAAAGAGGAGTGAAACCTTCATAGAACACTATAAATAGCAATTTTATTAACAGTTGCAAGATCTTCATCCGAAAAAGTTTTGAAAAAGAAAAAAACAAATTAGTAACAAAAGTAATATTTAAAATCAGTAAATAAATGCGTTTAATTGATTAAAATTAAGGCTCCAGCTATTATTCAGATAAAAATTATATACCCCAAATTTGAAAGAAAAATGCTGCTATATCAAAATAAATTCATGAAAAGAAAAAGATGGAAAAAAAAGTTTCCGGGAAGGCACCTTGTAAGTAAGCAGACCACAAGGAGTCATATAAAAAGACGTACAAATTATGTAAAAAGAAAATAAGTAACAGTTTTATGATTGGATTATAAACCAAATGACTAATGCTTAATTTCCCACAAAGGAAAGGGAGCACATTATATTTTATTATTATTTTTAAATTTAGAAGAGAACCCTTAAGTCTCTAAAAAGGACTACAATGGTACGAAGAATATATAACATGATGAAATGATTTCTTCTACAATATAAATGTCCTTCCAATTCTAAAATGACAGATTACAGTTTCTAAAATGACAAACACACACATAAGGAAAAGTATTTTACATGCAACCTCTTCTTTGTTAATGAAGCCCTTTAGGTCAGGAGCACCTAAATGCATTTATATGGATTTCTCTGTTTGGGCAGAAAATAAAAGAAACAAAACTTTTATTTCATGGAATTAAATTCAAACAGAAAATCTTACAAGAAAACATACATTTCCCAGGACATGGTGACTCATGCTTGTAATCCTAGCACTTTGGGAGGCCGAGGCAGGCGGATCATGAGGTCAGGAGACCAGCCCGGCCAATATGTTGAAACCCCATGTCTACCAAAAATACAAAATGAGATGGGGGTGGTGGTGTATGCCTGTAGTCCCAGCTACCCAGGAGGCTGAGGCAGAAGAACCACTTGAACTCGGGAAGTGGAGGTTGCAGTGGGCTGAGATCTCACCACTGCACTGCAGCGTGGGCGACAGAGCATCTCCAAAAACAGAAACATACACTCATTTATTAATGAGAAAATAAATACTGACATCTGCATACGTAACCTATACACATAATTATTGACCACATTCCTGTGGAAGTTCAAAGAACAAGAAAAGATTCCCAAAGTGCAAGGTTTCAAAACATGTTTCTAAAATAAAAATTGACAACCTATTATATGTTGAATTATATTTAAGCTTCTGAGTTCTAACATTCCTGCACATGTCTACTATAATTTTCATTATTTTGTAACTGGGCCATTTGCCATATTTTTCCAGATATTTCTCCACCAAGGCACTTTGATTAATTTCCTTTATAATATTGATGACCATTATCTGAAATAATCAGGATTTATATCAATAGGTGAACTGCTAAATATCGGAGGAAAAAGATTTGAACTGGCACATTAGGATAGGTTTGTAGATAGTACAGTAATTTTTTAAAATAATTAGGATAGATAGCAATTTTAAAAAATATTTTGTGTTTCATATTTTTGAGGAAAAAGTAAGTTTATGATCAGTTTAGGTTTGTTGTTATCATCACTGTTAGACTATTTTGAATAACAGCAAAGAAGAGTGAGGTACCTAATATGCAGTATTGAAATATAAAGAAAAAAATAACTTTTTCCACTAAATAATAAATAGAATAAAGCTGGCACACTTTTAATTGCAAGACATCACTTCTAATTATAGAATCAGCGACATTTTGAAAAGTCAAAGGAAACTCAGTGCTGATAAAATAAGACAGATAACTGATATTTAAAGCACATGCCTTAAAACAGAACCCAATTCCATATATGTGGAAACTGAAGAGAAAATAGTAAGCAGTCTTTCAGTAGTGTATATTTCAACATATTTCTTTGCTTCCTTCTTCTTTGAACATAATCATTGCTTGTGATTTGTGTTCCTGGAACCAACTTTAAACAATTTTACCTGCCCTTTTTAACCTGTCAATACAGAGTCAATAGAATGAAAAGGCAAACAACATTCTAAAGTGGTTATTAAAGTAGTTTTGACCTTATGAACCTCCAAAAATATCCTCTGGAACCTCCAGAGTTGAGAACTGCTTGTTTAAAGAATGTTTTCCCAGTGGAGTATTGGGAAGAGCTCATAACATGGTTGGTTTAGTGGTCATTTGGCTATACGTCTCTTGAAGCTGTGCAAAAAAAATCTCACATGTCTGACACATGCCTGATGGGATATAATTTACATATCAATGAGGAAACACATCCTCTAGCCTGATGCAGAATGTAGGTTTTGTGTATTTAGAATGCCACATTAAAAAGTGTCCTTTAAAAGATGGTAGCATGGACTGCTGCCATCAAAGTCATCTAACACTACCTGTAAATATTTTTGGAGATGTCTTCTGCTAACAGAGGACAAGTTCTGACACATTTTACCTGTTGATAAAAAAACTGGATAGTGACTAATGAAAGAGATAATACATATCTGTAAATGCATATATAAATTAATAAAATGGTAAATAAAGTGAAAAAAATTACTGAGTGGTATTGGGGGTTGAATAGGGCAATTACTGTTTCTTTACAACATATTCATTTCGTTTTCCAAACTTAGACCATAGAGTGAACACATTCTGTGTAGAGAGACGAATGTGAAACTTTTTGCATCTATATAGTGAGATAAACATCACACATAAACTTGGAGTTCCAATTTTCCCCGAATTTGAGGAAAAGTAAACTAATATAAATTAAAATCTTAAAATATTTTACCTTAACATGACCATGAACAAATTATGTAATAGAAAGGAAATTCTAGTTTTTTTTTTTTTTAAAGAGCTGTCCACATCAAGAAATTGATATAAATGAGCAATAAGGAATTAGCTGAGGACTACAATTCAGAATATTCTGAGCTCTTTGTTCACTCTTCTCTGCTACTCAGGAAACTTGGTGAAAAATTGTCATCACTGTAGGTGACCAGTTATTCTACTTTGTATAAGACAACCCTCTCTATTATATACCTAAATATGGAAATGCAATTACACTTCTCCTTTTGAATTTTGTGTGTATGGGACAAAGAAGCCCATATTCTGCAGACAATATGCTATATTTATTTATACACTTATTACTTAAAAGGAAATGCAGTTGGGTAGCGTAAATATTGAAGTTAAGTGCTATAACACTAGAAATGTTTAATTGTATATATATTGAATTATATATAATATGTAATATATAATATATATTTTATATAATGTATGTTATATAATATATATTTTATATAAT
>NW_016804163.1:1524735-1597317 GCF_001698545.2 Rhinopithecus bieti
TATATATATATATATATATTCTTTTAGTAAAAGTGAATAGGACTCTGCCCACGTGGACAGGCAAACCCAGAGAGAAAATCAGAAATTTCATGTATTTTATCACTAATGTAGGCAAAATATAATGGTTCAAATTGTTCTATGTAGTGTAGTAGTTGTGATGATGGGAATGTGTGATGAATATTCTGTAATCTGTATTCTGCCTTTAAAAAATTTTTTTATTTCTCTGTAAAATCAGAGAAATACTAACAGCTGAGAGTGTGGAGGGATGAGGGGAGATTACAGGTTTGGGGTAAGAAGTAGTGAAATCATTTAGAAGAGCTAATTCTGGGGCACTAAGAAGTCACTTGACATGAGTGGTGGTGAATGTAAGCAAGTCTTACCACCACGGTGCTTGTTTTCCTATTGCCACCTGCAGCTGCAGCTGGAGCCAACGACTGCACTTAACCAGAGATGGAGCTTTACAAGTGAGTATCTACAGAGAGTATGGGGGCCAGACATAGAGGAATATGCAATGAAGTGATTATAATGTTAAAGCTACAATATTTACAATGCATAAGGAGTGAAAATAGATATGGAAGTGGATCAATGACAGTGAAGGATAGTAGCATTAACAGACTATATACTCCAGTGAATTGAAGTGTTGTTGTACTTAGAATACTAAAGAGAGTAAGCTTGCTAAAGATAAGCTAGTATGTTTGGAGAGTGGGATGAGTAATTTGAGACCCTGGAGAAAATACAGTCATTGGTAAAGACAATACCTACACTATGACCTTGGAAGTGGGTTGCTATGGTGAAATGGAGGACCGGATAATTGGAAGACAACAGTTTGAGAAACCAAGAGTACTGAGTGTTATCTTTTTGGATATTGAGATCACCAAGTACTCGGGGTGGTTGAAGGCAGTGGCAATTATTAGATGATAAAATCTCAAGAAGTGATGGAGACTGGAAATGAGAGCGAAGAGGAGGGGGTAGCAAATGCCATTTGTATATGATATAACTATTTGTGTGTATACATATGTATATATGTGTGTGTTTATATGCATGTATATATGTATGAAGAGAGAGGGAGAAGGACAGCAGTGTGTAGGTGCCGATGAACAGAGTAGTAAGGAAGATACCTGCCTCACCCCCAGACCCAGGGGAAATGGACTGTTGGGAAGAAGATGGTCATTACATGAACGATGGTAATCAGACATACCACTGTCCTTCCTACAATATTTCTGTGGTTTACTATTCCCGTCAAATAACGTTGAAATTCCCCAACATGGTTTTCAAGGTCTTGTGCTTCTAGCCTTAGGTCTTTTTTCACACTGTCTCCCAACTATCTCCATGTTCAGCCACATTTCAGCTGTGCTGAATATCATTCCGTCTTGAAACTTATCAAACTTTCATTCATATTTTAGCCTTCACAGACGCTCTTCCTTCTACTCCCTTCATTTCCCCTTGCCCTGGCTAAAAGCTAAAGCCTATTCATCCTTAGATTCTCAGTTTCTTCCTCAGTGTCTTAATTTTATTCCAAGAAGCTTTCTCCCTAAACTAAGCTAATTGTCCTTAGTTGCCCCATATGCTTCTACACCCACTTCAGGATAATTTCATTTTAAATTGTCTTTTTGTCAGATGGATTGTAAGTTCTGTGTAACTAGAGACCATACTTTCATTCAACAAATATCTGAATGTTTACTAAGTGGCAGTCATCATTCTTGGCATTTTTGTATTGCTATTATACCATGGTTGCCTCATTGAGGACCTGGGACACGGTAAGGGTGCAGGGGATTATATTCTTGTTTTCCCCAATTGGATCTGTCTCTGGAGATTAGGGTAACATATTCTTTCATTCCGAATTTCACATGGAGGATGTATGACTACAGTTCACATATTTTATTTAACAGTCACTATTTAAACACCAGTGGTTTTTAACATCACTCATAGCTGTATCATACGTATGCACTGTTCAAGGAAAAATAAGTTCTATATTTCTATGAAATTGTTTTCCTATGAATTAATTCTGGTTTGCCTGAAATTTTTAAAAAATAGATTACCTTCTCCATCAATGTATCAATAGTCTAAAGTTTCACTGATGTCATAATGCATAAAACAACATTAAGCAAGATTTTAAACAAACTGTCAGAACTTTACAGTAAAAATGTTAATACACTAAATGATTTACACCTAGATGTAGCATATAAATCCATCAAAATGAACCTTGCCTGTTGCATATGGAAATTTTCATTTCTGAAAGTACACATGTTGACATGATACAAACTGGCTGAGTATAAATATATATACATATATTTATTCATATATATCTGCTTACCTTGTGCTTATCAAGAAAGTTGGAAAATGTGCTTTAGATAGGTTTATGATGTATTAGAAAAACCATTTTAATAATGTCAAGAAGCAGAGTTGCCATGAGATCATGAATATGAAAATCACCCACTGAGGTCATCTAGCCCATCACTTTGCCTCCAGTAAAGGATCCAATAGTTCACCTCTACTGAAGGTACATGATTTTTAAAGACATTGTGAGCCCAGGTTAACATCCGTGAGGAGACATCTCAAAACAGACCTCTGTGGAAAACTTGAGTATTTTAAAATCTTAGCCAGAATGGCTTTAAACTGTATTAGCTCCGAATGATACTAAATAATAACACTAGAAGTGATAATTAAGCCTCATTCAATCCTACTCCCTCAATTCGTGATGGATGAAGCTGAGGAACAGAAAGACTGAGTCATTTTTCCCACTTTACCTAGCAGGCTGTGTGGGATCCTCCCAGGCCACTTTTCCAGACCTTTCCCTGTGCTCATGCATATTGTACACTTGGGTGTTCATTATTTTTATAAATGTATTCTGCTTTCCAGGAACATAGGTTTTTGGAAAATTGGGACTACAGATATATTTTCTCTGCTAAACACAGAGGGGACAAAATCACAGACAAATACCCAGTAGAGAAAGTAAACGTGGCATAATTGTTTGGGTCCACAGGGGTGACCTTGGAGAACTTAACTGATTCTCAGTCTCTGCCTCCTTCTTCTCCCGCCCCAGAACTACTACATATCTGTGTCTATTCTCTTGGGCTTTTCTCTGACTTTAGGGAGGGTGATTTTAAGGAGTCCAAGCTCAGCACTAAGGGCTTTTGTTGATCATCTCTCTGTGTGCCCAGCCCCTGAATGCCTCATTCTGGTAACCAGATGTTGCCCAGCTTTGACACTGGATTTCTGTTTTTTTTTTTTTTTTTTTTTTTTGAGACAGGGTTCAGGCTGGTGTGCAGTGGTGCCATCCTGGCTCATGGCAACCTCCACTTCCAGGCTTCAAGAGATTCTTCTGCCTCAGCCTCCTGAGTAGCTGGGATTACAGGCCCGCACCACCACAGGCCGGCTAATTTTTGTATTTTTAGTAGAGCCAGGGTTTCTCCGTATTGGTCAGGCTGGTCTCCAACTCCTGACCTCAGGTGATCCGCCCGTCAAGGCCTCTCAAAGTGCTGGGATTACAGGCGTGAGCCACCGCGCCCGGCGAGACTGAATTCCCTTCTTGATACACTGCGGAGTATTGTCCAGCACCTTTTCACCTGAGACCCTGGCTTAATCACATGTTCTCCCCTACAGAATGAGTTCTGCTTTAGAACTTCATTTAAATGACTGATGGAGGTTTTAATGATGCTTGACAAGGACTGTGCTCCGACTTCAAGAACTACCTACTCCTGGAGTCGGTGGAATCACACTCAGCACACCCACATAGGCACCCCTTGTAGACTGCTTGCCAAAATGGTTTTAACCTAGGTTTGGCATACTGTCTCCGATTTACCTCCACCCCAGCACGTGGAACTAGTTCCGGATATCAACCGTGTTACTCAGCTCTGGCCTTCCGCTGTTGATAAATTATTTCTGGTTGTGCTCTAAAATATGATTATCATCTCTGAAACATAGGTCTGTCATTCAATGAACTAATTCAACTCTTAAAAAGTGGTTTCCTCCAATCAAATGTGCTATTACCAAGTAATGACAGAATCATATTTTTCCCTTTCCTGAGCTATTCAGGTTCCTGGAAAAAAAAATAGAACTTTGGTGTGCTTTATGATCTATAACTTTCACCAGAAATAAAATATGATTTGCTTGGTACAGCAATAAAATGTGTAGACCAAAAACATAACTTTATATCTCTAGCAGATGACTATAAAAGCAAATAGCTTACACGCACATGCAGTAGTGTACCTGTTCTCAACACTATCACACCTTAGCAGCACTGAACACTTAATATCCAAAGCTATTTTCTCTCCTGGCCTGAATATAGGTGCCAGAGTCTCTCACTGAAACTTGTCTCTGAGCTCTATATTGAGTCACCTCAATTCTATTTCCTACTGAACAACATCGTCCTTTTGCTTTTTAAAGTAGTCTTTTGTTCTAGTTTTAAGATTTCTGCCAACGATCCTGTCTCATATCCTGTTTATTAAAGAAAATAAATTAGTGTACATATATTATTTTGATAACTATATTAATCTCCTCTAAGTTACTGTCTTTTTCTCTGTTTACACGATTAGAATGTTTTTATATATCATGACGTCTTTTCTATATCAGCCAGATTACCTATTTACTTCATTGGTAGAATAAAAAAAGAATTAAATAGCATTTTAAAATTAAAGCATGATTATATTTATTTTATTCCCTTGAGAAATTATATTAACACCACAAAATCACCTTTTCCATGACTATTTGATCTGCTTATGCAAGTGGTTTAAAAGAATATCAACCTTACTAATATATTTTATTTTAAAATATTGACATAAACCTATATAAGAACTATATAATGTTTACACAATATTTCAAAATATTAATTGAACTTTTCTTAAAATTATCAATTAGTGATGGTGAGAAAAAAACAAATACTTAGACATTTCTACTGCAGAGAACATGCATTACATTCTTGTAATCATTATTCTGTTATCTTTATTCAAACATAATTAGCCCAATTTGTATATATTTTAAAGAACAAAATCAGGTATATTTATTCATCTTTAATCAAGAAAGCTATTTACTCATTTTTTATCCCACATGAAAGAAAACAGAACTGCTTTTGAATATTTCTTGATAATTTGTGCTAACATATAGTCTTACCTTTAGAGTTATTATGTGTGAAATGCATCAAATTATAAAGTTATAAATATGTCTAATTATGTTTGGTTTATATTTTGTTGTATGCTATTTCAACTACAGGAGAGCTGTACAAATACTTATAGCTCTAGCATATGTATCTTTTTAAATTTCAAAAATTCTCCATTTTATTGTAATGTAAGAGAAAATAGCTCATCTAAGAATTCATACCCTTAGAACTCTGAGTATTGAAATATAAGTAATCATTACTTTTGGTTTTTCTGGTAGTACTAGATTGAGCAGCCTCCAAAAGTGATTTCACTTTCTACTTTAGGTAACCAAAATGTCTTGTAACAAAATGACTTGCCTGACAAATCTTCAAGAAGGATGGACTTCATATATCACTGGTGTAACTAGTAATGTAAATTCATTTTTGGAAGTTAGAATACATTTAAATCTAAAGATATAAGTCTATCCTTGAACATAATTTTAATACCTCCAAAGAGTATTTCCCATTATTATTTTTTTTGTACAGGAAAATTTAAAGAAACAATTATATTTACTTCTCTAAACACAATAAAATGTCCTCCATATTTTCTAAGTGGAACATTATTTCAAATAGTTGCTGTTGAAACCCATTACGATTTTGGCATAAAGATAATTGATTAAAGCAGAAAAAAAATCACTGAATGTTAAAAAGGTTCATCGGGAATTTGTAACACCACTGTTTTACCAATTATGCTTGGTAATCCAAATAGGAAGAAATTATTCTAAATAAAATGCTTTATCCTTAAATGTTAATTTCCAAATAAGAGTAGTTTATCATCAGTTTTATTATCATGGTGTAAATAATATGATAATATATAAAAATAGGGGCCGTGTTTTTAATATATATTGCAACACTGGCATTGGTATGGTAGAGCTCTTTCTCTCCCAGCTGTAACTATGGTCATGTCATTTACTTACTTATGCCTCAAATTCCTGTAATTACAGTACCTAATTTAAAGATTGTGGCAAGGCTTAACTGTGATAAGAACATAATTATATTATTATTTATACTAATAAATTATTATACTAGTAGCACTCAGCATTTTATGATTATAATAAAATTAGATTAAATATATTATTACATTATTACTTGTTAAATTCTGAAATATTAAATACTGCTACATAAGGTTACATTAAACACTGTATATTAATAAAAATGCTGAACATGCCACCCAAATCCTAGTTAGATCAATTATGTGTAATTTTTTATATTTTAAGAGATACTGGTTTTTTAGTTACCTTATTAAACATTTCATTACCTCAACTGCACACATTTCAATAGTTAAAATTATGTAATCTTACAGCTCATTATTCACTTTACAGATGAGAAAAGTGTAGTCCACTGAGGCTAAATGATGAACCCAAGACCACATAACTAGGAAATGCATTTGTCAGAACTGACCTCCAGATCTGATTCCATTTCTGTATCTTTCCCAGTATATGATATATTGTGCAAAATATATTTACAAAAATTTACAAAATAAATTTTGTAATTTTTTTACAAATATTTTTACAAATATATTTACAAAATAAATTTCAAAAGCTAGATTGAGTTTATATTTTTCATTTGCCTCATCTAACATTATTCCATTGCAGTCATGGATCAGAAAGACATTGTTTTAAAAATATCTCCTGCTTTTCTATTTATTTTTTTAACTAAGCACAGATTTTAGGATCCTTGGCATTGTGACTGTAGATGTAATCTACTATACAGGGGAGCCTGCCATCTCTCATCCTCAAAGACAACATTGAAACAAGACCCTGTACCTTTCCCCCTTATAAATCTGGGTGAAAATTTCTCTGCAATATGGGACCAGCAACAGGGTAAATATAAATTAAAATACACACAAAACAAAGGACATATTGTGCAAAAACACGTCTGTACAAATAGATACACAAAAACTGCCTTTAAATGGCTGCACATAGACAGAAGGTAATGGGAGTGGGACATGAGGATAAAAGGGAATACATAAATAAATGAAGAGAATGTATTTGCATGGAACAATGAATGTGCCAAGAAATAACTTGATAGTGTGCCAAGATTAATTCAACTCTGGTCACCAAGAGCACTAAAAAGGGGGGAAAAAAGAAGGAAAAAATATATTGCTCTTAGCTGAGTAGTTGCAATTTTTTTCTAATATAATGAGGCCTATGTAACTTCCATAATTTTATACCTATTTGTAAATTAATGAACAATAAAATAACTGAATGAGAAGCAACAAATTATCTGACATTATTCAAAAGAAAAAATGCATATTGTGTATATATATTTTATATACAATATATAACTAATACACACACACTTATATATGCCATATACATGGCATATATAATGTGTGTGATGGCATATGTAATGTGTGTGTGTGTGTGTGTATATATATATATATGGATAAGGGGTCTAATAAATGCTGCCTAGAGTTACAGGGGAGGCAAAGCTAACAAAAGACCATGGTCTAAGTCTTTTCATATAACCTGACCTTAAAACATTTTTATTTTACTCAGGACACTTTCTACTCACATACAACTAGGAAAAGTTTTAGCTGAGAATAAACCTTGCTTGATGGGTCTGGGTTTTCAAGTCAAGTTATGAAGAGGAGGAGAACGGCTAGACCATGGAGCTGATTGGTAAAGTAAAGAAAAAGAGCAAGACAAAGAATGGCAGGAAGAAATAACGTGTAAATCATCCACACAAGGGGGAATAAAATTATTGGAATTACTAGATTAAAAATAAATGGCAACTCGGTTGCTGGACATGTGTTCACTTTTGTCTATGATGTCTTCATTTTGGGCAGCACAACTGAGAGCTGGCAGTGCTACAGGCACAGGCTGCTACTGTCCTTGCCCATTTACTCCAGTTGGGGTGTCAGACAATAAATAATTAAAAGGAATAATCCCAAATAGCCCTCGAGCATTTAAAGGAAAAGAAACACAATGAATTGTTTCTGCTGCATCCGGTGAATACCGCCATTTTGACATTTGTTACATTCGACTGTATATACTTAGGATTGAATATCTCTTACAATGTTAAAAAGCTCTCCTTTGAAAGAAATCATTTATATTCCAACATCTAATATAGAGGTTAGGAAGTAATAAATATTACATGAACCGGCTGGTTTTTACAAATCAGTTCGGTTCCTGGGTGTGTGGTGATCTCATTAGAAACTGTCACTGTGTCCCCATGTGAACCTGCAGATGGCTTCTCTATGATTTCTTTTTAATCTTACCTAAAACACTTACTACATCTTTTTCATAGATAAAAGTGAATTTTAGTCTATCACAATTCTCATAATCTTAAAATCAGCGGGGTGCAAATTAATGAGATTTAACAGATATAGATACAGTGCTAGAAAAGGATGCTTTGTCCTTCCAAATAAAGAACTGTTTAAAAACCCGATATTAACTTAGATAATTAATGTTCTGTCAGTTTAAACAAAATGTCTCTCACATTCATCATTGCCGATGATATCAGAGTTTTGAAAAATTTCACCTTCATGACCCCAAAAGACATTAAAATGTGAAGCCAGAATTAGCTAAGCTGTAACAGTAAGGTGATAATTGCTAAGTGTGATGCCATACCAATAATGCGTTTAGCAAAACACTAACATTTTGAGTGTGAACTGAAGAGCCTTAATTCTATCTTGTATCTTATGTTTCCCATGTTTATTTTTCATTGTTTGAATTTAATCTCAAATCTAGAAGATGTATTACACTAATTAATTTTGCATATAACAATGTTAACAGATACAAACTATGATAAGAATCTCTTTTGGGTAGCAAGTCATTTTATTTACATTTTACTGGTACAATCTCTTGCCACAAATATATGCATTCAAAGGATACCACAGTTATTAATTTGCCTTTTGACTGTGGCAACCTCTTTCATTAAGCTGTCGGTTCTGACATTTGGCTAGATATTATCAGGTTGTTGCGAAAGTAATTGTGGTTTTTGCCATTGAAAGTAATAGCAGAAACCACAATTACTTTCACACCAACCTAATAGAATCATTCCTGGCACTATTTAAAAGCACCCATGCACAAGCCCCACCCATAACAACTGCATCAAATTTTCTGGAGGTGGCACTTGAGTATTTTTTTTTTTTAATCTTCCAAAATGATACCATAGTTCAGCCAGATTTTGATATCATTGTATTTGACTTTAACCCTTACATCAAGAATATTTTCATATTCTTCCACTAGAACAGTACAGTGCACCTAGCTCAATCAATCTTAGTTCAATGAAGATGACAATGGATTACTTAAAGCATGAATGCCATCTTAAAGTTAGGTGATTCTTCTTCCTCTTACTCAAAATAGAACTTTTAATTATTGTAAAAGATGCTAAATCTCATCCTATGCAGTTTTGTTTGTGAATTATAAGCATCTAGCAGCTAGGAGTTAGTTAACTCGATTTATATATCTTTTAACACAAAATAATTCACCAGATATTTTGAACAGCCTCTTATTTATAGAAGCATATATTTTGTACTAAAAACTACATAGAGAGAACAAGTCAAGGGTAAGTACAAATTTTGCACCAGGGGAAAAAATGTCAACACACGAATTAATCCATGTGAAAAAAAATGTCAACACATGAATTAATCCATGTGATATACCACATTAACAGAATGAAAGGTAAAAAATATATATAATTTCAATAGATGCAGAAAATGCCTTTGACAAAGCTCGACACCTGTTTATGATAATAAGTCTAAATAAAATAGGTGCAGAAGAAACTTGCCCAAGCACAATAAGGACCATTTATGAAAAACCTCATGATAAATAGTGAAAACTCAAAAAATTTATTCCAAGCATCTGTTACAATGCAAGGATTCTCACTCTTGTTTCTATTCAACATAGCACTAGAAGTTTTAGCAAAAGCAACTGAGGCAAGAGAAAGAAATGAAAGCTGTCTAAATTGGAAAAGGAGTAAGTGTATCTCCATTTTTAGATGACATGATCCAATATGTAAAAATCTCTACAGACTCCACCAAAACTTGTTGAAACTAATAAATAAATTCAGTAAAGTTGCAGGATACAAAATCAACCTGCAAAATCAATTGCGTTTCTAGCACCAAAACAAACTATCTGAAAAAGAAATTAAATAAAAAACAATCCCACTAATGATAAGAAAATTATAATCCCATATTCAAAAATAATAAAATACTTAGGAATAAATTTAACTGAAAAGATGGAAGACTTGCACTTAGAAAACTATGACATTGATCGAAGAAACTGAAGAAGAGATAAACAAATAGAAAGATAGCTCATGTTCATGAAATGGAGGAATTAATATTGTTTAAATATCCATGCTACCCAAAGCTGTCTGCAGATTCAAAAAAATACCTATGAAAATTCCAACGATATTTTTGACAGAAATAGAAAAAAATGCTCAAAATATGTTTGGAACCATAAAAGATCTCAAAGTAGTCTTAAAAAGAACAAATCTAGAGGCATCAAACTTCCTGATTTCTTATTAAAAATTGATAGTAAACAAAACAACATGGTATTGGCATAAAATAAACACATGTATGAATGGAACAGAGAACCCAGAAATAAATCCATTAATATATGGTCATCCAATTTTTGACAAGAGCACCAAAAATACGCAATGAGGAAATGACAGGTCCTTCAATAAGTAGTATTGGGAAAGCTGGATATCCATATATTGCACCACAACAAAACTAACCTCAGAATGGATTAGACTTAGAAATGAAATCTGAAATTGTAAACTCCTAGAAGAAAACCTAGGGAAAATCTTCTTGACATTATTCTTGGTAATACATTTTTGAATATGATACCCAAAGCACAGGGATCAAAATAAAATAAACAAATTGGAATACATCAAACTAAAATCTTCTATGCAGAAAAAAATTGAAAAGGCAAACTAAAGATACAAATAAAATTTTCAAGCCATATAATTTACAAAGGGTTCATATTAAAATTTATTTTAAAATTCATACAACTCAATAGCAAAATACCCAAAATAACTTGGTTAAAAAATGGGCAGAATATGTGAATAGACATCTAACTAATATAAACAAATAGTCAAGAGGTATTTGAAAAGGTGCTCAACATCAGTAATCATCAGAGAAATTCAAATTGTAACCACAATGATACATGACCTCACACTTTTCAATATGGCCATTATCAAAAAGTCACACTTTTCAAGATGGCTATTATCATTTATTAAATAAATAAATAAGTGTTGGTGAGGATGTAGAGAAAAGAAAACCCTTTTGTACTATTGGTGAGAATCTAAATTGATATACCTGTTATGGAGAATAGTATGAGGGTTCCCAAAAAAATTAAAATTAAAAAATAGATCTACCATATGACTCTGCAATTGCTTGTCTGGAGATAGTATGTATAAATCTGCATACACACTATGCATACAGGTGCATGTATATATGTGTATATGTGTATACACATTGTGTATATATACATGTGTATGTGAAATGAAATCAATATCTGAAAGAGATACCTGCACTCCATGTTCATTGCAACATGTTCACAATGGCTAAGATGTGAAAACAAGCTAAGTGTCCACGGTTGGATAAATGGATAAATTGTGAGATTCACTCACACACAGAAATGGATAAATTGTGAGATACACATACACACAGAGAAATTGATAAGTTAGGAGATACACACACACACAGCCTTAAAAAGAAGGAAATTCTGCCATTTGTGACAACATGGAAGAATCTAGAGGACATTCTTTGTTCATTTATTTAATTAGACCCCAGATTTTCTCCTATGGGCCAAAGTACATACTATTCTATTCTCTCTACTGTACAGAGGACAACTAACTTACTTTCATTTACTTAAAATATGTTGACCTGTGAGAGTTGAAAACTTCCTATTTGACGGTTCCAGTTAAACACTAATTGCAAGTTGAAGAATTTGCTACTATTAAATTGAAAAGTTCAGCAGTAAAACTGACATAATTTTCTTTTCAATGAGAAATCAAATTGAGGAGATGCTGATAGCTATTTAAAGTAAAATTTTAGTTTCATGGTTAAGATTTTTTCCTAACTCACCGAAACAGTGATGACCTTTAATCAGAGAAAAACTGGTTAAATTACAAGTGCAATCAAATAATATACACTATAATATGCATGTGAGTTAATGGTGCTTTGGGTCTTCTATGGTAATCAATTGATTCGATTAGAGGTACAGAAAATTATAAGGTTTTGTGTGTTAAACATATATTTCAATACACCTATTTCCAGACTTCAGATGTGAAATATACCTAATTACTTTTCCCTACGACACTATGATTCCTAAAGATTCTGTTGGAAAGCAGCACACATTCCATTTGCCAAACAACTTACCTGACCATGCCTCCATTCATGCTCGGGAAATGTATTCCTCTCACAGCAAAGAACAGCAAATATTTTTTCTCCCTCTCTCTCTCTCTCACACACACACACACATACACACACTCTCATTCACATACAGTATAATGTAGGCCACTCACTTGGTCACAAACTGTGTTTCTCCCTTCTTCACTTGAAATTTTTTACCCCCTCACCAAGGTACCCAAGCAACGTTCCAAACACGGCATTAGCCTCAAAGTTCAATGACACTATAGTTCTCCAGAATGCCTACAAATATTTTAAAAATGTAATTAGTTATAGGAAGATTCAGCAGGCTATTTTTTTCCTTCAAATAAATGTAGAATACACCAAAAAACAAACAAACAAACAAAATCCTTCATGATTATCTCCACATCGAATCTCAGTATATATGCCTGTTCTTGCTCTAGAGATCTATGTACTAAATAAAGCAAGTACTGTCCCGCACCCCTCCCCCAACACACACACATGCTTGCCCAATATACTATTGTGAAACTAGGACAGAAAAATTTCTAGAAAAGGTCCCACATAAAAAGTGGAAATAGAAAACATTCATGGAATCTACTTGGTAGATGTTGCAAGGGCACCTATACTGACCATGGAACATATTTCCGTATTTGGCCTGGATTCTGCTCCCTGAAAATAGCTTCCAGATTTATAGTTTCTATGTTCCTTAGCTCTACTCTCTAGAAGGTCCTGCTAGTGTTGTTAGATACTGTGGCCATATCTGAACTTGCCATTGGAGAATATTCTCTCCCAGGGAGTTGAGAGCATGCTCAGCTGGCTTCATTCTCATGGGAGTTTGGAGGAACAAAGGATTATGTTAATCTTGAGAAATGAGTTGATTTTAGCCCAGACTAGAAGCTCACTCACCAGTATAATATTCATTAATGACTTAGTAATCTTTTTTTTTCCCTATTTGATTCCAATAAATTTCATAGGTCAATATTCACATCAGTAATCCTTTTAGAAACATTTCTCTATCTTTCAGGTAGTTACAGTTACCTTGAATTATAAAATGTTCTGGTAGAGTCACAATCTTATTCTCTTCTCCCTACACTATTTTTGTTCAGCATAAATAATTTACAGGAAACAAATAGATTCAGAGCTTTAGCATTAGGTTTGATGATTTGGTCCTTGCCACAAAGTTCAATTTTAGTAGACATTTATTGTTCAAAACCATCGTAATTTATATATTTTACCTTTTGGATGGAAATCAGGTGGTCTTACAACTCTTACAATCAGGAAGTCACAGAACTACTTAAATTTCTACATTACCTTATATACCTCTTTGAAAACTTGATAATTCTTTTCTGAATTCACCTTTTTTTAAGCATTTGCCAAATGCACCAATATCAAGCAAGGAATATTTGTTCGTATCTTTTCACCTAAAAATCACACGCTCATTCTGCAAATTACTGGCTTTCCAGTGTATTACAGGAAACTAATGTATCGAATGTTAGATTCCATCATTCCAGACTTCATTTTCTCACCACCTACTTTTTATTTTACAAAGGTATTTCTTTTTTTTATTTGTATAAATATACGGGGTGCAAGTGTAATGTTGTTACATGGGTGTATTGCACAGTGGTGAAGTCAGGACTTTCAGTGTATCCATCACCGGAATAATGGGACATTTTACCCTTCAAGTAATTTCTTATCATTTACCCTCCTTCCTCCCCGCCCTTCCGAGTCGCCACTGTCTGTCATTCCACTCTCTATCTCTATGCGTACACATTATTTATCTCCATCTGGTAAGTCAGAATATGTGGTGTTTGTCTTTCTGTGCCTGAGTGCTTTCCGTTAAAAAAAAAAAAATGGCCTCCAGCTTCATCTATGTTGTTGCAAAAGACATGGTTTCATTCGTGTTTGTAGGTGAATAGTACTCCATTGTGTAAATAGATCACATTTTTAATCCACTCCTCCACTGATGGGCACAATCCATTGAGGTTGATTCTATATGGCTGCTATTGGGAATAGTGCTGTAATAAACATAGAGGTGCAGGTATCTTTTCTGATATAATGATTTTTTTTCCTTTAGGTAAATATCCCGGCAGTAGGATTGCCGGTTAAAATAGTAGTTCTATTCTCAGTTCTTTGAAAAATCTGCATATTGTTTTCATTAGAGGTTGTTCTTGTATTGGAGCAATGTCATCTATTTTAATATTTGGGTTTTTAAAATTATTGTAACGACCACACCAGTCAGCATCAACTAAGTTTTTGCTTTGTTTTGTTTTGTTTGTAGCAACAAACAACTCCAAATCTCAGTGGCTTCTGACAATAAACATGACTTCCTACTCATATAGATTCCATTTTGGGTCAGCAAAGGCTTAGCTTTATGCCCTCTTAATTTCAGAATCGCTGAGAGAATCATGCCACGATGTGGTGGCCTCAGGACGTGAGACATGACAGAAAATATGTATTTTTTTTAAAAAAAGAAACACGCCAGAGTCCTGTGTTCACTCTCAAAGCTTCTGAAGGTGCTGGCATGCACAGCTCCTTCACATAAGGCGCAGGCAAAGCAAATATCACATGACCAAGCCTGACATTGATGATGTGGGAAATATAATCCTACATGGAGGAACAAATAATGTTATCCTCCTTAAGACCGCAGCTCATTATTTAAATTGCACAATTACATTGTGAATCAGATCTGTAGGGACTAGCACTTCATTAGTCCATGAACCCTAGAAGAAATTATTTCCTTACCAATAATTTAGTCTCAGATGACATCTTAAAGCCTGTTTTGACAAAAATAAAGATTTATTCACTATCATCACCACCACCCCACCCCCTACAACAAATACTAGCATGTTAAAATTATTCACAAAATAATGGCTAAAATAAAATAAAAATCCTAAAATCACGTTCTTGAGCCTTCCTACTATATTCCCCTTCCAACTTTACTCATCCACCATCCAGCCCCACCATGCATGAATATCATTAGAAAGTACATATATATCTTCATAAAAAGAGACATAGCAAGGATGAAAGCCCTGCCAAGAGCCACTAGCAAGCACAGAGGAGAGTGTGTGAGCCTCATTTGTGGAATGATTGATTCTGTTTCCATATAATGTTATTAGAGAAGAAAATCCGGTTTGCTTGATTGGAATTGTTTTACTAAAACAAATTCTCAAAATGTGGAGTATGTTTGATTTTAAATTACTCCATGGAAAATAATTCAGCTGTTTATTTTTTTATTTCCAACTGTTTTGCATTATATAGAAACATCTTTTTAACCAGGGAACTATGATTTTTGCCTGAATAGTTGTCCAACAGGAGCAGAGACCGTGACTGGAAAACCACGTGAAAGAATGCCACTGCGGGTGACAGTTCCACAATCATAGTGACATTTGAGACTGTGTTTATTTAAAAATAAAAAACAAAAACAACTTTGTTGTTTGTAACTGCAGCTGCAATCACCCCCACAGTTGTAAATGTGTGCCATTAAGATATTACACCGAGATATCTATCTGCCAAAAACTTCTAAAATATTCTATAAACCATTATTGAGTTGACCTAACAAAACAAAATGAAGTACCTAGATTCTTTTGAACACTAAAGAGCACTGAAAATAATATATAATATATAATAATATATATCATACTTGTTGATATAGATGCTTAAATCTTAAAACAACCAAGCTTTAACGATACTGTGCCCATATTTAAACACACACACACGCACACACGTGTGCACACAAGATCATGCTAAAGTATTGACACTATAGAGCACTCGTAAAACATATACTATTACCACCACAAACATGTGCACATTGTCTGTGTAATCTTATTTCTTTCCTTACTCTTTTTAAATTGATTTAAGATATGAATATTTATATTCCCATTAATGCCATATGTTAATAAGGGAGACAATCTTTAGATGTGCTCTAAAATACTATTTAGAAGCTATTCAGTACATGTTCACTTATAAAGTAGTACCTCATCTTCTTTTTGGTTGAGTCCCTGCTTTAGTTCTTCCACTTGTAATCTTAGTTTCTTTACTTCTGCCTCATTTTGATCCACTCGGTTGTTTGCATGAGTCAGTTCTGCAATATTTGCCTGGTATTGTCTGCTTAGTTTATAGTAGGCATGTTGAAGGTTCAATACTTCCTTTCAAAGGAAAACAAAAAATTACATTATTTATAGTCTACTCTGATAAAATCAGAAGAATGGCAACTTCTTTTGACAAAAGAGAAAAACATTTTAGGAAGAATTTAGATGAGCCATCATCTTCATTTGGAATTCTACATTTCTGTAATCAAATATTATAATTAGTATATGACTATCAATGAAAGATATGTGACTAAAATACAATACACTCTATGTTGTTTTGTAAATAATCTATTTTGCACCTTATACAAAAGTAGTTTTTATACAACCTTTCCCCAAAAGGAAATCACATAACCATAAATAAAAAAATATAAATACATGCAAAAAAAGTTGTTCATCCTGATCACCCACTAACTCAGCAGATGCTAAAAGTTAGCACAGTACATGATTTAATTCTTTTCTGAAGAAAATAGGTTTTGTGAGGCTGTGGTCATGTCGTCACCAGCCACACCTTCTGAAACCACATGAACCAGGCTCAGAAACCTGTAGTAAGGACCCGTCACGGGTAAAGAAATATATTAATATATCATAGGGTGACTAGACTGCAAATCAATCTTGTTATAATTAATACTATACACTATATAAATTAACAGGTTACAATAATTATCCTCAGATTATTAATATCATTTCTCATTTTTAGTTAAAATTTGCAGTGTAAAATTAATTGTACTATCATTATAGAAAACGTCTTTATTGGGCCGGGCGCAGTGCCTCACGCCTGTGATCCCAGCACTTTGGTTGGCCGAGGTGGGAAGATCACGAGGTCAGGAGATCAAGTCCATCCAGATAACATGGTGAAACCCTGTCTCTACTAAAAAAAAAATACAAAAAATTAGCCGGGCTTGGTGGCGGCGCCTGTAGTCCCAGCTACTCGGGAGGCTGAGGCAGGAGAATGGCGGGAACCCCAGAGGTGGAGCTTGCAGTGAACTGAGATGGTGCCACTGCACTCCAGCCTGGGCGACAGAGCGAGGCTCCATCTCAAAGAAACAAAAAACAAAACAAAACAAAATGTATTAAGACTATAAAGAAAAAGTTAGCCTCTGGTTCTTCATAATGCTATAATATTGTAGGAAAACCCAAGGATATTTCTTTGGTTTCCTAAAACATACTGTCATATTACTTTATATACAAAATCACAAAAGGCAATCATAAAAAAATGCATTGGTAATTATCTTAGGACTTCTAGGTAGAAATTGAAAGTGGAATTATTTTCACATCTCAAATCATTAGTAATACTAATGATGAATTCATGATCCAAAAGTAAAAAATAGTCATAAAATATTGGAAAATAAATGCGGATGTGGTGTTTTTCTCTTAATCAAAACTTTAGGGGAAGTTTTAGTAAGTATGATCCCAAATCATGAGATCACAAAATGGTAAATTCAATCACAGTAAGTATATAATTTGCATATAACAAAATATATTTAGTATCTCTCAAATTAGGGGCACATCAATTTGAATTTATGTAACATTTTTGACCTGACAAAATTACAGATATTATAGAAAATTGTAGTGGCGGTCAGGGGTTAAGGACAGAGTAGGAGGAGGGTAAGTTAGATGTGAAGGTAGCTTAAAAGGAACCTTGTGATGAGAATGTTCTCATCACAATCTGGGCATAAGGGACGCCCAGATCTGTCTGCATTATTTTATACAACTGCATATGAATCTACAAATATCAAAAATAAAAAGCTTAATTGAAAAAATCAAGATGCCTTCAGACTGGCAAAGGCTAAGTATGGTAAGATAATCTGCCAGTAAAATGTGGAGAAATTCATGGGGAAACACGGGCAATATTTTTTAATTAAAAATGCACATAAAGTCAGACCCAGCCATTGTATTTCCAGGAATGTATTCCACAGACATACGCATAGTTGTGTGAAATGTTGTGATTATGAGAATATTTGTTGCAGCATTGTTTTGTTGTTGCTGGTGTTTGCAGTAAATGCTGGGAACTAAATGTCCGTGAAATTAGCCTGATTAAATTTAAGAAAAACCATTAAACCCTTAAATATAATATGGCAGCCTTTTATATATTCATAAGGAGAGATCTCCAAAATGTTAAAGCAAAATGCAAAACTGTGTGAAGTGTATGGTATTAGAAGAAATAAGCTGATATAAAGCGACTTTTGACCTGACACAATTGATAAGTTGCAGGCTCTTAGTCTCTATGAATCCCAGCTTTCCGAAGTCCCGAAGAGGTGGGGTGAGGGTGTGGATGCAGGGCAGGACCTGGCAGAGAAAATGCTGGTCCTCACTCTCAGGAAGCAGGGAGTTTGAATGAAAGAGAAGGCCCCCCCATGCCTATCAGCTATTGTCTGTCTCAAGAATGTCCACCTCCTAGTATCCACTGAAAACATGAGCATCAAATGAAGGGGACATTTTTAGTTTCTGTCCTGCAAATCCTGCCCCTTCATTCCATAGGAGTCAAAATCACAACCATTGATATTTAAACCTTAATGATGCCAACAGGCAGCTAGAAACAGACAGATTTGGCTTGGGCAGCTAGACAGGATACTCAACCTGGTTTTCTGGGTAAGTTTCCCCTGTCACTTCAATTGCTTCACAGTAACACTGTCATTTATGCACCATCACTGAGTTTGCTGAATTATACCACACATCACATTTAAAATGCAAGCAGATTTCTCATTTCTTCTCTTCAGAATGCAATTTTCAAATGTCAAGTTCTATACCATATTCTTTTACAAAGAAACATGTAATAGGGAGCACAATTCTATTATTTGGAACAACAATGGAACATTTAAAAAAAGATCTTTCTTGATCTGTCAGGCATAAAGAATTTGCTGCACAAATAATTCAGAACTTAATGGGAAAGTGATAACTTTGCAAGTTGATGGCTTTCTCTCCAGAATTTTGCACCTAGTTACAATTACTTACATGACTTTGTGCTTTAGCAACATTATTTCTTATATTATTAATGCTTTGTCATTAGGCGTATAAAATTTACTTAGGTTGATTTAAAAGGAGTAAGCAAAAAGCCTTCAGTGTTCATACAAGGAAAAAGGAAGGAATGAAAAAAAGGAAGGAAGGAAAGGCATCTCTGTTTGTCAATGCAAATTCTATCCCGGTCACATGCCATTTTTATAAGTAGAGCCCTGGCACTCATGTTCTACAGTTTGGCCAATTGCTCAGAGAGTATCAACTTATTCTCAGGCCTAGGAGGTACATATGTATTTGTGAAACTATATTCTCAGTAAGTCATACCCAAGCCAGCAGCAACGGCATCACTTGGGAACTTCATTCAAGACCTACTGAATCAAAACTCAGGGGCTCGAGCCCAGAAGTTGTGGGTTTAACAAGTCCGCGAGGTATTTCTGATTCACCATAAAGTTTGAGAACCATTGGTATAAGCCAATTCGAATAAGCTTTCCTCTTGCCAGTGACTATATTAGAAAAGTGGATGTAACTTAGCTGCACAATGAGAAAAGAGAAAAAGTATCCTTGAGCGGGAAATAAATTTTAGAAATGTTTATCACTTAAAAATATGCAAGGAAGATATGTGCTCCTTGAGTTACAACAACAATCTGAGACTTAGGGGGAGTCCTGCTTACACCTGGGGTTGGTAGACCCTTGGTATTTTTTGTTATGTGAGAAAATATATCCAATTATATTTAGAGCCAAACTCATAGCTTAACATATTCTAATTGTGTTCATAGAGTGCCTCAATAAAGGTCAGAACTGGATTTCACTTTAAGGAGAAAAATACATTGCTTCCTTAATGCAAAGATATTTTAAAAATCAGTCTAAATTGATACAATCAGTTTAAAGTGATTTTAAAATATCAGCTTAAAGTGATTTAAAACAAAATCAGTTTAAAGGCATTACTGTTTTCCAGGTACCTACCCTAAGAGAAATTCTTCACATACCTTCTCTCTCTAAATCCACATGACAATCCTGTGTTAGAGGTAATATTTTTTCCTACTTAGTCTCAGAGAGCTATGCAAATTGCTTATGGCCAAACTAACTAAAATTAATCCTACACTTTCATTTTACCAAAACAATATCACAGAGCTGGCGTTCATCTTGTTATCAGGAGGACTTATCTTTAAGATTTGACAAGTTATTTGACATTTTGATCCATTAATTCATGTCCTCTCTATTTTACTTTCGGGGGAAGAGATGGATTTCTTCTTTATTTCTCAAAGCAGGCTGGGCACAGTGGCTAATGCCTGTAATCCCAGAACTTTGGGAGGCCGAGGCGGGTGGATCACCAGAGGTTAGGAGTTTGAGACCAGCCTGGTAAACATGGTGAAACACTGTCTCTACTAAAAATACAAAACAAACAAACAAACAAACAAACAAGCCAGGTGTGGTGGCATGTGCCTGTAGTCCCAACTACTTTGGAGGCTGAGGCAGGGAATCGCTTGAACCCAGGAGGAGAAGGTTACAGTGAGCTGAGATCCTGCCACTGCCCTCCAGCGAGGCAACAGGGCAAGATTCGATCTCTAAATAAATAATAAATCTCAAAGCTATGGCCTTTGCTACTATCCGTTCATTTCCATTAATTTTGTGATAGAAAAGTGATGGGCATCTCCCCACACACTCATTTTGTTCTTTCCATACATGTTACAGTAAATAGTGAAGGTATATAGGATCATACACTATAATCCAATGAATATGTTAGATGCTATTATTATCTAAAATCGCAATATCTTTTATAACTTGCATATAGATGTACAATTGGAAAGCATCCAAAATGAATCCTAATTTGAAGATTTAGTGGTTTGCATTTGAAGAGAGAATTAGGTAGACAGTAATATCTATATGTACTTCAGAGCAAGCTTATTCTAATATGCTTTAATGATAAAAAATACATAATTACTATGTTATATATTCATATTCTGGAAGAGAAAATCTGAACGGAAAATATGTATAAAATATACAGTAATAAAGATTATTTGTCAGCATGTAATCCTCCATAAATCTAAATCTATGCAACTGACAGTACATATAATTCACAGTTCTTTTATAAGCAGATCTCTATGATTTCAGATCTTGATATAGAAAAGAAACACATAAAATGTGTTTGTGTATATATTTTTAATAGAGTAATACAGTATTAGTTTCTCAAATAGATTGAATCAGTTTCCAATGATGTGAAATATTTGATGGAATGCTTTAAATTATATATATTGTTATGGCATTAGTTTATTTTGTTATATGTAAGGATATTGCTTTCTCTCTAGAATTAATTGTACATATGATACATCAACTATTGAAGATTGAGTTTAGTCATAGCAAGCTGACAAAATATATTTTCTTATACCTTAAAATGACATAATGAGAATCTGGTAAATATAAATCAAATCAGTTTATATGTATCTCATTGAAGGAAAAACAAAACATCATACAGGAAATTTAAAAGTACTATTATATATGTTATTTCTATCCATTCAAATTTTAATACACAGAAGTTTATAAATTTCTGCATCTATAATATCAAATATGTGTATTAATAATATACTGATCTTTAGATAACATATAACTCATTATATAACATACAGTTCAACTATATTTAAGAGAAATAACAATATGAAAAATTGGAAATAACTTGCTCATGGTCCGTTGAAGGCTTGTTATACACTCACCACAAGTAATAATGCTATCAACAAGGGCAGATTTTCTCTTCTCAAAAGTTGACCCAGATACATTGGATTGTCATAACAATCCAATGCATCTACTTAAATACATTAAAGAAGTCACAATACCACTCAAGTTAAACACACTATAATTTTGTACTACCTACCTGTTTTTAAGATAATTCTCACTATATCAAATTCCTACCTCAGAAAATACAGAAACCAGAGGAACATGTATCTTCAACAAGAATAAATTCAATGTTATTAATAAACATTTATGATACTTGGTGACAGATGATAGCTTTAAAATAAGAGCATTTTATTTCATCTTAATTGGCATATTTAGTGGGTCCACTTAATATCTTATGTGTTATAGTGTGATTTAGTATTGTCTATAGTATTGATATAATATCATTCATTCCACAAGCATTCACTAAATGTCTACCATGTGCCAATGACTGTGCTATGCATTTTACATATAAAAGTGAACAAGTTAGATATGATCTCTAACCTTGTATAGCATAGAATAGATTTAAAAACCATCAAATAAGGATTATTTGTCAATTGTGACAATTACTAAAAAATGCTCATGATTTTTAAAGATAGAGAATAATTAATGAGGGGTAGAAGAGAAGCAGGAAAAATCAAGTGACAGGAAGTTTCTGTCCTGTGCCTCTGAGCTCCCTGTTCTGTATGGAAGGACGTATTTCACTAGCTGCTGGAAAAACTGTCTCACAACAGCTCTTCACCGACAGCTCTTTCCTCTTGGCTGCAAAGAGACTCCTTACCAAGTCCACACCTACTTCCTGGGGCAGCGATCATTTTAGAAGTATAAAGGACTGTTGCTACCCCAACTTGGGACAGGTCCAAAGGTCCATCCCAGCTTCAGAAGTACCCCAAGGATGAGCTGAGGTCCCATGATCACGGCCCTCCCAGTCCTACTTCTCCCTCTGACCTGGGCTGCTTGGTTCTCCCCACAGCTAATGTACTACCTAGTACACTTCCTGCATGTTGGTATCTCCAGGATCCGCTTCCCAGGTAACAGACTTCACCATCTGGTGTCCCTGGCTGTCACTTTAGAATATCTGCCCTGCAGAATGAAATTTCCTGGCAAAAGTCAGTCCATGGATGGAAAATAGATATTGGAAACTTTACTGAGAAAGTAATGTATAAAACTGTGCGAACCCACAATATCGTACTCTGTAAATTAGAGTTAGTTTTGGATCTCTATATGTAACAATGCTTGAATATGTGTAAAGTGAGTAGAGTAATTATAAGTCCAAAAAATTCAGAATGAAATTTTGGAGTATGTCTTTGTATTTATTCAATGCCACAGATAAGTAGGCAAATGATCAAAAATATTTGTTGAGCATCCACTAATGTTTTATCTAGTCAGTTATGTAAATGTTCCCAATTACATTCAAGTATTGAGAAAATATAGAAAAAAAATCAACAAATTTTATCTTATTTCTAAGTTCTACTTTCCCCATCTGTAAAAGCGCATCTAAAAGCAACTTCACAAAATTGTACCTATATGTACTAAAAAAAGTGATCTATATGTACATCGCTTCATGATATGAGAATTAACTATAGCAGGAGATTGACTGCCTAGAAGAGACTGTTTTATGTGTTCATTTTGATCACATGCAATCATAAGCATAGGTATCAGGTCCAGAGTAGACCAAGCATCTCAGCAAATGCAATCAGGGACGGGGATCCTTTCACCTTTCTTCTCTGCCATCCTCAGGTCATATGTGCTCTTTGTCCTTTGCTTGCTATTTTATAATCACAAAGTGTCTGCCAAATTTTGCTGGATAGAGAGTTGAGGAGAAGCAGCAAAGATAAAAGTTGTTTCTCCTAGTAAGATTTGTGTCCATTTGTTGATAAGACAATCTCCTGATACTATATAGGGGAAAACATGATAAAAACACTGCACATAAGAATGAAAAAGTTATGATCATTTAAATGATACATACATAAAAGACACGGTTTAAACAAGATAAATTTTCTTATTTGAAAAAATCCTAATTTATTCTTTTAAATTATGAGACCATAATATTATTTGTTTCTTGTTATTTGACAACTGCTATTTATTTTTATCATGTTCCGGAGTTAATTTGATAGACCTAAAACACTATCTTTATGGAAAAAAAATATTTTGAGACAGATGTCTGGGGGAGTATATTCTTCCTTACACATTTTTTTATGGACAGACTTCCGTTAGAAAGTGAAAGACTGGAAGATAGCATTGGATGACAAGATGACATGGAGTTGACTTATTTGAGGGAGAAGGGTATTGCAGATAGGTGGGAGGACCCTTCTAACAGATTTTTAGGCATTATGTATTGAGAGGAAGGGGGAAGAGCATCAGATGATTTGGTTGGGGCAGACAGGGTAAAGATCTTAAAATCCCAGTATAGAGTTTGAATCTAATTTTTGTTTAAATGGTTTGGAGAGGGCATGGAAAGTGAAGGAAAACATTGATCGAGAGAGTGAAGTATATATCATTTCTTAAAAAAAAAACCAAAACAAAACACTTTCATCTCACTTAAAGAGGTAATGACAGTAATAGAGAACTAGTGAAGAGAGAATTACAATAAAGTTGATTGAGTTACGATATTGTCATCTGTGATTAACAGGAAAAAGACAGGCAAAAATCAAGAAATGTTTTTTCTCTTACATGATAAATCTAAGGTTACAGGGGCTTCATGGTTGTTAATTTGGCAGTTCAGTAACCCTGCTAAGGACTGGGTTCATATTTCAGTGTTGAGAACTGTGGTTGCCTGCATTATTTTTCACAAACATTTGGCGCTCTTCCTGAGAGTATGATTATACAGCCCCTGCTGTTGAAATCCGGCATGGCCATGTGAATATCTTTGGCCAAGGAAATACAGGAGAAGGGATGTTTGTCATCTCCAGGCAGCTGAAGAGTACCATTGGACAGGCTCTTTTTTCTGCCTCTACAATTGTATCAAAATGTACACTTGCATCCCTCTGTCACTTTGTGGCACTGGAAGACGTGGGTGGGCAAGAAATAACTGGTTTTTTTTTTGAAGCCATCTTGATTTTCAGGTCTATTGTTGCTATGGCACAATCCAGCTTGTTCAAGCTGGTACAGTGTTCTCAGTGTTGTTGTTGTTTAATTGTTTTACTAAGTGTGAAAAAAATTTACTAGTTCTCCAGGACTTCACTTTATGTCTAAATGGCTAAAGTTGTGTCATATGTTAATGTTTAAACCCATCTGTGATCAGGAAAACATACTTACTAAATAAATTACTCTAATAATTAGGTCTTGGGCCTAAGAATGGAGCCTTTAATAACGAAGTGCAAGGGGGCCACAATAGGGGGAAAATACATGAAAAATTAGACTTGTATCACGACAGGGAAACTGGAAAAGGAGATGAATAGTAATCAACTGAGAATGTCTATTATCTGAGATATCATTTCTCCTTTCTTCTCTTCTTTCCTTCCTTACACCTTTCCTCATTTCATCCATTCATTCATCCAACTAATATTTATTGGTAATCAGCGATGTAACAATGATAAGCACCGAGGACAGAGGTGGGAAGGGGTCCCCAAAGACACTCCAGCCAACCTGTACCCTGGGGTGGAGCCACAGTAGTTCACACTGTTTGCAGCGGGGAGGAGCCTGACCCCTTCTCTACCTGGGTAAACCTGGTATTTAATCTGTGATGTGGGAAGCACACTAGCAGGATTCTGGCTTTGCAGAGAGTCCCTGATTCTTTTTTTTTTTTTTCCTTTTGTCCAATAAAACCCATTTTCTCACCCTTTAAATTGTCTGTGGGTCTAATTTTTCATGGTCATGTGACAAGGAGCCCATCTTTAGCTGAACTAAGGCAAAGTCCTACAAGAAAATCAACCTGTAATCTAGTTTGCAGAAAAAAAAACAATAGCAAACAACAACAACAGTAACAAATCAGTAGGTACTCTACTTGGAAAGGATTGTGTTAGAGGTAAGTAAAAGAAGAGGTACACAAAGCAGCTAACAGCACGGGAAATGATGACAATATTTCCTAGAGAAAGGAACATTGGATCTGAAATTTGAAATAGGAGTAAAAATTGTGATAAGAGGAATGATTGAGAGGAAGTCTCTCCAGGCAGAAATAGTAGCACATGCCAAGACCAAAAGTAAGTAAGAGCATGATGTATTGAGAGGGGCCTGAACTGCAGTGCATGTGAGTGTGTGTGTGCATTGGCTTGCCTCACATGGCCATGAACTTATTAGTAGAACACTTATATGTAGTGGAAAGGATTAGCTAAAATACAAATAAAATACTGTATCACCGTATCTGAATGTATCACCAATATTTCACCAGACATTAAGATCCCACGGTATGAAAAAAGTCAAAATGGAAGTATAGCAATTCTATTTTTATATATAAAAAACTAATGTACTTCGCTTACAAATAAACTACTTTTTTTACAAATGTAAAATTCAAATTTCCAAATTTGATGCTGCAGGTTCCCTGACTATAAAAATAGGGTCAAAAGTAAGTATCTCTGAGGGTCATTCTCTTGTTAAAATTCTAATATAATAACTTATATAATCCTTTAACATTTTATCTGTAAAACAGGACTTTACTCTGTTATAACAATCACAAATGGAAATGAGAGGACAAATGGGAAGACTATACTGACAATGTCTCTGACTAGTTTGCTCAAGAGCCGTGAGTCATACTCTGTATATGTGTGTGTGTAATATTTATTTCTGGGACTAAGGCATTCATATATATGTGCGTATATATATGTGTGTGTCTATATATGTGTATATATGTATATAGTCATACCACTAATGGAATACTTATTAAGAGTAAATAGGCTATTCTAGGTTAGAACAAATGTAGATCTAGTTTTACAATTCACACGGCATTTCACCCCAGAAGAAATCAAGACATCCATGATTATGAAGATTCATTTTTACTATATTTATTGTAGAAAATAATAACACCCATCTCAAAAGGCCACCGGTCATGGTAAATGCATTTTTAAAAAATATCTGATAAATTAACTAACACATAATACCATGTTCATAATGCTTTTTATACATACGTTCGTTGTTTCATACATAGCTAATTAATATTGTTGTTGTTACCATAAGAATAAACTATCCTCATATGCTCTGATCATTGGCTGCACGTAGCCCTTGGAGGGACTCAGAAAGAAACATAGGTAACAGACATTCCTTATGTGAAAGTTCTTTGTTCATTACATGGAGTTTCCTTTGATACATTTCTTTTCTACAACTCCCAGAGAGCTTGTACTATATCAATAGGAAAGAAATGAATGCCTTTTCTCCACTCTCAAGCAAGTCTACCTGCTATAGTCATTCAAAAACAGATGTGAGTTTATGTCATACTGATAAATACACTGTTTGATTCTAGTGATACGTGTGAACAAAATGAACAAACTAGTCACTGTTTCTATTCTCTAGACCAAGTATTAGATGCAGACAGCTGGAAATAAGAGAAACAGAGTTAGGAGAATCTAAGGGTAAGTAGAATAGAGGCATATTTGAAGGCAACATAAGACAGAGAAGAGTGACTTGGGAAGTCTTAGATATTCATTGGTTATAAAACCCCAGAACTTTGCTGTTTTTTTTTTTTTTTTTTTTTTTTTTTTTTTTTTTTTTTTTATAACAACAGCAACAACAAACAGAGGTTTGCTCTGTCACCCACACTGGAGTGCAGTGGCACAATCTCAGCTCATAGCAACCTCTTTTCCCTAGGTTCAAGGGATTCTCATAACTCAGCCTCTTGAGTAGCTGGGATTACAGGCATGCACCACCATACTGGGCTATTTTTTTTTTCTTTTACCATTTTCAGTAGAGACTGGGTTTCACTGTGTTGGCCAGGTTGGTCTCGAACTCCTAGCCTCAAGTGATCCATCCACCTCAACCTCCCAAAGTGCTGGGATTACAGGCGTAAGCCAATGTGCCAGGCTTACATCTTAAAACAAAAGAAACTTATTTTTATTACATGCCCCACTCAACCTATAGACCAGATCTCTTTTTCCCCTCAAAGCAAAACCTTCTAAAATAGCTTTCTGTAGTTTCTTTATCCACTTATCCATCTCCAATGTTTTTTTCTCTTTCCATTATTGCTTCTTCACATGACTCCAGGAAAACTTCTCATGTCAACGGCACTAATGGCTTCAGGATAGCCAACCACATCACTAACTCAAATTCTCAATAATCTTCATTATTTTATGATAATTACTCTCTCTCTATATATGTGATGATTATGTGATGATTAATATCGAGTGTCAACTTGACTGAATTGAAGGATGCAAAGCGTTGTTCCTGGGTGTGTCTGTGAGGATGCCAACAAAGGAGATTAACATTTGAGTCGTGAATTGGGTGATGCAGACCCACCCTCAATCTGGGTGAGCACCATCTAATCAGCTGCCAGTACAGCCAGGATTAAAGCAGGCAGAGGAGCATGGAAAGACTAGACTGGCTGAGTCTTCTGGCCTTCATCTTTCTCCCATGCTGCATGCTTCCTGCCCTTGAAAGCTTTTGGATTCCTGGACCTACACCAGTGGTTTGCCAGGGGCTCTAGGGCCCTTTGGCCACAGACCGAAGGCTGAACTATTGGCTTCCCTACTTTGGGGGTTTTGGTACTCGGACTGGCTTCCTTGCTCCTCAGCTTGCAGACAGCCTATTGTGGGACTTCACCTTGTGATGGTGTGAGTCAATACTCCCTTTCATACACATCTACCCTATTAGTCTCCTGTCACTCTAGAGAACCCTAAATAGTGTGTGTGTGTGTAGATGTATGTGTATATATATAGACACATATATGTGTCTATATATGTGTATATATGTGTGTATCTATATGTAATTATGTATGTAATATAGATATACGCATATAGTTAGATTGAGAATTTAGCTCCCGGCTTGCATATGCAAGCTTGTTTCTATCCACATCAGAGTATAAAACAAAATACTCTCATTAAATTAAAAAAAATCAAACCTCATACTATGGCAAACACTGATATGGAGGTTAGGAGCTGGAGTAATCACCAAGATGGAAAATCACCCTAATTGCCAAATGAAACCCTGGGAATACAAAGTAGAAATAAGCCCCAAATGACTCAACAGCTCAGAATACAGAAGCCCACAGAAAAATCAATCTGACAGAAAAGCTAGCTCAAAAACAAAGTTTCAAATCCTAAGAAGTAATGATTCAATGTGAGAAGGAGTAAACAAACACAGCAGAAAATTAGCATTCAAAGAGCTTAAGCTACAGCAATGTGAAAATGCCAAAACCCACATATTATTAAATGATAAATTATAAATTATAATTAATAAATAATAGGAAACTGTGAGAACATAAAGGACAGATTTGGGATAAAAGTAGAACTTTCTAAAAGCTACCTAAAGTTCTGGAAACTAAAAAGACAATGGATGAATGAAATAGATATTATTGAGGAATAAATAAATATATAAAAGATCAAAATTAAATAACATGAAATGCAGAAAAATGTTCTGAAAAAAATTGTAATGAGATAGAAGGATTAACAGACATACACTGAAATCCGGAATTCCATATCAAGCTGTCTACTTGACATGTGTACATTTTACATGTATATTTTATAACTCCGTAAAGGCCAGCCCTAAAGTCAATTGCAGTCAATACTTTCACTGATACTCCTTTCATTGCCAGAACTTAGGCACATGGTTACCAATAAATAAAGGGTGGCTGGAAAATTCACTTTACCTATGTAGAGTCATCCAAGTAAGATGAGGAAATAGATACAATATGTACTTGTCAATTCTCTGCCAAACAACCAAATTAGAATTGTAAGTATATAGAAAATTTGAATGAAAAAACGTATCTACTATAAAATTGTATGTGTGGGTGTGTTAGTCCATTTTCACACTCCTATAAAGAACTTCCCGAGACTGGATAATTTATGAAGAAAAGAGGTTTAATTGACTCACAATTCAGCATGGATGGGGAGGCCTAAGGAGCCTTACAATCATGGTGGAAGGCCAAGGGGAAGCAAGGCACCTTCTTCACATGGTAGCAGGAAGTGGAAATGCTGAAGAAAGGGGGAGGAGCCCCTTATAAAACCAACAGATCTTGTGACAACTCACTATCACAAGAACAGGATGAGGGAAACCACCCCCATAATTCAATTAGCTCCATCTCCTCTCTCCTTTGACACATGGGGACTACGGAGATTACAATTCAAGATGAGATTTGGGTGGGGACACAAAGCCTACCCATATCATTCTTCCCCTGGCCCCTCCCAAATCTCACATGTTTTTCAAATTTCAAAACCAATCATGCCTTCCCAACCTTCCCCCAAATTCTTAAGTAATGCCAGCATTAACCCAAAACTTCAAGTCCAAAGTCTCACCTGAAATAAAGCAAGTCCTTTCTGCCTATGAGCCTGTAAAATCAAAAGCAATTTAGTAACTTCCTAGATACAATGGGGGTAAAGGTATTGGGTAAATACACCTGTTCCAAATGGAAGAAATGGGCAAAAAAAAAAAAAAGGGTGACAGGCCCCATGCAAGTCCAAAATCCAGTGGTGCAGTTATTAAATCTTACATTAGGCTTCTCCAAAGGTACAGAACTAATAGGATAGATGAAAATATGAAGCAGAGTTTATTAAGGAGTATTGACTCACATGATCACAAGGTAAAGTCCCCCAATAGGCTGTCTGCCAACTGAAAAGCCAGGAAGCCAGTCCAAGTCCCAAAACCTCACAGGTAAGGAAGTAGAAAGTACAGCCTTCAGTCTGTGGCCAAAGGCCCAAGAGTCCCTCGCAAACCACTGGTGTAGGTCTAAGAGTCCAAAAGATTTTTAGGGCAGGAAGCATCCAGCATGGGAGAAAGATGGAGGCCAGAAGACTCAGCCAGTCAGGTCCTTCCATGTTCCTCTGCCTGCTTTTATTCTAGCTGCTCTCTTAGATGATCAGATGATGCCCACCCTGATTGTGGGTGGGTCTACTTCTCCCAGTCCACTGACTCAAATGTTAATCTCCTTTGGCAACACCCTCACAGACACACGCAGGAAAAATACTTTGCATGTTTCAATCTAATCAAGTTGACACTTGATATTAACCATCACAAATCTTAAAGCTCCTAAATAATCAACTTTGACTCCACGTCTCACTCTCAGGTCACGTGGATGCAAGGAGTGAGCTTCCACAATCTTGGGCAGCTCCAACCCCTGTGGCTTTGGAGGGTACCAGCCCCACTGTGGCTGCTTTCACAGGCTGGCATTGAGTGCCTGTGACTTTTCCAAGCACACAGTTCAAGCTGTCAGTGGATCTACCGTTCCGGGGTCTGGAGGATGGTGGCCCTCTTCTCACAGCTCCACTAGGGAGTGCCCCAGTGGGGACTCTGTGTAGGGGCTCTTGCCCCACATTTTTCTTCTGTACTGCCCTGGCAGATGTTCTACATGAGGACTTCATCCCTGCAGCAAACTTCTGCCTGGACATCCAGGCATTTCCATACATCCTCTGAAATTTAGTTGAAGGTTCCCAAACCTCAATTCTTGACTTCTGTGCACCTACAGGCCAAACGCCATGTGGAAGCTGATGAGCCTTGGGGCTTGTACCCTCTCAAGCAATGGCCTGAGCTGTATGTTGGCCCCTTTTAGCTACAGCTGAGATGCTGGGCACCAAGTCCCAAGACTGCCCAAAGCAACAAGCCTCTGGGCTTGTCTCAGGACATGTTTTTTCCTCCTAGGTCGACCTGTGATGGGAGGGGCTGCTTTGAAGGTCTCTGACATGCCTTGGAGACATTTTCTCCATTGTTTTGGCAATTAACATTTGGCTCCTTGTTACTTCTGCAATTTCTGTGGCAGGCTTGAATTTCTATGCAGAAAACGGGTTTCCTTTTCTATAGCATTGTAAGGCTGCAAATTTCCCAAACTTTTACGCTCTGTTTCCCTTTTAAACGTAAGTTCCAACTTCAGATCATCTCTCTCCAGTTCAAAGTTCCACAGATCTTTAGGGCAGGGGCAGAATGCTGCCAGTCCCTTTGTTAAAGCATAGCAAAAGTCATCTTTATTCCAGTTCCCAACAAGTTCCTCATCTTCATCTGAGACCACCTCAGCCTGAACTTCACTGTCCATAAAGATATTAGCATTTTGGTCAAAACCATTCAATAAGTCTCTAGGGAGTTCCAAACTTTCCCACATTTTCCTGTCTTCTTCTAAGCCCTCCAAACTGTTCCAACTTCTGCTTGTTACCCAGTTCCAACATTGCTTCAGTATTTTCAGGTATCTTTATAGCAGCACTCCACTGTCTGCAGTAGCAATATATGTATCAGTGTGTTTTCACACTGCTATAAAGAACTGCCGGAGACTGAGTAATTTACAAAGGAAAGAGTTGTAATTGGCTCACAGTTCAGCATGGCTGGGGAGGCCTCAGGAAACTTAAAATCATGTCAGAAGATGAAGGGGAAGCAAAGCACCTTCTTCACAAGGCAGCAGGAAGGAAGAAGGGGGAAGAGGAGAGCCCCTTATAAAACCATCAGAGCCTGTGAGAGCTCTCTCATTATCATGAGAACCACAGAGGCAAAAACACGCCCATGATTTAATTACCTTCACCTAGTCTCTCCCTTTACATGGGAGCGGGGTGGGAGGAGGGTTCGGGGAGAGGGGAGGATTATAGGGATCATGGGGATTACAATTCAAGGTGAGATTAGGACCCAAAGCCTAACAATTTCAATGGGTATGAGTGTGTGTCCCTATACCCCCAACCCTGACAAAACTAATGAAAAGGGAACATACTCCCTTTTCAAGAGACCATGCAATGAATATACCAACATGCAATGAATATTTACAAATATACGATGAATATTTACAAACTTCACTGTATACTTCACAAAAGAATTCTCAACAATTTCCAACAAATTTCCATTTCAACAAATTCAAGAAATTATTGATAACTTTTGTAGTCACCAAAGCAATTAAAGTAGAATTCAAATTTAAAAAAAACAGTTTTTAAGATTCTTTGGAAATTTATGAGTTAAATAAAACAATTAAAAATTACAAATAAATGTCCTACACATACACTGTGTAGGATTCAGCCATACCAGTAGCTAGAGGCTGATTTAAATACATTAAGTAAAATATAGATTCAAAATAAATGAGTTAAACTAGAAGTCATAAATAGGTCTTGATATTTATATAGATATAAAATATCTATAAAGTTTTATTTAAACAGATACTAAGCACAGTGTAGGTGTACACTATGGGAAGGTAAGTTGGTGCAAACAATTAGGAGAACAAACTAGTGCTACCCATCAAATCTGAAGTGGTTCTTACACAGCAGTTCTATTTACTTGAAATAGAACCTGGAGAAATTTACTACATTCTTTACAATGATTTTTTATATGGCATAGTTTGTAACTGAGTATATATGTACATCCATCAATGGGTAATTGATAAATAAACCTACAGTTGTTCCTATAACATTTAAGATTAATTAGACTTTCATTTATCAATATACATACATCTGTAAAATATTTTTAGTGTAAAAAGCAAACTGCAGAATTATATAGGATAAAATCGGTCATTTAAATTTTGCATAAATGAAATATTGCTTTGAGTACACTAATATGTAGTAAAAGATCAAAACCATACACAGAAAGAACATTCACCACTGTGCATCTTCATTATAGGAAAAGAGGGAAGAAATAGAAGGCAGGCATTTCGCTGTAACTGTATGTGTCCTTCTTAAAAACCATCTAAAGAATATGTGACAATCTGTCATGAGCCAACTAATGCCTTCACTGTGTTTGATAGTTAGCAGTGTCCCTTGGGTGCGGGTCACCAGCACTCGGAGGCCAGGCCAGGGCTCTGCTTCATCGAGGGCGCAGCTGCAGGAAAACTGTACAAGGTTATGAGCTGGATCCCAAAAGGCAGAGGCTGCAGTCAAACTCCCATCTAAAGGGGGAGGGGAGGGTCGTGACCTCCGTGAACCTGAGTAAAGTAGAGGGTGGCATGGCTTATAACATGGGCAACTGCCATTATAAGTGCCAGCTTAGACTTTGTTGTGGCACCAGATGTGGGCCTGAAAGCTTTTGAGCAGCAGCTGCAGGCTGGTGCCAGACAGGTGGAGTCGGGGTCACATTCGAGTTTTGCTCAGAAGCGGACGCAGCCCTGAGTGACACCTACTAATGACTCAGATGGGCAGCTTTTAGCCAGGTCTGCAAGGACATGAACCTCACCCTGGCTGCCACTGACAGCTGTTTCCTCTATGTGGTAGGGATCCTGGCTCTAGGCTTCTCATTCATGAGCCACACACCTGTGCCACTGCATGACCATGAAGAGTGGCTATATCAGGCCGCCTTCCTCCTGGGTTGGCATATATTCACACCTGCTGCCTGCCCGGGCTAGCATGCCTACCTTGCCTGGCGAGAGCGGAGCCCCAGAACTCCCCAACCCCTGCCCCCGGAGCTTCCATTCCAACTAGTGCCAAGGACTTCTTCTTCCCCCTTCCAAATAACGAAGATTGTGTTTGGGCAGGGGGAACTAAAGAAGGTGGTTCTAGTTACAACCCAGGTTCAAATATCCGAATAGGCTCCATCTCCAGATATTCTGCTCTACTGATGTGGAAGGTGACACTTGGATCATTGTTCACTAAAAAGCTTCCGGGTGATTCGATCACCGCAGCAAAGGTGAAGAAACACTTAAGTCCAAGTGAACAGAAATGGAGGAGGCAGCATTGGCCATGTGGGGTTCAGCCAGAGGCTACTGAGATCATCTAAGAGATGACTCTCACCTTACCCACCCTGAACTCGATGTCAATGCATTTCCTATTCCAATTGGCATAAAGATGGTGGCTGATAAACACTCATCACCTGTGTGAATGAAACAACGAATGAGCATAATCAAAGTGCTCAGGTCCTTATTCTACATAATGGAGTCCAAATGAAAGGTCCAAATTCCCTTCCCAAGCAATTGTTTAGATTACTTAAATGTCCCTATGTAGTGATTGTTGCTTATTTCCTTTGAGTCAGAGAACCAAATGAAAGGGAAAAGAAAAAGGATAAAAAAATAAAGATACAATAACTGGCAAATATAAGGCCACTAGATAAATGTTTAAGTGAACCTGGAAACATTGAAGGAAAAAATTATAGAGCCTAATAAGCCAGATCATGTTTATTTTTACATCATATTTATGTATGTCGTTCTATTTATGTTATCCTGAGGGTATCTCATATGTGTCATGTGCATATATAAGTTAGTTCTTACGATGTAGGCTAAATAATGTGAGTTTAGACTTGTTTTCTGATAATAGCATATATTAATCATCAATTAAATCTATAAATAATAAAGTTCTATAACAGTAGGAAATATATTTTCATCTACTATATAATATATCCTGACTCAGTGTGATATTTAAAGACTTCTAAAGAATTGCAAATATGATTATTAATCCTATAGCTAAATCACAACTATAGAAAATATAATTCAGCATTCACGCAGCATTTTGCATCTCTAGAGAGCTTGCAATTATTAAGTTAAAGCATTAATGGTTAGTCACCAAAATTTTAGATGGAATCACAAGTTCTTTTTCTACTTTACAGGCCCCCATGGGGTAGAGAAAGTGAGATAAGTGACTCATGCTCAGTGGGAAATGCATTACTCCCACACAGTTTTTCTTCAAGCCATGAACACTTAGCCAACTAGTGCTTTATAACTAAAGTCTCCAGCATTCTCTCTACCCACACTTAGTGCCCTGTAATTGCACAAGTTACAAATGTTCAGGGAAAATACTTTTTGTTGCTGTTGAAAATGCTTAATTTTATTTGATAAATTAGCCTTTTACAAGTTCCCCAGGCAACCCCTTGTATATGAAAGTGTTTCTGCATAGGGTAAACTCTCCTGATAGACAAAGCTCTTGGTTTTGTTCATAATTCTATAGAAATAAAGAAAATAAATGGACATGTATATTGGGTTTTACAGACCGAAAGTTCAAACAATTCCGACTTGTATTTATTTAAGGGGGGAAAAAAGTGGAAGGGCCAATGTAGGTGACAACAGGGAAGTGGTCAGAAAGACAAATAGAAGTAAAATCATGTTAACGTTCATAAAAATTAATAGGAAGTAACTCAGATTCCAAGATTAAGAAATACAAAGGAAAATTAACAGAGATGGAATACAGTAACCCAGAAAATGAATATATAATAAAAATATTGATAGAGGAATGGCAAGAAAAGACATTCTCACACATTTCATGTGAATTGTTGTGACTTTTTCAGAGAGAAGATAATTTACCAGAGTATATTAACAGCTCTTAAATTTTCCCTATGTTTCATAACTAGAAGACTGTTCTAAGTACCTATATATATCAAAGATTTATGTTCATAATTACTCAACATTACTTCTAATAACAAATATAGGAAATAATCTATATGATTAGGGTCTAATTGAATAAATTATAATTCTTAAAGTGAAAATTATAAAGCTTTAACATCTGTGGAAATTTTGATAACAAAACATTGAGGGTATATAATGGGGAATAAAAAGGCAAAATGCACAAATTGTATGTATACAATGATTCTGATTATTTACATATAACTTGTATATATACATACACACACAATAACGTGATATACAAGATACCCAAGATAAACAAAAAATGAGGCTTTCCATTTTGTTCAGCTTTACCTAAGCTCTAAGACCAAAAAGAATGGGTTCTTGGTCTTCCCACCTCCCTAAACAAGAAGTCACCATAAACAGATAAAGTGATGACCAGAGAAAATTAAAGGCTGGATCCTGTATCTCTTTAGTGCTCCCATCTCCAAGATGAATAATGGGAAGATTCACAAGGAGATGATGGAAAGACCTGTTATTTGACTCCTCCCTGCTTCCCCTGAAAATAGGGTAGGGTTACTGGCCTCCACATATAGCCAAATCTAAGGGGCTGCAGAGAACTTCCTGAAGATATTGACATGTGCCACCAGGAATCTGGGGGACAGCATGGTGCCTCAGTGACACTGGAAAAAGGAAAAGTAACCTATTCCTATGGAGCAAAGAGATGGTGCTTCACTGATAATTGCCTGTAATTTCAGAATTTTTTGGAACACGAATGTTATGAGTGTGTGTGGGATGATCCATGAGTAGGTCCTATAGAGAGGAGCTGGACATTCATCATTAAAAACTACAACAACAAAATAATGAACTCCACTCAAAAGGACCAGCTGGATGGATGAAGTGGTATCAACAGAAGAATTTTATATGGAAGGGACTGTGGGAGGGATTGGAGCTGATACAGGAGCAGTCAGTGGCTAATCTGAAGAGACAAACAAATGGGAGAGAGAGACAGTGCCCGTACCCCTAATGACCAGTAGAGCACCCACAACTGAAACAATAGCACCAATCCAAAAGACTCATTCTTCCGCTTTCCTCTCTTCCAGCTCTGAAAAAGTATGAGTGCGGCAATCTCACAGGCAAGACAGACAATGTGGTAGCCTGGTGTGGGAACAAGTGCAGAGGCACACAGCCCTTCCTCCCTGCAGGACCCCTGTCTGAGGCTGATGAGGGATGGAATCTGATAATTGATGGGACGGGATTTCCTAACCATTCGCATACTGGACCATTGTTAACATCCAATAATGTCGAAGTTCTATGCTATTCCTAGGTTTTAATCATGAATGAAAGAAAAAGAACTTGTTCAAGGTAGCAGTATGAAAAAGATATCACAGCTTCTCTTCCCATTTGCAACATGTCCAATATACCAAACATTCCAAGAGGCAGACAGTTTTATTCCTATGAGGTTTAGAATTTAGGTACTTTTTATTTTACTTAGTATGTTAATCTTCATTTTCACAGTATTATAAGAGAGCAAGAAATCCAATATATTTTTTGTTGAAAGGTGCCCATCTTTCAAAGGGAGCCAATATTTTAAATGACCCCAAAATGTAGAGAAGAATAAAAACTGAAATATTTAGGTTGTATCTGACACATAGGCATTCATTAGTGAATTGTGAGAGAATACTTGCAGAGTAACAAAATAGGATGGAATATGGATTTCCAATAACTAAATAGTGCCAAACAGTAAAACAGAATAATTAGGAGGCACAGTATATAGAGTTAGGAACAGATATGAGAGGAGGTAACAGCAAAAACAGCCTGACCAAGGAGAAACAAATGAATCCAAATGCAAGGTTTGAGGACATAACTCGATGAAGAATTAACAAAGGTCCTCATAGCATAAAAGTTGTCCATGCAATACACACCTACGTTGTGACGTTAGTTATCTTTGATAAATATTCACAAAAAACATCCTAACACTTGCCACTCAAGTCCAAACCAACCTGATTTCAATCTTTCCCAAACTATCTCCATAGTCTACACAATATAATGGTACAATGATTCTTGCATATCAATAATGCTGAAATATGTTAGTGAGTAGTGAGTTGTGTCATTTAACCTCAAAATATATTTGAATGAGATAATCATGAAGTTTTTACTTTCTTTGTTTTGCTTTTTAGAGATGGAGTCTGGCTCTATCGCCCAGGCTGGAGTGCAGTGGTGCAATCTCCGCTCACTGCAAGCTCAGCCTCCGGGGTTCACCTCATTCTCCTGTCTCAGCCTCGCAAGTAGCTGGGACTACGGGCGCCCGACACCATGCCTGGCTAATTTTTGTATTTTTAGTAGAGACGGGGTTTCACCGTGTTAGCCAGGATGGATTCGATCTCCTGACCTCGTGATCTGCCCGCCTCGCCCTCCCAAAGTGCTGGGATTACAGGCATGTGCCACCACGCCCAGCTGAAGTTTTTACTTTCAACCATATCGATTCCAGTACTGTCTTTTTCAGGTATCATATTTCCGAGTTTATTCCTGTTGACCCAGAGTAATTCTTTTTTTCTTTTTATTTTTTTGTAATTTCAACACTTATTTTAGATTCAGTGGGTACACTTGTAGTTTTGTTACATGGAAATATTGCATAATGCTGAAGTTTGGGGTCTGGATACCACCACTGAGGTAGTGAGAATAGTACTCAACAGGTCCTTGTTCAACCCATACCTCCCACCCTCCCCACTCTAGTAGTCTACAGTGTCTATTGTTCCAATCTTTGTGTCCAGATGTGCCCAATGTTTATCTCTCACTTATAAGTGATATCATGCAATATTTGGCTGTCCATTCCTGTGTTAATTTGCTTAGGGTGATTGCCTCCAGCTACATCGATGTTGGTACACAAAACATTTTTTATGGCTGCATAGTATTCCATGATGTATATGTACCACATTTTTTTCTGATCCACTGTTGATGGACACCTTGGTTGATTCCATGTCTTTGCTCTTGTGAAAAGTGTGGCAATGTACATATGCATGCCTGTGTCTTTACCATAAAATCGTTTATATTCTCTCAGCTATATACTCATTAATGGGATTACTGAGTGGAATGGTAGTTTTGCTTCTAAGTTCTTTGAGAAGTCTCCAAACTACTTTCCACAGTGGCTGAAGTAATTTACATTCCTGCCAACAGTGTATAAGCACTCCCTTTTTCTGTAGCCTCAACAGCAGGTTATTATTTGACGTTTTAGTAATATCCATTCTGACTGGTTTGATGATATCTCATTGTGGTTTTGATTTGCATTTCTCTGATGATTAGTGATTAGGAACATTTTTTCATGTTTGTTGGCCATTTGTTTTCTTTTCAGAAGTGTCTGTTCATGTATTTTGCCCACTTTTTGATGGAATTATTATTATTTTTTACTTATTAAGTTCTTTGTAAATTCTGTATGTTAGAACTTTGTCAGATGCATAGTTTGTATTTTCTCCCATTCTGTAGATGGTCTATTTACTCTGTTGGTAGTTTCTTTTGCTGTGCAGAAGATCTTTAGTTTAATTAGGTCCCACTGTCAATTTTTGTTTTTGTTGCATTTGCTTTTGGGGACTTAAAAATCCTGCCAAGGTGGATGCTGAGAAAGGTGTTTCCTAGGTTTCTTTCTAGGAATTTCATAGTTTGGGGTCTTACATTTAAATGTTTAATAAATTTTGGGTGAACTTTTGTATAGGGGTCCAATTTCATTCTTTTCATATGGCTAGCCAGTTATCCAAGCACCATTTATTGAATAGGGAGTCTTTTCCCCACTGCTTGTTTCAGTCAGCTTTGTTTAAGATCAGATGGTGTAGGTGTATAGCTTTATTTATGGATTATACAACCTTCTCCGTTGGTCAATGTATCTGCTTTCTAACCAGTACCATGCTGCTTTGGTTACTGTAGCCTTATAGTATAGTTTGAAGTCTACTAGTGTGCTGCCTTCAGCTTTGTTCTTTTCACTTAGGGTTGCTTTGGCTCTTTAGGCTCTTTTTTGGTTCCATATGAATTTCAGAATAGACTTTTCCAATTCTGTGGAAAATGACATTGATAGTTTGACATAAATAACTGTGAATCTGTAAATTGTTTTGTGCAGTATGGTCATTTTAATGATATTGATTCTTCCAATCCATGAGCATGGGATGTTTTTCCATTCATTTGTATCATCTCTGATTTCTTTCTGTAGTGTTTTGTACTTCCCCTCATAGAGATCTTTCCCCTCCTTCATGTCTTCATAAATATTTCAGTTTTGGGATGGGGCTACTGTAAACAGGATTGTGTTATTGATTTGGCTGCCAGCTTGAATGTGTATAGAAATGCGACTAACTTTTGTATGTTGATTTTGTATCCTGAAACTTGAAGGTTTTTGTTTGTTTTTGTTTTGTTTTGTTTTAATCAGTTCTAGGAGTTTTTTGGTGGTATCTTTAGGGTTTTCTGGGTATAGAATCATATCATCAGTGAAGATAGATAATTTGATTTCTTCTTTTCCTATTTGGATGGGGTATGCCTGTCTTGTTTCAGTTCGCAAGGGGAATGGTTCCAGCTTTTGTCCATTCAGTATGGTGTTGGCAGTGGTTTTGTCATTGATGGATCTTATTACTTTGAAGTATGTTCCTTCAACCTATTCTGTTGAGGGTTTTTATCAAGAAGTGATGTTGGATTCTATCAAAAGCTTTTCCTGCATCAATTGAGATGATCATATGGTGTTTGCTTTTAATTCTTTTTATGTGGTAAATCACATTTACTGATTTGCATGTGTTGAACCAGATTTGCGTCCCAGGAATAAAGTCTACTTAATCATTTTGTATTAACTTTTTGATGTGCTGCTGGATTCAGTTTTGCTGATGATTTTCATGTCAATGTTCACCAGGGGTTTTGGACCTGAAGTTTTCTTTTTCATGGTATCTCTACCAGATTTTGTGATGCCTGATAAAATATAGAATGGCCATCATAGAATAAATTAGAAAGGAGCCCATCCTTCTTGATATTTTGGAATAGTGTCAGTAGGATTGGTACCAGTTTTTTAAAACTTTCTTGGTTTTGAGGATAAATAATATGTTCACATTAAATATGAAACACATCACATGCCATCTACTATTTTAGTTTTTCACTTATCACTTGAGTAATATTTTATACTTTTCTCATGGCCTTTGCCATGCTCCACCACACTAGTGATTAGAATTACTTCTTAATTCCTGTGCTGATGGGCCACCTGCTTATTTGCTCTCAGATCTATTCCTTCCCCTTCTCCACTCTGTTTCATTGCAGAGAAATCAATTTCCCAGGGCCTCTTGCTAGTAGCTTCCTGGTAGATTCAGTCAATGGAAGATGCTGGCAGAAGACTGGCAGGCGGAACTGGAGAGAACCCAGAGCATTTCTCCTCTGATGTCTAGAGATGCATCTCTTACTGCTGTTGCCTGTCCACTGTGGCTCAAAGTCCTTTCTGGTAGCTCTTTCATCTGAGTAGGGAAGCACCAACAGTAGTTTGTTTTTGCCACACAGCTCCTGCTACAGGGTCTGGAAACCCTGGTTCACACTGTAGTTTCTCTTCACCCTTTTAGCTCCTTCCTACCATTACTAATCTATATGTTACCCAGTAGCAGTTTACATAGCTTCTCAGATCTTCAGTTGCATCTATTAAATACTCTGACCGGGCGCTGGCTCACGCCAGTAATCCCAGCACTTTAGGAGGCGGAGACGGGCGGATCACGAGGTCAAGAGATAGAGACCATCCTGGCTAACACGGTCAAACCCCGTCTCTACTAAAAAATACAAACAATTAGCCAGGCGTGGTGGCGGGTGCCTGTAGTCCCAGCTACTCCGGAGGCTGAGGCAGGAGAATGGCGGGAACCCGGGAGGCGGAGCTTGCGGTGAGCTGAGATCCGGCCACTGCACTCCAGCCCGGGCGACAGAGCGAGACTCCATCTCAAAAAAAAAAAAAAAAACAAAACAAAACAAAAAACACACACACAAAAAACTCTGTTCATAGACCTAGAGTATTTCTATTTACTAGATGGACACGGACAAATACAGAGTGTATGTTTTATGAGTAGTGATTTTCTCTTACTCATTTTCATATCTCTCAGTATCAACAATGTATACTAAACGATGGCACTTCAAAAATATATCAAACTGAAAATATGAATTTATATAAAATATTGAAAGATTTTCCTTCTATTACACTGAAATCACATGCTCCTAAGAATGTTGTATATTTTGTTATTAAATATTATCCTTTGAAACTTCATTCTTCCATGGAATAGCAAAATGCACCATCATTTTTGACAGAGCATTTGCTTTGCAATCAAGATGTGAGATTACAGGTATACAAATTGTGTAGACTTCTCAGGCTTTTATTTTTCCATTGAAATGAAACTTAGCTATAGAAACACAAAGCGAACTCAGGTTTTTAACCTCATCTGAGAAATAGTATATATTATTTACAAACTCAGATTATCTCCAAAACATGGGACTTAGATTCCTACTTAGAGCTCTAATTAAAATGTAATTCTCTAGATGGCCTTTATATCCAGAAATCAAAATCTATTAGATAATGAAATTATCAAAACTATTCTATAAGTCAACATTAACTAGTACATTAAAGTACTCTCATGCAATGTCTGGAAATATGATACATTTTAATATGATGATACATAAGACACATAAATCCTTCAATGTGGAATATTTAAGTTTCATCTTTCACTCTGTGTTGGTATTTCTAAAACAGATGCATTTCAATCCAAAGTTAGGTAAATAATTAAAATCAAATTGGAATAATAAGTGACAGTTTATCTAAAATAAATTTATCTCTGTACCTAAATTCTGAAGGTCGCCTGCGTGCAACATGGGTCCAGTTTTGCTCCAGAGCAAGTAATGAATTCAACGATGTGAAATGGCATAGGTTAAAAATAGTTTCTAGGGAGAAGGGCATAGTTAGAAAGCTTGCATCACCAAAAGAAAAGGCATAGTTCCCACATGTTTCCAAGTCCCCTTGGGAAGAAGAGTCAGAACCACATATTCTGATAAGCAACTCTTTATGGTTTGTCCTTCAGCAAATCAACATCACCTTTCTACAGACTTACTCTGCAATTTATGGCATTTCTATAGTAGAATTTGTGTATTAGCTGTTTACGTAAGTAATCTGCAAATGCCAGATTCCCAGAACTTTGAAAGTGTAGGGGTTGTGAGAAGACAATGTATTGGTGTATTGGAACCAGCCTGTGGTAGCTCATAGGAAGGATATTTTAAACTTTATTTTATTTTTGAGCATCTTTGTTGCAAAGGTAACACAGTTCTGGTCCTAGGAAAATCACATTCTACTAGAATAAATGAGATAATGTACATTAAGATGTACTTATGTTGAGTGCTAACTTCTACACTCAAAATGGTTGCTACAGATAACAGTAAAGAAAATCTTAACTTTCCTGCACAGAGAAACTAATGCATTTCTCTCATACAGGAGGGCAATTTCCTTCTAAATTTCTTTTGGATTTTTTTTCTTGAAAAAATATTATATTGGTTTTGTTATTGTGATATTTTTTGTATTATTCTCCAGAATCATTTTTCACTCCTTTAAACACACAGCTCTGATCATTCTCTAGTCAATAATTGCATGAGACCAGCTTCATACCATCTAAAAATCAGATAAGACAAATTATCTAACATTTCATTAAATTAACTTTATTCTTAAATATGAGATAAATTTAATCTTAAAGCCAAAAAATTACAGTGAAAAAGTTTCCTGAGTTTGTTCATGAATAATAAATGCAATCTCCTAGTAAACACATCATAATAAGTATTTTAGCAGATACCTCCATAAATAATTTTTTTTCAAACTTTTCAGTTCAAATTATTAAAGGCCATGAATGAACATAGGGGATTATTACTGCATTGTTTCATATCTAGTTGAGGGACAAAAGAATCCAATCAATTTTATCACTGGCTGGTAAAATACTGAAATTTGAAAACATTTGCTTGATTTCATATAGCCAACCAGTCAAATGTTCTGTGAGTTTTGTAGAGTCAGCTTATACAAGGTAGGGAAACACTCCCTGCAGTTGCATCAAACCATTTGGTCCATTAAGACCTCACCTAAGCTGCCAAGTTATATTTTTTCCCGCATAATATTGTTTGGCATCTGCATTGATCAAATTAACTGGTCAACTGCCAAATGTCCATTTCACTTTGGCATGCAGATAGGGATTATGAGAGTGAAAAAATAATTTGTTAAATTTCCAAAATTTACTAATGTCTGAAAGAGCTCATATGCTCACTCAAATTATATAAATTATACTAAAAAAAACCTTTAATCACCCCTGAGGATTCCTCTCCAATTAATATATACTTCCAATCATACAAAGTATGCTTCTGAACATGGAAATTGAAATAATATGAACACAAATAATTAGATAATTAAAGCACTCATTTTAAAACCTATATTTTAATGTATGGTACAAATCCTTGTGGTTTGTGATGCTAACTTGAAAATATATGAATACACATAAAATTTTCTCCTCACAGAACAGTGATGTACAATTTTGTAAGAAAAATATATGTGATATACATTAAATGATTAATAAGTATGTTATTAAAATATTACTATATTTTACCAGATTCTTAGTCATTTACCAAATATGTTTTTATTGGCTACTATGAGACACTGTTTAATTTTTATAGAAGGGGATTATAGCCTGGAAGAAAAAATACATATTCTAATGAATAAAATACAATGAGGAAAGCAAACTGGGTTAGCAACAAAAAATTGAAATTATTTTTCAGTTACACATAGAAAATTAAAATATAAGCACCTAGTTTCATTAAAAAATACAATGTACTAAAAATTAAAAATTGCATTGATATGTGGTTGGAGAAGAGAATTAGAGAGCATCTTTTGTCTTTGACGAGGTCTATGTAATCGAAATCAGAGTGCCTGGTTATAGAGTGGGGGAAGAAAATATCACAATTAAAATGTTTAGGTGCGTACATGTGTATGTGCATATAATCTTTAAAATTATATTATTTGTGGAATCTAAAAATCAAATTAATTGAATTCATAAACATAGAAAGTAGAAGGATACTTAAGGGTAGAGTGGGGCTGGGGGTGGGGATGGTTATTGGTTATGAAAATTAGTGTAAAATTATCACATATCCACACATACATTCATATACTAATTCCAATACAACTCAAATTAAAACATCCATATATTATATTTCATTGTTTTCTTACACTTTTAGGAATGAATGAAGACAAAACTTTTGAAACTATTAACTACAGCAGTTAAGTGTCATATGCTTTAATCAGAGATAATTCTGCACGGATTTTTCTCCAGAACAAGGTTATAATTGAATCATTGACAGACAGGGTTATGTCTCATACCATATTATCTCTAGTTCCCTGGCTTCATTTCTCATCCTTAAAAATACCTCCTTTCTGTCTAAAAAGTTCTTCTCCCAATCTCCCTACTTGTCTTTCTAAATAATTCTAGATCCAACTCTAGAGCAACAACTTTACTCTCAAGTTCTCATTCTTTATCAGGAGTAATAAATTATGATATAATTTCAGAAATTTCTTAGTTTCTTTATCGACTAATGAAAACCAAGTTTCATGAGGCCAAGGGCTTTGCGTGTTTTTTTCACTGCCCTATATCTGGCACCTAAAAGAGAAACAGGCACTAAACACATGCTTTTTTGTTTGTTTGTTTGTTGTTGGCTTAGGATAAATCATCATGCTAAATATCTCTGGAGTCCTAACGACTGAGTTCAGCTATTCTAGCATCCCTAAGCCAATAGTCATCTGACAATATCAAGACTTTCACACCATCTTCCTGCCCTTATGCCTCATGTCTCTTCTTAACCAGCATGAGGACAAATTAGTCCAATAAAACTTCCCTCGCAAACAAGATTTATTCCCGATTCTCACTTTATTGGGTTTCCTTTTTCCCTCTCCCTCTCTCTTCTTCTCCCTTTCCTCTCCTTTCCCTCTCTCTGAGTGTTTTATATTTGGTATTCAACATATTTATCTCCTTTAGTCATTTTGTGCTCTGCATTTTGCTATCTGTACATTTTAATTCACAAAATATTTTTATTATTAAGTAAAACATGCATATTGTAGAAAATTAGAAAACAATGTAAAGTAAAATATGAAAATAAAACTCAGCCATCCAATGATATCTACTCTTCCTCCACGGCTGTCATTTCCTCTTGAATTGCAGGCCATCGCTCTTTCCTGAATTGGTGCAATAGCCTCCTTATCGGGACTTACGTTGCTCATCTACAATCTGCTCTCAGCAGCTCGTTCCTCCTAAAACATCAGTCCTCTGCCCAAAACTCACCACACTCCCCACCTTTATCTCAGAGTAAAACCCAGCGTCCATATGATGTCCTACAAGTTCCCAAATAACTGGACTCATTGCCAACTCTGACCTCCTCTCCCATACCTGTCTCACTCCTGCTGAAACCACAAAGCCTGCCCTGCCCTTTCTCAAACATTCTGGGACTGTTCGGCCTTTTGGGCCTTGGGTAGCCCTTCCCTCCACCCTATAAATCTTCTTGGTGTGTTACCTGACCTCCTACCAATCTTTGCTCCTTGATGAGACCTCATCTGACCACCCTATTTATACTGCACTGTATGCCACCTGTGCCCTCAAGGCTGCCTCTGTTTTATTTATTTTTGCAAAATAAAACAAAAAAAGTAATCTTTCTTAGGTAGTATACAGTTAGGTATCATTTGTTTTTTCTTGATTGACTACCTGTCCTATAATATAAACTGCTCCAGAGCAAAGAGCTTGCTCTGTATATAGAATGTTTTTTTTCACCAAGACCTAGAATAGTGACAGGACATATCAGGCCCTAAGTAAATACGTATAAATGAATGAATCTATCTAAATCACAGTATTATTTGGTATTCAATAAAGGAAACTTTAGGTATGTTAAGGAAAAAAAAAAGGGGATTTAATATGATTCTGGAGGAGAGGGTTCTATCTTGGACCACTAAGAATGGTCCCAGTCACTGCAGAACTCACTTACAAGGGTTCTACTCCCTGCATCAAACCAGGAATATGAAGCAGTTTAGATACAACTGGGAAGAGAGAACCAGGACCTGGGAAAAGTGGCTACTGTTTCAACTACCCTGGACACTCTAAAGTCTGGTGACCACATTCTGGAATGAAATACCTCCTTAGCCACAGCTGCTTCTGGACCAACAGGTTAATGTGCCTACTCCAATAGCAAACAAAAGAAAACAAAAACCAGAATGGTATCTTCTGAGTCACTTTTGCCTTCCCCAGTCTCAGGAGAGTACTGGGAATTGGTAGAACCTAACCAGCATCCTGACCTTATGCTGCAAGGGAGCTCAGAAAATGACTTTTTAGACTCTTTAGCCCCTATTGTAAAGGAAAACATTAGGGGAGGAGAGGAGAATGGAGGTTGAAACTGCCAAACTGCAGTGGCCACCACAATCCATTTCACCCACCATTTTTTATACTTAATATAATTATGTCTCCATGAAAGTGAAGAAGTCTTTGCGAATGTCTCTTTTAAAGACTGCATGATAGCCCACTTCGTAGCTGAGCCATTAACTATCCCTTTGCCAAAGGAAATTACATTTTATCCTATATTTTGTCTGCATGCAATCATATACAACCTTCTACCAATAAAGAATTCTAATAAATATTGTTTTCTTCATTTTACACTACTTTAGGGGTTCTTTAGTTCCCCATAACGTTGAGCTAAAGGCACCAGCTTGGCTGACTTGTTTTATTCTTTTTTTTCTAATTGTGTTAAGCTTTTGTTTCATGCTGTTAAATGAACTAGAGAGTTTCTATTTTGTCTTGGAGTTTGTATTTTTCCAGAATTACTAGACTGAAGGAAAAGAATACTCTTAAGTCAATACATATTGCTGTGATGTTTTCTTCAGAAATATACTAACCTGTTTGACTATTTGCACATGCATTCACTACTACTGAATAGCGTGTTGAACATATTCTAAAATTCTAAATTATTTAAGGTATCACTTAGAATGGAGTGCACAAATACTAGCTATACTGCTTAATAAACTGCTACAAAGTGAACAGCCCTATGGACCCACCTGCCAAGTCCAGTACAGAATATTGCCTGCACAGAAGATGCTACAGCCTTTCCCTTCACCACAGTGGCCACTAGTCTGATTCTTGTCATTCCAAGTCTGTTTCCCTTGTTTTTGAAATGTCTATAAATAAAACACTGTATATAATACTTCCTGTTTCTTCCACCCAACATTATGCATCTGAGGTGCAGCCATGTTTGTGTCTTGTTCTATCATTTCTCTATAGCTTTCCATCCTAGATATATATTACAAATACATTAACGACATTTTTGTTCATACATTTTATGGTGTTTCAAGTTTGGGGCTATTATGGAAAATACTGGCACCTTTTGCACTTCTGTATCTTTTAAAATAATCACTTGATGAATAATGACTTTCCTGCCAGTTGTTTAGAAGAATTATTTTAATGTCTACTTCAAAGGTTTTATTGTATAAATATTTGTGTTTACATTTTACTACACTTGTGGCCTATGTAAATTCTGACTGGGAAAATTATTGAAATTTTATTTGGGAGAAATATTTATGTTTACAATTGTTTCCTTTTGTGTTCAGTGGTTTTATTCTTAGTTTGAAGTGTAAATATTTTGATGTATGGTTATAATTATCAATTTTAAGTATAAATCAATATATTTTGACACCTAAAGTCTTAGCCTACTTTTATTTCCAATTCTTTCATTTCCATGTTGCTGATCTTCACTAATTTAATCTTGGATTAGAGGTACTATTATAATAACTATTTGTATAATACAGTTTAAAACTTAGCTTTTACATTTGTTTCAATGTTTGACATATTTCAACTTTTATTAGAAACAGCGTAATTATCTCTCTAGACAATATAGAGAAAGGATAGTCATTGTTAGGCTAATGTCATATTAAAATAAGTTTCAGAAAGAATATATTAACCACCAGTAAAGGTTATCACCTCCCTGACAGTTCAATAGGCAATCTGGTGCTCAGGGCTCACTCGAGAAGAATAGGATTATAACAATAGTATTAATGAGCACACATTTATTAAACATTTAATTATATGTTGGTAGCACATTGTGTGCCTACAGTCTGACTGTAAGGCTTGAGTTGTTACCTTCACATTATGCTTCTGGCAGCAGACTACTTCAAATATGTCACGGGTGGGGAATGGACCACTACGTGACTAGGCTTGGTTTTCATCGGCTCCTATGTGGATCTGTATGTGCCTGCAAGGTTATTGTGCTTGGTATTTCCATATGGGCTGATCTAGCTAAAACAAAGACTAATAGACTGCAAGACAGTCGGCTTTCCCTAGACATGTAAATGACAAGACTCCTTCAATGTTCACGCTGAATTTTACATTATGTCAAGGAGTTTATCTGCACCTATAGTTTTACTCAAATTAATTGTAAGATCCAAAGGCCTGTAGCTAATAATATAGTGTCTCAATAAAGCCATCTTCCCTGAATCTGCTGATTTATATAAGATCAAATAATAACTTTCCTTTTCAAAAAGTAACTAAATAAATTAAAGGGTAAATACTATTAATAGCATCTTACTATGCACACATCCAGAGTAAATCTGGCTCTCCATGTGATGATAAAGAACATTTTCTAGGCCATCAAAATTAACATTTGAGATGAAATAAGTATTTACAACTTTACATAAAAGCAAATTAAGAATAAATAGATAAATCCCAAGAAAACAGTCAAACACTGAATTCAGCAGTAAATTTGTTTAACAATAATACATGACTAAGAAGTGTTTATGCTACAATGGCAGAAATGGTTTTGCTCTCAAGAGGTTATTCATAGAATTCCTCTGATAAATTGCTCACTAGAAGGGGAAAAGTAACCCCAAATCATCTCAATAATTGCCCAAAAAGCATTTGATTAAAATTAAAAAATCCTTGATTACAACTTAAAAATTCATTTCAAAAAAGAGAAATTTAGGACATTACAATCAACAGGATATTCCATAGACTCATAGACATTCTCTACAGTCATCGTCATCATCATCATCATAATTATCATATTTAATGTTAAAATGTTGCATCAAACCTATAAAATCAGAGAAAGAGCCTAGGGTGCTTGTTTTCAACCTTTTTTTTTTTTTTTTTTTTTAGTGCTACAGTTTAAGTTTTGACCTACTCAACATTTTAAATTATTTTAAAACTACAAATAATATGAATATAGAGATAACATAATCACAAAGACACAGGGAGGGGAACATCACACACTGCGGCCTGTCGGGGGTGCGGGACTAGGGGAGAGATAGAGTTAGGAGAAATACCTAATGTAGATGATGGGTTGATGGGTGCAGCAAACCACCATGGCACGTGTATACCTACGTAACAAACCTGCACGTTCTGCACTTGTATCCCAGAACTTAAACTTTTTTTTAAAAAAATCATCATTCTTTACATGGAAGTGTAAACAAGCTAACCCCATGACTATAAACGGATAACTTAAGAAAACATATCCAGGCCAATCTGGATATATGTTACAAAATAACACATACAATGTAATAGCATTTCTTATAGTCAAGAACCAACCTAATAGATACCATAATAAAAATAAGATCCAATTAATGTTAGCAAAAAGATTGTGTAAAATATCTAAGAATAAATTAGATCAGGATTTATAGGATACATATGAAGAAAACCAAAGAAAGCCTTTTAAAAGATGATATGCATAGTGGTGGGATATTCCTTGTGGTATAAAATATTATCAGTGATGTAAAAATCCAATCTCTAAATTAATTAACAAAACATATTATCCAAATCATGTGGATCATAGTGAAATTGTCTTTAGCAACTTAGGACAATAACATGGAAAGTCTCCTGCCAATGAAAGTGTAAAAAAAAGGCCAAGGAAATTTTGAAAGATAAATATACTGCAATCCTAATTCTATGCATTCAAAATACACTAAAGCAACAATATTTAAGACAAAGTGGTATCATGAGAGAAATAGATATATGATGGGTTTAAATAAGACAGAAACCCAAAAATATGTGTAAATAGCCATAGGATTTAGAAGTTATTTGTCTGTTGCTGAAAGTAAATTGATATATATTTTTTTAAAAAAGTTGGCAGCGTAGTTGAATAAATTAAAATGTGGCCAACATTCGACCTAGTGATTGAAAAGTAATAATCAGGGATGTGTAAAGATAACCTACCTATGACTTACTGCACTTTATTTAAATGCATTCTCTGAATACTTTATAAAGTATCTATTAAAAATATTTTGCAGAATAAAATGTAATGGTTTTAAAATATTCCTTTTCATATATGTAATATTTCTACACTTCCAAAATTACTGTGAGAATTCACACCATTTTGTTATCAAAATAAGATCATTAAGAGCTGTTTTAAGATAACCAGTTACTATTCAAAGCATATTTAATTAATGTTCTAACATTGACACTTAAGATTTATGAAAATTCATAAAAATTTTAGTGAAATTTTGAGCTACAAATCCAGCAATTTGCTGTATACATAAATACAAATGTACCAATTAGTTGAAACCCAAAACACACAGATATTTTATATATTTTTAAAACTTTGATCTAATTCTAGCCATCAGGAAAAAAATATTATTTAACTGAGAAAAGTGAATTTTCTGTAAGCAATATCTCTTCAAAGCAAACATCTGTGAAAGGCATCTGTATTTCCATTGACTCTTATGAAATAAAACCCCAATTATTGCTGTATATACTAATAAAGGCTAATTATCCCTAGGAGTAAGAGAAAAGTATTGATTGTGACTCTGTCTGATCTACACTGGTGTCATGTAGACACTTTTTGTTTTTTTTAAATGAAAGCAGTACAACTGGGGTGTAGAATGTTTCTTCTCCGAGCGTAAGAAACACACTGTTTGTAGAAAGAATTAGTAAATGAATGAAATCGTTTGTGCAATGATCCCTGACTCTAGGTAAATCTTTGCAAAATCATATTAGGTAACAATGATGGTAGTGAATGAACACTACACAGAAAAGCCTTTCTGAGATCGACCGCAGAAAATGATGCCAAACCACACACTTCAACTTGGAAACAGACCTGGTGTTCTTAGCCTTTACTTATGACTTATGAATGCCCCGTTAATACAACAAATATGCAAAATGGTATTCCTCAAAAGACTCAAACAGTTTTACTATATCTATAACAATCATTGGAGACATGAATAGAAAAATTAATTCACAATAATTTTCAAACATTTTTATAGCTTGTACCAGCTGCCTTTCTCAAATACTTGGTTCACATATATAATGAGAGTTCACATATATAATAAATTGCTCTATAATTTCATTGTTTTCTTAAGACAAAAATAATGAAATATTTAATAATTGAATTTCTGTTTTCTCGTGATCTATGAAATGTTCATAAAGTAAAAGTGAATAGAAAATTTAGCCATAAAGAGGCAAAAAAGGGCATGGAAAATTTACAGAGTAATCAGTCCTGAAAAATTAAGAGTGTAAGTATAGATAGAGTTGGCATTGGTACCTAAGGTAGATGGCAACATTGTCCATTAGACAATGCATGCTGCTGCTTGCAATTTTTCCACGTGGGCATGTTTTACATTCCATCTACTTGTTTGCCCATTGGGAGATGTGAGTCTTATGATTCTTGGGATTTCTTGTAGCGTTTAGAAGTATCTTGCAACATAGGGTATTTTTAAAAGAAATAATTTTGATAGATTAATATGTATTGCCTGTATATTTCTAAAAGCCTATGTAAATGTTTTAAATTATTATTATAAATTTTATTTATAATAAAGGTGGAGGTAAACAGTAACACATGTAAAGATACCATGCAGTGCTTCCATAGATCGCAAATTTTATTTTTCTATGTTCCTGGATCATAGTTCTATCTCTTCACTTTTAAAGTTTAAATTTAATGTCAATTTTAGTATTTGTACATATATTCAAATTTATATATTTATAAATTTATAACTTTAATATTATTTTAACACTTCAAATATTGCTTTTATTATTTATATGTATAATCTCATGGTCATTACGGGAAAATTATGGTATATTAAAGTTAAAAGGCATTCAAGAAAATCAGCCATTATATGATTAAGGAATTTGTTTCACATAAATAGCTATATCCAACAAGAACCATTTTCAATGTCAATAAAATGGGAAAATGCCATAGGGAAAAAAAGGTGGACAGATATTAATATAATATTAAAATAATATCTTAGTGCATTTTGTGCTGCTTTCAACAATACCTCAGACTGAATAACTTATAATGAAAAGAAATTTAATATCTCACAGTTCTAGAGGCTAGTTAAGTCCAGAATCAAGGCACTGGCAGGTTAGGGTGTTTCTTTGTTTCTAAGCCTTGAACACTGAGCAGAGGAACTCTGTCCTCACATGGCAGAAGGGCAGGAGAGAGAGAAAGCCCCTTTGTAGAAACTCCATTTACAGAGGCATTAATCCATTTACGAGGGCAGAACTCTGATGACATGAATAGCTCCCATAAGGCTCCCAATACTGTTGCATTAGGGATTGTTTCAACATGAAATCTGGAGGGGGAAAAAGTACTTCAACCAGTGAAAGGAATTAAATCATCACAATTGCTGACAAAAGTTAGTAAAGTCTCCAAAGGTTCCTATTTGTTTTCTTTATATCAGCTTTGGTATTTTTTATATCACTTATATAGAGAGTGGCTCAGCTTTGGGGAAGACTTGATGTTGCAGCAGTTAAGATGCAATGGATTTGATGTTTGTGGATTTTGCAGAACAGTGAAAAGCAGTTCTATCACCATATTGTACTTAAAAAATTAGCCTTTAAAATTTTGTTTCCAAGACAATCACCATATTTGCCATATTTTCAAGTCTCTTGTTCTGAAAAATGTTCTTTGTGAAAAGTTACACCGTTTGTACAAAAACAAAAGGGCTGAGATCACAAATATTGTACATTTTTGATAATTAGCATTTAACCTTTTGTTAAATAGTAAGTTTATAATGTTTCATAAGAAAAGTGTATTCACAACCATTTCTATATTGTACATTTTTGATAACTAGCATTTAACCTCTTGTTAAATAGTACATTTGTAATGATGATTTATAAGAAAAAGTTTATCCACAACCATTTCTAAGCGTCCTAGACTGCTATCAGTGTACCATGTCGATGGTTGCTAAGCTACATATTTATTATTCATTTCTTAGTTTAAACCAGAGACACCGTTGAACAACCAAGTATGACAGCTTTGGGAATGCTGTGGGTTAAACTCAGTAAGCTAGATACTGTAATGGCATGACTAATATAATGAAAACAAAATTGATTTATTATTTTTGGACTATGTGATTTATACATTTCCCTGAATCGTATTTGATCCTTATCTTCTGGGTTTTTTTTTTAATATAGACTTACACGTGGTCTCAATAAATGACAAGTTTGTTTTCAATTGCCATTATATGAAAAACATTAGAAGAGCTCCCTCCATCAAACAAGGAATTAAGCAAAGTGCAATATTTAAATTACCAAGATACTCTATTATGTATTCGGTCAGACTATTTAAGGATTAAGGACCCCCATGCATATTGCAGCAATATGAAAACTGATAAACGACTCAATGATTTGAGGGTATCACCATTAGACTATCTGCAATTCAAATCTCACCAAAATAACATTAAAAATCTGTCGCCTATATATGTGGTTCTTTCTAAATGAAAGCATCCCATGATTAAATTCATGAATATCCTACATCAAATTGCAAATATATGTTCCTTTTCTTTTACTATTGCAGATCTTCAGAAGTCATCTGTAACCTTTAAACAAAGAGAAAACATTTTTGACCAAGGGTCTAAAACAATTAGATGAAGGAGAAAGTGCTCTAAAAATGAAGAGCAAAACTCACCCAGACATTACTTCTTAATTAAATTTGAATAGAATTATTTAAAAAAGAATCCCTAAAATTTTAATCAAGTTCAGTTAAATTTATAGTAATACATATTACATTATTCATACCTAATGTCTCTCTGTGCAGATTCCTAAAATTAAAATTCAATGTACTGAAATCTATTGAAAATATTTATTGAGAATCTGATATAAGTCAACTCTGATGGGATTTTATGAGATGTAATTGATAACAAACATTTCCCCCATCGTTTTGAACCAGGTGAGATAGACAAATCTGAACAGATAGAAATCAGAATGTTACCTAGAATGCTGTCAGGCAATCTGGTTTAGTTCCAGGGCAGTAATGAAATCCCTAATATTCCTGGAAAGCCAGGAAGACACAGGTTTCCCTCACAGTCAGACAGGAGTGTAAGCACACCCCTTTTGCAGACCAGCTGAGAGCACTGAGTCATGCAGACCCACCAGAAAGGAAAAGAAGGGCAGGGACTCCACATGCCTGATTCCTGCTGCTCACACCACCCTCCAGACAACTTTCTCGTCTTCTTTCATGGTCGAAGAAACCTACGTGGAAACAGGAAGCAAGGATGAAGATAGCCCGGATCCCAAATTCTCATGTTGTCTCTGAAGGAAATTATTCAGGATGCACTGCCCAAATCTAGTGCTTTGGATTTTGTAAATGTCTATGTTCCAAACTACTATTCTATATTTCTAGTGACTTTCTTTTTGTGAATAAAGATATCCTTTCCAAGCATATGGTCTTGCCTTGGCTGAGACACTGGGCATTAATTTACCAGGTGTATTTGCAGGAGTCAAAGTAAAGACACTGAAGGGGATAGAGATGAGGAGAGGAAGTGGAAGGAAAGGAAGAAAGGAAAACAAAACAATCCAACGTTTCTACCTTTTTCATTCTGATACTATTAAAATACATATTCCATCAATTGAATGTAAGTGTACAATCCAGTAGATTCAAGGACATAAATTAATAACTGACATGCTATGATGTATGTAATTAATAAGCACTGGGTTTTCTGTGAGGGCACAAAAGAAAAACCTCACTCCAAAGGGGAAAGACTTTAAAAGGTAGAAGAAGTACATTGTTTGTTCTTTCAGTGGCTCACATAATTTTCACTGTGCATTTAAAAGACGTCCTATAGTTTGCAAAACCAAGAACTTAATGTTATCTTGTGATTTCCCTTTCCCCTTGAATGGGCAGATTAGTTACTGGTGCACACTTCATTCTCCAAAAATCATAATTTCGAGAGAAAAGGGGATCTATGAATACAGCAGGTGATCACACAGTCTAATAACTGGAGTGAGTCAAATTTCAAAGTATTGACTTTCATTTTCCTGAAGAACAATTTTTGTGTATATGTAACTTCACTAGATAATTGCTGAGTGGGAAGATATAATTGATGAATGTGTGAAATAGGGAAATTGTAAAAAGTAGACTCGAACGCAAGTCTGCAAAGTAACGATATATAATTACCAGTTGCATAAAACAACAGTAAGTTGGGGAGGTATTACTGGTTATATATAATTTGAAAATATTTTTGCAAGCACACTTAGGTCTACATACCAACGACAGATGAAAATATGAAAAAAAAATAGAGCTAATCAAAATGAATTTAAAGGTTAAGAATATATATTGATAAAAGTTATTTTAATATGATTCATTACTTTTCTTAAGGACACTGTTCTCACAGTAAGTTTCTGTATTGCAAATATTTATTACATAAGGTTCATAATTCTTGAATATGGCTACCTTGACTGTAACCAAATATTTGTTTGTATACATGTATATGCATATATATTATAAATATATATATTTGCTGCACAATAAAATCACGTTTAATTTATCCATTGAGTCAAATTATGAAACTCATCCTTGTAATAAAATATTTTTTCAATATAGGACCAAAAATCCAGGATGTAAGCATTACCTTAGTTATCTACTTCCCAATTACTACAGATTCCACATGTACTACATTTAACTTATTGTAGTATTTCAGGTTAGATGGACTATGTTATTTTAAAAGGATTGATAAAGCATACTGCATTCAGAAAACATTGTCAGTATATTTATAGTTTATGTTCTAGAGGCCATTCCAAGTTAGAAACAAATATAAAGTTATCCAATTATCTAAACAATCCTGAGGAAACTGAGGTAGAGATAAGTTAAATCTCCCCAAGGGTATGTTGAAAGTAGGTGGCAAAGCTGAGATTAGAAACCAGGAAGAAAAAAATAAAAGTAATTAATACAATCAAGTGATGAAGAATTTAGATATTTATAATCACAAATTATCTAAGCATATTACATCTCCAAGTTAGATGTGAAACAGAAAATCAGCTGTTTTATAAAAGACATGGACGAATAAAGTATTATGTAAGATAAAACATGAATATTTATGCTACTTCTAATTCAATGTAGTTCTTGTTTTTTATATTTTGATTTATTGAAAACAAAACAGTCTTAGCTTTATTCTTCCCGTAGGAAATACGTGATATCTAAAACAATTGAAAGATAAAGAAATAAGTGTGCTTTAAAGACTTACTACTAATATTTTATCTGTTTACTATTTGAAATACAGGCAGTCTATGATTTTGACAGCAGTAACTATGCTAAATATTTATCACTTGCTAATATATTTTATGAAACTCTCTTATTCTGACAGCTTAAAAAAAGAACCTAAATTTCTTATTCTCAAATTCAATACAGAAAACAGCCATGGCTGATGGATTTACGTGGTGTAAGATTTGCTGAAAGGTAATGAAATTGTTACTTCAAGACTATATAATTTGCTCTTACCAGAATAAATCCGTATATGTAAGTGTAAAGTATTTTTTTACTTTTGGGCAACTAAATAATTTTAAAACTACTGATAATTTGCTCTATAATATTTTGATTACATACTTCTGAAATTATTGGTTAAAACAAGGATAAATTCATTCATCGAAAAGTCCTGAAATACAAATTGATAATGTAGCCACAAACATGATCATAGTTAAAAATATTAAGAACATTTTATGTCAACCTATGAAATTGGAGAAAAAAATAAAACCCCGAAAAATAACAAAAAAAACCAAAAAAATACAAAAAAGTGAATTTTGTGACATATGTTTTATTACTGTGCATATTGTGATACTTACAATTCATTGTCTACCATGTCAACAAGTATTATTTGGGCAACTACTGTGTACCATGTAGCAAACTGCAGGGACTGAACTCACAGAGCTAATGGTTGCCTATAAGAAACCCCCCCCCCAAAAAAAATTAAAAGGAGAAAAAAAAGAAATAAGAAATAACTGTTAGTATATTAAACCAGGTAGTCCAGACTAAATTTCAACTCCAAAACCTCCAGAAACCTGCGTAAGTGCCCTTTCATTTCAGAGCCCATAGGAATTAGGAAAATCCTCCAGACGCAGGCAGGTAAGGGGAAGTATGAAAACCCAGTGGAAGCCCTGGCAGCACAGGCAAGGGCCCCTCCGATGCCTGGGCTCTGCATCTGTTATAAGAAATGAGGATGGGATGACTGGATTCAGTCAGAAACCTGGATGGGGCTGGGTTGTCCTAGTTCATTACGTTAGCATGGCCTGGTTTTTGTTAGGGAAAATAAGCATGCTTCTCTCTACACAGTTGGTCATCCAAATTTTAGGCTAATGTGTTTTCTACAGATCATAATGAACTGCAATGAGCTCACAATCTCAACTCTTCAAATATGCAAGAATAAACGAAACAAAAGTATTATTTTCCCCAGCTTTATTAAGGTATAACTGGTATACAAGAAAATTCACATAATTAATGTATACAATTTGGTGATTTTTGAGATATGTATACTCTCAGGAATGGAAAATCATTCACCTTTAATAAAAAAGAAATCCTACTATTTGGGAAAACATGTATGGACCTCGAGGACATTATGCTAAGTAAAATCTGTCTGTCACAAAAGAATAAATACTGCATGCGTGCTCTTACCTGAGGCATGTAAAATAGTCAAAGGTATAGAAGTAAACAACAGAATGGTGGTTACCGGGGCTGGGGGGAGGGATTATGGGGAGTTGCTGTTCAGTGGGTATAAAGTTACAATTATACAAGATGAATCAGTTCTAGAGATGTGCTATATAAGATAATGCCTCTTGTTAATAATTAACAACTTGTTAAGAGGGCAAATCTCATGTTAAGTGATCTTACTACAAAGAAAAAATGGAGAGAAGCACATGACACCTTTTGAAGGTGATAAATTGCTTTATTATCTGGATTATGGAGAAACTATAAATTTAGACTTAAAATTGATTTTGAATTTTGGGAATATCAAATAGTGAAGGGTGTCTAGGATTTCTTTGTAACGTTTCTTACACCTGCTATTATCTCAAAATAAAAAGTGTAAAGCTATGTTAGTGTTGAACTGTAAGGGGATTTCAGAGCTGCATCAGAGAAGCTCAGTGTTGCCTACACCTGAACGGAAAAAACCACTGCTTTAAGGTCAGACTATAAAGTTTTATTTAGAAATATGACTTTATCCAGGAACAGTAGGCTATACCATCTAGGTTTGTGTAAGTCCTGATGTTTTGCAGGACAAAATTGCCTAATAACACAATTCTAAGAATGTCCTTCCTCATTAGGCAACATATAACTGTATTATTATTGGAATTAGTTCTTAGGGCAATCACTATCACTGTCATCATCAATACTGGTTAGCTTAGATTTCCATTTGCCTTATGAATTTTGACGTTTTTGTACGAAATAAATTTTCCAGAAATACTTGTGTATTAGTAACTTTTTTCTGATAGTATTTTATATGCTAATATCACATTTTCAATTAAAATTTATACAAAAAAGACCCCATTTTAATGGCTAATTTGAGATTACTTAAAAGAAAAATAATGTACTTGAAAGTAGAGATGTTTCCAACTCACTGCTATGGTTTCCACGCGGAAGGGTTTTTACTTTGAGATAATGGTATTTACAGGTTTTATTATTAATCACATAGGAATTAATAAAATACAGCATTTGGTATTTGGTATACATAAACTTTTCATAACCAGATATCATACATCTTTTCAACATATGACATGCTTCTTGAGGTTATGAAATTTTTTTAATTTCCATAACACCTAAGATAATATATAATCTACAGTGTCTAACATGCATTGTAATCAAACTTAATTTATGTAAAACTTTTCATGAAATTGTCCTTCAATTTCTTTCTTTGTTCAAATCTAATCTTATTTATAATTATGATTATTTTACCAATTTATTAAATCTTATAGCAAATTTGTGCTAAAGACTATGTCTTGAAACATATTATTTAAAATACTTTCAAAATCCTCCTTTGCATCAGGATTTGAGCACCAAGTTAGTTATTTTTTGAGGTTATGCTAACTAGGCAATTTATTTTAAAGGGTATAACAAAATATACTTTATAACATAGCAGTGTTTGATTTGTGAACATTGGGAACCACTGGTAGAGAGTTTTTATATGCTGCGATGTTTGATAGGAGAGGGCACCCAGGAGGGAAGAGTGGTGCTCTACACACCCTAAAGAGGCACAACTAGCTTTCACCATTGGTCAGAAGTAAACCTGGTTTGGGTTTCAGCTCCTGCAGGTGTTTCTTCCATAAACTCTAGGAGGGGTTAACAGGGAAGATTGGGATGTATGTTGAAAATATTTGCCTTGTGTTTCTGTCTAAGGAAAGAGAACAGCAACTATTGAACAGTCACCATCTCTCCTACCTCCCCTACTGAACAAAAGTCTTATTTTGCAGTCCAAAGGCAACCAAAGCAGTAGCCCTATGGGCACTGGTAGATTCCACCACAGCTGCGGAAGGGTTCAGTAAAACAGAAAAGAACTCTCTGGAGGAGGGAGGGGCAGGAATCCATGCTAGGCCCATCAGTATATCTGCAGAAAGGGCAAAACTCTTGAGAAGACTACTTCTCCAAAAACCAAGTTTCATGGAACCTGCCTATGACAGAGGCTTAGTCAGAACTTTGGAGGATATTCTACCCCCTGCCCCTCAACACCACACTACCAACGTAACAACGAGATACAGCAGGGAATGCTGCAACACAGAGATTCTCTGCAGACAACTGTGCAAAAGGTTGATCCAAACCCAAGGGATGGGCAGATATTGAGATAAACTCTCTGATATATCAACCAGCACCTAGAATACAAAATCTCACCACAGGAATTGGAAGAGTCCCACATAAAAAGGGTAACCGGCCGGGCGCGGTGGCTCAAGCCTGTAATCCCAGCACTTTGGGAGGCCGAGACTGGTGGATCACGAGGTCAGGAAATCGAGACCATCCTGGCTAACACGGTGAAACCCCGTCTCTACTAAAAAAAATACAAAAAACTAGCCGCGCGAGGTGGCGGGCGCCTGTAGTCCCAGCTACTTGGGAGGCTGAGGCAGGAGAATGGCGTGAACCTGGGAGGCGGAGCTTGCAGTGAGCTGAGATCCGGCCACTGCACTCCAGCCCAGGAGACAGAGGGAGACTCCGTCTCAAAAAAAAAAAAAAAAAGGGTAACCATAGCAATAACAAAGTAAAACCCCTGCCTAACTCCCGATTCAAACGGCACTAACTCACACACTGATCTCCTGTCATGCATGTATTTACTTCTGTATCTACTGTGTCATACAGCTTCCTCAGCTCTTAACAAAGGATTGTGAGTTAATTGAAATGGCAAGGAGACACAGTATGGGGAGATAAGGCAATCATCAGAACAAGACTCAGATATGACCCAGTCACTGGAACTCTCAGACAGGGATCACCAGTAGAACAAACATAGTCAAGAAAAGAATCATAAACTTGAAGATGGGTCACTAGAAATTACCCAAATTGACTAGTAAGAGAGGAGAATGTTTAAAAAAATGAGAGCATAATATTTTAGAGCTATGGGCAAATATCAAACAGTATAAAACCACACCACAGTGTTTTTGGAGACCACATGGTGATAATGACTTAAACCTACTGCGATCTCTCGGCAGGATTGCATTACAAGAAGCCTAGTGGGGATCCTGAAATTCCATCCCTGTCCAGCAGTAAGAGGAGTGTCTCAACTGTGAGTGATAGAATAAGCTAAGTGGAGAATTTGGACTTTTACCAAAACCTGGAATTAACAGGTGGTAGATTTCTTCACCCACTGAAGTAGTGTCAGAGAAAGCCAGCTTTTAAAAAGCTCTAAATACGATCCAGATTTCATCACACAGTACACCAGATGTTTAGATTTAGTAAAAAGGTACCCATCATGCCAAGAACCCAGAAAATTTCAACTTAAATGGTAAAAGATAATCAGATACTGGAATGACATAGGTATTAAAACATTCTGACAAGGATTTTTTTAATTTTATAGTGACTGGAGATATGTATATATATATATATTTTATTATACTTATTATACTTTAAGTTCCAGGGTACATGTGCACAACATGCAGGCTTGTTACATATGTATACATGTGCCATGTTGGTCTGACAAGGATTTTAAAGAAGCCATCACAAAACACCTCAACAAGCAATTATAAACACACTTGAACCAAATAAAAACACAGAAACTCTCAGAAAAAACATAGAAAGTCTCAATATAAAGTAAAAGTTATAAAGAATGAAATCGTAATTTTAGAAGTAAAAGTATAAATATATTTTAAAAATCAATAGCTCAGTAGCAAAATAGGAGGAACAAATGGGAAAAATATCTCACTTGAAGATAAAAGAACAGAAATTACCCAATGAACAATCCAGGAAAAAAGTGACTGAAAAGAAATGAACAGAGTTTCTGGGATCTGTGGGACTAACCTAAAAGGTCTAATATTCATTTTATTGGAGTCCTAGAAGGATAGGAATAGAAGGCATAGGTGAAAATTACTAGAAGAAATTAACATAAATTATAGAATTAAAAAGGTGAACAAACAGCAAACAAGATAAACTCAAAGCAATTCATGCCAAGACACATCACGTGAAACTTCTGAAAAATAAGGACAAAGACAAAAATCTTTTAAGCAGACAGAGAAAATAACCCTCTACCTATAGCAAACTAGTAATTCAAAAGACAGCAGGTATCTTACAAGAAACCGGAAAGCTAAGGGATGTGACTCAAGAACTAAGGAAAAAAAAAATAAGTTCAGAATTCAATATCAAGTAACACTTCACTTCAGGAATGAGGAGGAAAGGAAAACAATCTCAGATGTGCCAAAGTAAGAAAATTTGTCACCTGACCTAAGGTAAAAGATTAGCTAAAAGAAGTTCTCCAAATGAAAAAATTAACCTCTAGAACAGCAAGACCAAAGAAAAGAAAGAAAGGGTAAAAATGTGGATAAATATCATCGACTTATTTCACTTTAAATATAAAGACATAGTTTAAAAGAGAAAGGATGGGGAAAGAATATCATGCAAACAATAAGCGAAAGAAAACTTGAGTTAGCTATATTAATTTAACCAATAGATAATATAGCTGGAAATCTCAAAAAAATTACTAAACTCACAACTAAGATTCAACACTTGAGAAAAGCCAACCATGTAAATAAAGCACAAAATTCAGCAAAAGCTTTTCATCCAAAGAAATAGAGCTAAAAGAAAAAAAAAAAAAACTGAACTTTAGATGTTATTATTCACCTCAGAAAGATGAAGATAATTTTGTATTCATAAAATATTAAACTGAGATTTTGGAAATGAGCATTTGGTCATTGAGATTAAAATGATGCAATAAGTAGGCTGAATAACAAAATGATCACAGCTGCAAAGGAAATTGGTTCAATCAAAATTGAGCCAAGGAACTATCCCATTATGTACTGCAAATAATTTAATAGAAAGCACAAAATAAAATAAAATTGTAAAGAAACAGAGAGCATTTCAAACACTTTAAACATCTGACTCACTGGATTTCCAGAAGATACATTTGTGGCTACGTAATAAGTAAAGCAATAGAGATGAAAATTTTCCAGAACTGAAGACTGACACCATTTGTTATTCTGAAAGAGTATTCCCAGTACCAAATTTGACATATCTGCCATAATACATTGGAAGAAAGTACTGATCTGCAATACATGAAAGCTTTTGGCTTGGGGGAGAAGTAAGAAGACATTTATATACATACATTTTCTCTCACATGATGATACCACCCATAAACTTTATCTAGAATTATGTAGAACTATTAGAAGATTTTCCCAAAATAAGTACATGCATACATACATATATACGTACATACATACACAGTATAAAGAATTCAGGAGTAAATCACTGGATACAAAATTTTAGTCGCCAGTCAAAAAAACCCATGATAACTTGCAGTATCACTGGAAGTTGTTAGATATTACTGCAACATCTGCTAGTTGTTGATTATAAAGATAATATTTATAATATTCTCTAAGTAGGAGGCCAGATTATTCCAACGTAGGAAACAGTGAAGAACAGATGGAGCCACGGAGGGGGCACATGTAAAAGGCCTTGTCTTGATGGATGGGGACTACACCGTTTAATTAACATGGGATAATAAAAGTACACCTGTAAGTATATGTTAAATTTAAAGGCAATCACTTATAGAATAGATATAGGATATATTTGCCTTTTTTGGTCTATTTTTTTCTATCATTTATCTGACCAATTTATAGGAATTCCCTGTTATACTCTATAGGAACTTTTCTTACTAACTTTAACTTTACAAATACCTTCTCCCAATCAATGTATTGCCTTTTATCTTTTACTGAAGAGTCCTTCATTTACCAGCAATTCTTAATTTATATTCAGACATAAAACCATTTCTGTTCGATTTTTGCTCTGAGTTTTATGAGGTTCTTCCCCATTGTAAAGTAAATATTTTCTCCTCCTAGATTTTTAAACTATTATGGTCTTGCTACTTATATATGACAAGGTCCACAATAAATCTCAATTTTATCTTTATATATAGTGAGACATATTTTTCTCCACATCATCTACTAAAGAATGCTTTCTTTTTCTACCTAGATTGAAGTGCAGTGTAAAAAGATGCCATGTAATAAATAAATATATGGACACATGAATAAAAGAGTGAATCAATGAAGCAATGCCTTAAAAAATGAGAAGAATTGTTTAGATTCCTTAAGTGTAATAGGAAAGAAGGAGTCATGAAATGCATTTGATTCAGCGAAAATCAATTTTAAAAACCTACCGAGGCCAGTGTATATGACTCACTGGAAGTAAACCAAAAGACTGCCACAGTACATAGGCCTGAATTACTGATGGAAATACAATAGAAACTTAGGTGATGGATATCAGACATATTCATAAGGAAAACAGCAATAGGACTTGAATTTTATTTCCCTATTTACTTTACTATAAGCTCTTAGAAGATAATGGTTTTCTACTTTTTTATTTTTACTTTTTTTTTCTGCTTTTCTTGGTTGCTACTACGTAGGCAATGCCTCACTCAAGACCTAAATGTAAATGCTTAATATATAATCTTTGAACATGAAATGAAATACTGGAGGGATGTGATAATTCTCAGTCAAAACTTTAATTTTTTTAAATATAAGCAATAACATAAAATTATGGTACAACAATAAGCAATATGTTTTGAGGATGGAATGGAGACTATTACTGCACTGAAAATTATGATTTGTCTGGAAATATACATAAGGAGTAGAGGTTGTATTGACATGTCAGAGAGTCACCCAAGAGCATTCACTTCTTGGATAGTTGCAGATAAAGGGTCGAGGTGAGAACCAGACTCAAAAGAAAGGTTTATAAGGTATCCATGCGGAGTGCAGAACTAAATCCAAGGGAGACTCCAAGGAGTAAATGAAGCAATGCTATATTTCCTTTTAAAAACTAAATCACAAAACTAAGGAAACATATTGCTGTAACTTAATTAAGGGAAGCTAAACTAAAGTAAATCAAAGCGTGGAATATATGCTACAATACATTAGAAAATATTATCATTCTCAGGATAACATTGTGAAATACCAACTTTGCTGCTTTTCGGAAAGGCAAGAACTAATTCTTCAGGATATATTAGCAGAAAACATCTAGTGCAGGAAATACTTGTGTAAGACATGTTCAATATGTAAAAATAATATCTGCAGTAAAATGTTCAGAGATCCTACATCCTATGAAATTTAAAAATAAAATAAATTTGCAGAGTCCCACGGAGGATAAATATATAAAAGTAGGTACATTTCTATTAAAATCCATGAATTACTATGTTAGTTGGTATTTAAGTATACCTTTTGGAGAACTTATATTTCCATAACACTTCTGACAAAATGTTATTTAATATGAGCAAATACATAACTTCACAAGCACAGAATATTCAATATTTTTAAGAGCCAGAACATAATTTGCAGAATGAGGAAGTATAAGATAAATTTCAAAGCCTCATTACTCATTTCAAATAACAATTTTGTTGGCAGAATACCATGACATTTTATAGGTGCATTCTAAAGTTTTGTAATAAATGATATGCTGAAGATTTCCTACAAATTTAGTAATATACTTCTTAGTACATTTTGTAATATTTTAGTAATTTGCATATGAATATTTATAAAAGTATTGCTATAAATCAATTTTAAAGAAATATAGTCTTATTACCAAAAGAATGCGAACATTTTACAATACCTAAGTTAAAAATTTTTGTCATAATCCTGTATCTAGTTTTGATTGAAAACATAAAATCAAATGATATGCTTTTAAATTCTTGTTTCTGTATTGTGTATAATTTTGTATATAAATAAAACAATTTTGTATAAAAAATCACTTCATATTTTCAGGTTCTTCTGAGAAAATAGGAAATTGCATATTTTATTGACGGGGAATCAAATTGCCTATATGTGCCAATTTATTTAACCTATCCCTTTAAAATTAATACTCTGAAAATGTTTTAAGAATTTAAATGTATGGGAACATTTTCATTTCAATAAAACTAAACAAATCTACATAAATAAAATGTTTATTATTTAATATATTCAACCATAGGTTGCTGGGGCAAAGACATGGAAGGAGGAGTTAATTACTTATATAAGAAGCCAACTGGAATTTATATATTTACTAAAGGAAACTATAGCCTACTGTATATAATGGATTGGTAACTAACAATACTTAACACATCATATTAAGGAAAGAGGCACTGAACAAGATAGGAAAGACAGTCTGGAATTGCTAACACCACCCCTCCCCATCCCTTGGCAGCACTGAGAAAACCTGCACACTTGAGAGAGGGTACAGTGATTGTGAGCCATTGCATTGGAACTCAGTGCTTTCCTGTCACAGTGCAAAGCAACAAGAAGCAAAACTCTGCTGGTGCTCAAAGAAGGAGCATTTAGAGCAGCCCAAGGCAAAGGCCTTTATTCATCACAGCAGCAGAAACCTGAGTTCTGGTAAATCTTGCCACCACAGACTAAAATGCTCTGAGGTTTGAAATAAACTTGAAAGGCAGGCTAGGTCACAAGGACTGCAAATCCTGGTCAAGTTCTGGTGCTGTGCTGGGCTCAGAGCCAGTGTACTGGAGGTTCACACCACCTAGTGAAATGCCATTGGGATAACTAAGGGAATGCTTGTGTCACCCCTTCCTCAACGCCAGGATGAGCAGCTAACATCTCTGGGAGCCACTCCTTCCCTCTTGAAGATTGAAAAGCGGGGAGGAAGGAGGACTTTGTCTTGCATCATGGATATCAGTTCAGCCATAGTAGAATAGGGCACCAGGTAGAGCTCTAAGGCCCCCAATCCAGGCCCTAGCTTCTGGATGACAGGCAGTTATAAATGCCGGTAAGGATTCATAATTTTTTGACATACCCAGAAGACCAGAAGGGACCCCAGCCTTAAAGGGAAGGATACAGTCCTGGCAGGTTTCATTGCATGCTGACTAAAGAACCATTGGGCCCTGAATAATCAGCAGTGATAGGCAGTACTCACTGTGAGCCTTAGATAAGACTCTGAGCCATACTGGCTACAGGTGTAACACAGCACATTCCCAGTTGTGATTTCTATGGGGGGAGAAACCCCTTATGCTTGAGGAAAGAAGAGAAAAGAGTGAAAGGGACTTTGTCTTCCAGCTTGGGTACCAGCTCAGCCACAATGGGGTTGAGCACTAAGTAGGTGCCTGGGGTACCTGAGTCCAGGCATTGGCTACTGCACAGCATTGCTGAACCAGCCCTGGGCCAGAGGGGAGCCCACTACCCAGAAGAGAGAGACTCAGGATGGACAGAATTTACCAAAGCTGACTGAAGAGCTCTCAGTCCTTGAGTGAACATCAGCAGTATCCTGGTAGTACACACCATGAGCCAGGGGACAGTAGTAACCATAGGGAGACACTCTTCTGCTTGAGAAAAAGGGAGGGAAGAGTGGGACAGACTTTGTCTTATGGCTTGGGTGCCAGCTCAGCTGCAGTAGAATAGAGGACCAGGTAGATTCCTGGCTGCCCCTGGCTTCCTGCAGAATATCAAGCCCTTAGGTCCTGAGTGAATGTAGGCAATAATCAGGCAGTGGTCACTGCGGGCCTTGGGCAAGATTCAGTGCAGTGCTGGTTTCAGGTCTGACCTAACCTAGTTCCAGCGATGGCAGCCTCAAAGATGCTTGTGTTACCCCACCTGCAGCTCCAAGCAGCTCAGCACAGAAAGATTGTTTGGGTGGAGGTAAGGGAAGAGAATAAGCGTCTGCCAGGTAAATTAGTGAATTCTTCCAGATGTTACCCAAGACTACCAAGGCACTATCTCTATGACTCTGCAAAAGCCCCAGTGTTACTGGATTTGGGATAACCCCTAAAGCAGATATGACTGTAGTGACCAAAGACTTAGATAGGAAAACCCAAGTCCCTTTGAATACAGGGAAAGCTTTCCCAGAAAGGATGGGTACAAAAAAAGCACAGACTGAAAACTACAATAAATAACTTTTAAATGCCCACACTGGTGAACATCAACAGCATCAAGACAATCCAAGAAAACATGACCTCACTAAACTAAATAAGGAACCAGTAACTAATTCTGGAGAGACAGATGTGTGACCTTTTGGAAAGAATTCAAAATAGTTATTTTGACGAATCTCAACAAAAGTCAAAGACAACACAGAGAAGGAACTCAGAATCTTATCAGATAAATTTAACAAAGAGGTTAAAACAACTAAAAAGAATCAAGCAGAAATTCTGGAAAATGCAATTGGCATACTAAAGAATGGATCAGTGTCTCTTAGCAGAGTTGAACAAACAGAAGAAAGAATTAATGAGCTTAAAGACAGGCTATGTGTAAATACACAATCACAAAAGACAAAAGAAAAAAAAAAAGAATAAAGCATGTATACAAGATCAAGAAAATAGCCTCGAAAGTGTAAATATAAGTTACTGCCCTTAAAGAGGAGGCAGAGAAAGAGATAGAGGTAGTAGTTTTATTCAAAGAGCTAATAAAAGAAAACTAAAGGTCAATATCTCTGATGACGACTGATGCAAAATTCTTCACCATAATACTAGCTATCTGAATTTAATGATACACCTAAAAAAAACATTCATTATGACCAAGTGGGATTTATTCCTGGGATGCAAGAATAAACATATGCAAACCAATCAAGGTGCGACATACGCAAATCAATCAAGGTTCTATATCATATCAACAGAATGAAAGACAAATTATATGATCATTTCAATTGATGTTGAAAAAGCATGTGATATAATTCAACATCCTTCATTAGCATTTCCATATGACATGATATGGTTTAGCTGTGTCCCTACCCAAATCTCACCTTGAATTGTCAGGTGTTGTGGGAGAGACCCCGTAGAAGGTAACTGAATCACCAGGGCAGGACTTTCCCATGCTGTTCTTGTGATAGTGAATAAGTCTTATAAGACCTGATAGTTTGCCTGCACTAGCTCTCTTCTCTTGTCTGCTGGCATGTGAGACATGCCTTTCACCTTCTGCCATGATTATGAGGCCTTCCCAGCCACGTGGAACTGTAAGCTCATTAAGCCTCTCTTTTGTAAATTGCCCCATCTTGAGTACGTCTTTATCAGCAGCATGAAAACAGACAAATACATGCCAATAGTGAAAATATGGAAAAAGAAACGTAAAAGGTAATGTCATTTACAACAGTCATATATAAAAATAAATACCTAGGAATTAACCAAAAAGTGAAAGGTCTTTATGATGAAAATTGTAAAACACTGATGAAATTAAACAGGATACCAAAAAATGGAAAGATATTTCATGTTCAAGGATTGAAAGAATCAATATTGTTAAAATGTCCATACTACCCAAAGCAATCTGCAAATGCAATGGAATTGCTATCGAAATACTAATGATGTTATCCACACAAACAGAAAACATAATTCTAAAACTTATATGGAACCACAAAAGACCTATAACAGACAAAGCCATTCAGAGGAAAAAAAAAAAAAAACTGAAGGGATCACATTACCTGGCTGCAAATTATACTACAGAGATATAGTAACTAAAATAGTACAGTATTGGCATAAAAGGGACTCACAAACCAATGGAACAAATTAGATAATCCAGAAATAAATCCATACATCTACAATGAACTCATTTTCAACAAAGGTACCAAGAACATTTGGAAACTCTGAGCTTTAGCAAACTGTTCCAACAGTCAGCCAGATAGTAATTAAAGCAAAAAATAATAAAAAAAGTAAAGGTGAAGAAATTTAAATTTCTGAATTCTGTAAACAGAAATGAATTTTAACAATGTATATATCATAGTCATGGAAATGGCCCATATTGTTATTTGCACCCACACTCTTCCCACAGTGGAATGACTATGAGAAATATTTAATTTATTTTCCACTTGTGTTGTTGGTGCAAGTTATTTAATGCCTCTAAATCTCAAGGTTTTCCTTTATAAATCAGACTATAAATAATCGCTCTATAGTGTAATTTTAGATTCATAAATAATTAAATTATGTAGCTATGCAAAATGTCTAGCATGCGTATAGAAAGTAATGGATGGTGGCAAGTGTGATTTTCCTATTGTGTTTTTTCCTTCCTTCATTTTAACACTATTTCTCCATTACCATAATGTAAATTTGGCTTCGGAATAGCCCTCATGACTACAACAGGAATAAATTAAGATTTGTACTTTAACTATTTTTTAAACTCAGTTTAAAATAAATGCATACATCGCTTCAAAGCAATAATAATTGATCATATTTAGCATTGTAGCCAACATTGTCATTTCATAGTTTTCAGGAAAAGTGACTGACAAAAGCAAAATAAAGCTGTGATAGTAGCTCTGTGCTTTAAAGCTGGCAAGATACAACCATAGATCAGCGCTTCCTGTAGCTGTGATGTCATTGTTGTAAGACAACATTTTATGTAGACTTTGTGTCACTGTTATTGTACTCAAGGGTTATCATGTTTTCATATTGAAAAGTACATAAGTAATTGCAAATATTCAAGTCAGGAATTCCAATGATGAGGCAATGCAATTATAGTTCAGGCATTAAGGAAAAAGCAATTTAATGAAAATCACTTGAGCATTTTAATGCCACGTAAATACATTGAAATAATGCTCTAGAAGTTATACAATAATTCTAAAAGTCCATTCTGCCTTTAAAGTTTTGTGGAATCTCAGAGCTAATGATGGCAGATATTCACAGGAAAGTAAGATTTCCTCAGGTGTCACCTGGTACTTCACATAGAATCACTGGATCTCCTAAGGAAGCATTTTTATATCTATTCATTTATTTCCACAATATCAAATAAAGGAATATAAAACCACTTTTAAACAAAATAATGAATCCAGTTGGTTAAGAAAAATCATATACTCAGAATATGTTTTCTAGTTTCATTCTTCTTTATTATTATTTTTCTTTTTGAGATGGAGTCTCACTCTGTCACCCAGACTGGAGTGCAGTGGCACAATCTCAGCTCCCTACAACCTCTGCCTCTCCGGTTCAAGTGATTCTCCTGCCTAAACCTCCCGAGTAGCTGGGGTTACAGATGTGTGCCACCACACCCAGCTAATTTTCATATCTTTAGTAGAGATGGGGTTTCACCATGTTGGCAAAGGTGGTCTCAAACTCCTGACCTCAGGTGATTCGCCTGCCTCGGCCTCCCAAAGTGCTAGGATTACAGGCACGAGCCACTGTGCCCAGCCACTTTCTTCTTTAACATAGGATAACTGATCATCTAAGCAAATGCTAATTCCTAAATTTAGGTATTATTCTAAAAAAAAAAAAAAGAAAAAT
>NW_016804163.1:1598860-1656393 GCF_001698545.2 Rhinopithecus bieti
AAAAAAAAAAAAAAACTGAAGGGATCACATTACCTGGCTGCAAATTATACTACAGAGATATAGTAACTAAAATAGTACAGTATTGGCATAAAAAGGGACTCACAAACCAATGGAACAAATTAGATAATCCAGAAATAAATCCATACATCTACAATGAACTCATTTTCAACAAAGGTACCAAGAACATTTGGAAACTCTGAGCTTTAGCAAACTGTTCCAACAGTCAGCCAGATAGTAATTAAAGCAAAAAATAATAAAAAAAGTAAAGGTGAAGAAATTTAAATTTCTGAATTCTGTAAACAGAAATGAATTTTAACAATGTATATATCATAGTCATGGAAATGGCCCATATTGTTATTTGCACCCACACTCTTCCCACAGTGGAATGACTATGAGAAATATTTAATTTATTTTTCCACTTGTGTTGTTGGTGCAAGTTATTTAATGCCTCTAAATCTCAAGGTTTTCCTTTATAAATCAGACTATAAATAATCGCTCTATAGTGTAATTTTAGATTCATAAATAATTAAATTATGTAGCTATGCAAAATGTCTAGCATGCGTATAGAAAGTAATGGATGGTGGCAAGTGTGATTTTCCTATTGTGTTTTTTCCTTCCTTCATTTTAACACTATTTCTCCATTACCATAATGTAAATTTGGCTTCGGAATAGCCCTCATGACTACAACAGGAATAAATTAAGATTTGTACTTTAACTATTTTTTAAACTCAGTTTAAAAATAAATGCATACATCGCTTCAAAGCAATAATAATTGATCATATTTAGCATTGTAGCCAACATTGTCATTTCATAGTTTTCAGGAAAAGTGACTGACAAAAGCAAAATAAAGCTGTGATAGTAGCTCTGTGCTTTAAAGCTGGCAAGATACAACCATAGATCAGCGCTTCCTGTAGCTGTGATGTCATTGTTGTAAGACAACATTTTATGTAGACTTTGTGTCACTGTTATTGTACTCAAGGGTTATCATGTTTTCATATTGAAAAGTACATAAGTAATTGCAAATATTCAAGTCAGGAATTCCAATGATGAGGCAATGCAATTATAGTTCAGGCATTAAAGGAAAAGCAATTTAATGAAAATCACTTGAGCATTTTAATGCCACGTAAATACATTGAAATAATGCTCTAGAAGTTATACAATAATTCTAAAAGTCCATTCTGCCTTTAAAGTTTTGTGGAATCTCAGAGCTAATGATGGCAGATATTCACAGGAAAGTAAGATTTCCTCAGGTGTCACCTGGTACTTCACATAGAATCACTGGATCTCCTAAGGAAGCATTTTATATCTATTCATTTATTTCCACAATATCAAATAAAGGAATATAAAACCACTTTTAAACAAAATAATGAATCCAGTTGGTTAAGAAAATCATATACTCAGAATATGTTTTCTAGTTTCATTCTTCTTTATTATTATTTTCTTTTGAGATGGAGTCTCACTCTGTCGCCCAGACTGGAGTGCAGTGGCACAATCTCGGCTCACTACAACCTCTGCCTCTCCGGTTCAAGTGATTCTCCTGCCTAAACCTCCCGAGTAGCTGGGGTTACAGATGTGTGCCACCACACCCAGCTAATTTTCATATCTTTAGTAGAGATGGGGTTTCACCATGTTGGCAAAGCTGGTCTCAAACTCCTGACCTCAGGTGATTCGCCCGCCTCGGCCTCCCAAAGTGCTAGGATTACAGGCATGAGCCACTGTGCCCAGCCACTTTCTTCTTTAACGTAGGATAATTGATCATCTAAGCAAATGCTAATTCCTAAATGTAGGTATTATTCTAAAAAAAAAAAAAAGAAAATTATCTAGTAAATTAACATTTTCTTCCCTGATATAAAATGATACATAAACAACATGGTCTCCCCAGTGATGTTGTTTTTTTCCACTAAAATGACATTCACTTTGAGTTTATATGATTTTTTACCTATTTTTTCTTTAATGTAATGTTTGGTTGATTCAAAAGATAAAGATATAAAGCTCATGATAAAATACCCATGAACCCAACAACAAACTTAAGAACAGGAACATTACGCTACTGCCACATCTACCTGTGTGCTTGCACCATGACCCATTTGCCTTCTCAGAGTAAACACAATCTTGAATTTTCTGTTTATCATCTTTAAAATTTTTACTATATTTTATTTTATTGTGATAAGAACATGTAACGAGAGATCTCTCAAATTTTCAAGTGTTAAAACATATATCTAGAAATTATTTATCTTGCATTATTGACACTTCATACTCATTGAAACTGTTAATTCCCAAAATATAGAAGCATTTTTTACAACTTAATGAAAAAACCCTACTAAATAATTTTAAAATGGATAAAGGACTTGAACAGACATTTCTGGAAAGAAAACATAAAAATGGCCAACAGGTATATCAAAAGATAATCAACATCTCTAATCATCAGGAAATACAAATCAAAACTACAATGACATATCACCTCATACTTGTAAGGATCGCTGTCAAAAAAAAAAAAAAAAAAAGACAAGTATTGGCAAGAGTGTGAAGAACTTGGAAGCTTTGTATATTTTTGGTGAAAAGGCAAAATGGTGCAGCAATTATAAAAAACAGTACACAGGTTCCTAAATATGAAAAAGGGAACATCTTTACAATTTCTAAACAGAAATATGTCCCAAATGTATACTATAAATGGCTAGCTATATTGTTTTGATTTTGATTTGACTTTACTATTTGTAAAAATATAATCACCCTGGACATAGCATTCTGAGACTCTTCTCAATATTAAGTTTCTAAAATTTATACATGTTGTTGAATGCCACTCTATAGATTTTTCATTTGATTCCTTCAAAATATCCCACTGTGTCTCTATATCATAGTCTTTTTCATGTTTTGATGGTCATTTGTTTTCTAATTTCAAGTACTTGTTGAAACACAGGACAGTACCCCCATGTGTGTAGTGTACATGGACAAGAGTATCAGTATAGTTTGTTTTCTAGTACTGAATTGTTGGTTTATAAACAATGCAAATTCAAACAATATAAATTTTCTTCCAAAATGGTTACAACAATTTAGCATCCCAACAATGTAACAGCTTTTGTTGGCACATATACTTGATGGCATTTGGCATTATTATGCTTTACAAATTTTGCCAAGTAGTGGTAATAATACTGCCTCTGCTTGGGGTTGACCAATTGATTAATATGGCCCTTCACTTACTCACTGAAATTTGGCTTGATTAAGCTTTTATACAGCTTTTCTCTTTATCACAGGCCCTTAAATTTTGACTTTTCTTCATCTTTGAGTAAAACCTAAAGATTAGGGGCTAGGGCAGATCATCTTCATTTAGCAGCTAATTTTGAGAACTTCACTTTTTTCTTCCTGGTTCTTTTATCCCAGACTGTTATCTACTCTATAACCTACTTCTTCTCATTCTTGCCAATTTCTTATTCAAAATGATTAGGTAAAATGGCTTCAACATCTCTCTAAAAGCTAAATTAAACTATAAAATACTTCGTACTTGCAAAACAACTTACAGTTTCCAATATGATGTTATTTGATTATTACGATTTTGTGAAGTCTAAGGTAGTTGTGAATAACCCCATTTTGAAGAGGGGTATAAAATTTGTCATATTTAAATTTATATAATTTGAAAAAAAAATATTGTATGAGACAGTGAAGGGGCAGAACTGAAAACCGATTTGTCTGCTTCCCAATATAATTGATCTATTATAAAGTAGTATAACATACAATATATGTTATAGGCCATTGTGCATTTGCATTTATTCACTTAAAATCATTTTAAATGGAGAAGCAAAACTGATGTCACTTTATACACTGGAATTCAGTGCAATTTTATTTCATTAGTATTCTTTAGAATTTATTTTTAAAGTTTAAATATATGTATGGGTACTGATGGAAAGGAAATAAAATAATCAGTATCTTTCTCTGAACAAGAGACAGAATTCCAATAAATTTACTTAAAGAAATTTTGTGCAGGCACCTAGTGCTGCTCTACATGAGTAAAAAAATAATCTGGCGGTTTTTGTTTTTTTGTTTTTTTATTTTTTGATGAAGTCTCACTCTGTTGCCCAGGCTGGAGTGCAGTGGCGTAATCTCGGCCCACTGAAACCTCAGCCTCCCAGGTTTAGGTGATCATCCTAACTCAGTCTCCTGAGCAGCTGAGATTACAGATGTGTGCCACCACACCCAGCTAATTTTTGTATTTTTAGTAGAGACAGGATTTCACATCTTCACATGTTGGCCAGGATGGTCTCAAACCCTTGACCTCAAGTGATCCCCCAGCCTTAGCCTCCCAAAGTGCTGGTATCACAGACATGAAGCACCATGCCCAGCCAATTTGCCAGTTTTATGAGGTAGAAAAGGAAAACATGAATGTTTCATTCTACTAGTTAATATTTTCAAAATTGGTGAAGAGGAATACAATCATCCTAGTTTTAAAATATTTTATTCATTACAAGTAAAATATGTATCTTTCGAGTGATGTATTCATTGAATGTATAAGTGCAAATCTGAAGTCTGCTTACTACTCCAATTTTATTTCTTGAGACGGACTCAGAATCTTCGAATAGGACCAAATTTTCTGTCAACTGCTTCTCGAACACCCGTTCTGAATTTTTAGTTCTGCTTTTCTCCCATTGTTGTTAATTTTCTTTTCTGGAACTCCCTAACATCATCTGTGTTTATTTAAATTCTGCACTTTCCCTTCCCCTACTTCGGGCTCAGTTAAAGCCAACTCTTCCTCAAAATCTTGCAGCTCAGTGTGTATGCTCAGTTTTCCCCACAATATTCAAATCCTACACAATCAGTGTTTTTCCATGACTAATAATTCCTTGAGATTGTTAACTCTGTCCCATATATATTTACATTTTCAGTAATAACAACAATCTTTTCACTTTATGTTTTCTAAGGTACATTTTATTATGTGAAAGTACATAAATTAACATATCTTACATCCATAGTTTGTCATTGTCACGTTTAATTCTCAAAAAAGCAAAACATCACTTTAAAGTTTGTTCTCTTAGGCAATTAGCAAACCATTTCTAAAATAAGTCAATCTAGAATTAGTTGTTATATTTGTAAACATATGCATAATGCTTTTTCCAAATTAAACTGAAAGTTGGGAGTTATTTCTTCCCTCACTTTTGCCACATTAAAAAAATGTTGTATGTGTATATGCCAAAATGATTATGAATGATCCCATAATCTAATGAACCAAATGGAAACAGATTGAGAATAGATGGTGAGAATGCCATTACCTAGAAATATAATAGACATTTTAGCAAAGGTAAAATTAAAGAGCAAAATTTTAAAAATGTTATGTATTACAAATACATATTTTTACAATTCTAGGATTTAATTGGGTCTACACAATATTATACTTTCTTTTAGCCGATTTTCATTTTTTACTATTAATAAAAGTCAAATTGCTAAGATAAAGTCTCTTGGGTATAAAGTAGAAGTTTTGCAGTTTCTCAAATTCTATCAAAGTATACAGATGCCCAAATATTGAATGCCTGTAGATTGAGGCTTTAAGCTCTGGGTACTCTGAAATATACTACTGTCTACACATAACTATTTCAGCAGATTCACATCTATACATTTGGAAGTTCTTCTAGGGTTTGCAACACTTTTTCATGTTTACGTAAGATAAAAATATTCTAGAAGAAAAAAAAGCATTGCCAAGAGTCTTGAAGGGTCCTAAGCAAGTTCAACTCTTGCGGAATCCTGAAACTAAGGATTGTAAAATTTCATCTCATGTATCTTGAATAGACATCCAATACTTTTAATATTTAGGTTGTCAACTTAGATTCATATAATTATGAATTGATAGGAAAATCTAAATATTTTAGTAATTATACACCCCGTATTCTGGTTAATGATATCTCTTAGATGCGATAACTAGAAATGTTTCCTATACTTAAATCAGTAATTAGAGTTAGTATTTAATATAAAACATGTATAGTTATCCATTTTTTTAATTTATTAGCCACAATTTCATAATAGGTGCTGTCTGGGACATGCAGTAACTAGAAAGGAACATAATACTAACAGAAGCTTTTTAACTTGTTTTTAGGACTGCAACAATAGGTAATGTGGAATAGTGAAAGATGAAACATGTAGGATAGAAAGAGAAAAGATTTCTTACTAGAAGGAAATAATCCTGATGGTCAGATTGACTTCATATAGGCAAAGAATTCCTTTGTCATTCATTATAGCAGGGGCAGAAAGAAAAGATGTCAATGATGCAACCACATTATAAAGAGGGGTGGCAAAAATGACTAAATATTCACCTAAGGGATTGTTTCTTCTATGACATATACAGTTATATCATGTTTGTGCCTCAAATAAAACAAGCATATTCCTACCTCATAGTATTAGTTTGTGCTGCTGCTTCTACTGGAAACTGCCCTTGTTGGGATATTTGCAAACATCATTGCCTCATTTCTATTGTGTTTTTATACAAATGTCAGATGCTTTCCCCAACTCTCCTATCCAAGAGTGACAGCAGTTATTTTCCATCTCTTATAACTTATTTTAATTTTCACCAGCTGTGATGGTTAATATTGAGTGTCAACTTGATTGGATTAAAGGATACAAAGTATTGATCCTGGGTGTGTCTGTGAAGGTGTTGCCAAAAGAGACTAGCATGTGGGTGAGTGGGCTAGGAAAGGCAGAGCCACCCTCAATCTGGGTGAGCACAATCTAATCCACTGCCCGCATGGCTAGAATGAAAAGCAGAGAGAAAAATGTGAAAGGGGAGACTGGCCTAACCTCCCAGCCTACATCTTTGTCCCCTGCCGGATGCTTCCTGCCCTTGAACAACGGACTCCAAGTTCTTCCGTTTTGAGACTCAGACTGACTCTCTTTGCTCCTCAAGCTTGCAGACACCCTATTGTGGGACCTTGTGATCGTCTAAGTTAATGTTTAATAAACTCCTATATATATATACCCTGACTAATATACTAGCTTTTCATCACCTAGCATGCTGATTAATTATTTGTAGACCACACGTAAATGAGAGAATAAACAGTTTGATTCACAGTTAGTTACACTTGGCACATAGAACCGCTAGTGTATGGCCAGGTGTTCACTAAATATGTATGAGAGAAAAGTTGTTGATTCTGCTGGGGGTAGTGGAGAAACGGGAGAGAAGGGAGTGAACAGGCATAATAGAGGCTTCCGAGGAGTTGAAGAGGTTTGAAATGGAGAGGTTAGCAGAGTGCCAGAGCAATATGACCAGAGATCCATCATTGGTCTTCCAGGCAATATGTGGACACATTTGAGGCTTTTAGTGATTTGGTGATCATGAATTTATGGTGGTGCCATCTTTGATGTCTCAATGATTTTTTCAAATACACTTCAATTTCGGCCTATTGTAAAAAAAGGTCAGAAATTGAAGAAAATGTGAAAATGATAAGATAGCATGTGTTAGATTGCAGATTAATGAAAAAGACAACATTTAGCAGTAAACCTTCTAGAGTCAGTACAAATTAAGTCTTAAAAGTCATGAAGTTTAGTTAAAATAGAGGAAGATTGGTATGCTATGTTGAAAAGAAAAAATGAAAGATGCACAGAAATTCCCCTGTACATCAATAATGTGCTTTAATTGTAATTCTAATTTATTTTCATAATTGTTATCATGGAAAATGGTGCTAATTTATTTCATCTTATGTGACATTTCAGAAGCTATAAAGTTCTGCTTAGCTTAAACACACTAACATACATGTAGGCACTAATTAATCAAAAATAAAAATAAGTTAAAACCTTTTAGCAAATGGAGTATATATATAGCAAAAGCATTTTAAATTATGGTTGGAATTATGATGCACAATATGAAAATATTTGGATTATTACAAACTTGATCTAGCTAGAACAATTACCATTGAGGTTATGGCTTCCTTTACATAAGAAAAAAATAAATACAACATTTTCATTTCCTACTTTTCAAGTGAATTCTAGATTAAATAGAAATTTCAAACATTTCATATTAAAATAAGTAGCTCTGAGGTGGAACACCTTACCAGAATGAGAAGAGAAATTATACTTGAATTTTATTTTACAATAATCACAATTTCCCTGTCATAGTTCAATACATTTTAATAAGATTCTAATTTTAAAAAGCTGAAAAAATATGCCAAGCTCTCCTTCTTGCAGAATAAAAATAAAATATGCTCAAAGTTAAGACACTCGCAGAGGGAAACCTGAACACTGGAATTTGCCTACTACTTATGAGAAAACCATTTCAGAAAATACATCACATTTAATTTCCTGAATTTTATATGAATAGTTAACTGTGAAATGAGCATACAGCATGGAAATTAGAGATCTAGCTAGCGATACTAAATCCATCACAAACTAAAGAAATATAGCCATCTCTCTCCCTCCACTTCCTCATTTTTAACATAAAGGTTTGAACTAGGAACTTCCAAAGGTAACTATGATTTATGTGCAGCCATTATATTTTAGACCATACATGTAAGTACTGGGAATATTGCAAATATAAGCTTCAAATTCCACTCAAAATCTCTAGCTTTAAATATCTTCATTTACTTCAGTTATTCTATGATTTGATCAAGTATACCAAGAAATGTAAATGATAGGTAATGAATTAAGTGAAAGAGTTGTTCCAGAAGTTGTAGGCCACTGATGCCCCTCTATCTCTTGGTGGGGGCTGCAAAACCAGATCCCGCTACGGTCATGAAGAAATAAATGCTTTATTCCACATAAAAGTGTCACACCCATACTTACCCTTTAATTAAAATTGTTTTTAAAATCAATGTAAAGGGCATTGTTCATGTTGTGACTATACAATGCTGCGATTTTCATCCTGGAAAACAAACTGTATGTGAAAATTTCCCACAAAATACTGTGTCTTATGTATTATAAGACATTTGCTGATCCATGATGCATCCATTGGGGATTATTATTATTGAAATCATTAACTGTGTAGAAACCAAAGGCCTGCAGCATTATTCTCCTCACCGAAGAATACAATCTCCATGTAAATGGTATAGAATTAACTGGCCAAATTTGGAAGGAAATCTTTATCCTACTTGTTAAATTATTTTGAAGAAACCATACTGAAACAAAATTTAACAAAAGTTTTACCTTCAAAGCCCTTAGGTTTGTCTAAATGACAATTCCTCAAACGGAAACATCTTAACCACCACGATACCCAAAACGGAATTTTATCATGCTTTGGATAATCAGTAGTATCTGGTTTTGATTTTACATGAAAATTGAAAACTGCCCTAAAGCACTTAGCCATATAATGTTCGTCTCTAATTTATACATTGAGAAGATAGAAAATTATATTGAATGCTATTAAGATAAAGATTCAGGATCAAGTCATGTTGCTAGTACTGAAATAATGACCATATCATTTGGCAAGCCATAATTCTCAACCGTTCTGTTAAATGTATTTAAGTATGTGACATTCACACACTTAGTTCATATGTATATGTTTGTGTTTGCAGATAGCAGGTATGCATTATATATGTATGTGCTCATGCATATGTAGCAAGCATGATGAAGATGGTTGTTAATATGAATACGTGTTGCTAAGTAAAAAACAAGCTAAACTACAGGTAGTTGAGTATGTGCATATGTACATGGGAGATAATTTGTACAGAAAAAGATCTAAATAAATATATAACTAGATTAATAGTGGTTTTGTCTAGCTGATAGAACTATGAGTAAATTTCAGTTTCACTTAAGCATGTTCTGATTTTTCTTGCAATACTTCTAAAATATGAAAAATAATGTATGAAAAGCAACGAAGTACTTTGCAGCAAAAGATACTTAGAAACAACTAAACCACTAAACTACAAATAAGATAAAATGTATTGGAAAAGAACTAAAGTAAGTAAATAAGTACACAAAACGTATGTTAAAAAAAAAAAAAATGAAGTGACCATTTAAGAAAGGCTGCTTTTAAAATGCCTTTCCCCATGCCAGTAGTGTGCAAGGTCAACGGTTTTAGTACCTATGAATTAGATTAGAAAATGTAGTAGTATTAGCAACAACAGGCCACAATTACAACATTGCAACTAAGAAGGAGAGTTCTTTAAGGATCCTATCATAGGAAGAAAGCATACGGATATGCTCTCCTAGGAATAAACCAGGACAAGTTGCTTTACTGCTGTCCTACAAGAGATTCTTCTACAACACTTACGTGGAATGCCTTGAGGTTTACATTGTAACAGCATGCTTCAGCAACCAACACTACTGAGAGCAGTTGTAACCAATTATCTACTGGAAATAACAAATCATAAAATATCCTGCCAACCAATAAAACCAAGTCTAGCCAAATAAACTAGGTAGCTAACTTGTACATGAATAAAATGTTCAGTAAGAACCTATTTTTATATCATAGGCAGGGGCAGAGAATATAGATATATTTTTAAATTTTTGAGGTTCTCAAAAGCAAATCACATTTTATATGACCTTGACAATATTAATTTTACGGTTTGTATTTGGATACACTGAGATTTATTTCAGAAGAGAACCTACAATGCAGACGATTCACTGATACTATTTAGCTCAGTAGTTACTGTCTTTTCATTAATAAAGCAATTTTATCAATTTTTCCCATGTTATATAAAATAAGTGGTTATCATTTATTTATTCAAATTAGATAAACAAACGAGTACTACTTGTACATGTGGGGTGATAGTTAGGTGAGTGTGTGTGGAGAGTGGGGGGAGAGGGAGGGAGGGAGAGAGAGAGAGAGAGACACCAGCCGACCGACTGATTGACCAAGACAACACGCTAGCATCTGTAGCATGTCACACTCTTTGCAAACATCAAGGCTTTCTGCAGCCAAGCAATTATCTCTGACAGTACCAGAGACATTTAGTGAAACTGGAATCACAAGGGATTGCCCACAAGTGATGACTTTTATAAAGGAGCATGGAGGAAGAAAGGTCAAGAATGTAATTCTATTTTAGGTACACATCTTGTTGAGCTAGTTAGCACTACAGGCTTTAAAGTCATATGGTTATGATGAAGCTGGAACCTGCCAGCTCTGTGATTATAGGCAATTTTCCTAAGCTCGTTATTGTTCTAGTAATGTGCAAATACTGATCTCATGATTATTAATATTATTTGCTATGACTTGAATGTTTGTGTCCTGCCAAAATTTACATGTTGAAACCTAATCACCAGTTTGATGGTATCAGTATGCAAGGCTTTTGGGAGGTGATGAGGTCATGAGAACTTTGCTCTCATGAACTGGATTAGTAGTGCCCTTATCAAAGAGGCCCCAGAGAGCTGCCTTGCCCCTTCTAACATGTGAGGATTCGAGAAGATACCCGTCTGCAAACCAGGAAGCAGGCCCTCATCAGACTCCTAATCTAGCTACTGGATCTTGGACTTCCCAGCCTCTGGATACATGAGAAATATATTTGTTGTTTTTAAGCCATTTAGATTATGGTACTTTGTTATATAAGCTTAAATGTGCTATATTATCAGCATTGGAAGTATAAATCTCTATGAAGTACTAATTCAATGTCTGGCACTCTACATTGTTGGATGAACATCATCTTTATTGTGCATAACTCAAAAATGTCCATTTTGTTCAAATTTTTGAGTGAATTAACATCATGATGCTACAAAACAAACATTTTCCAAAAAGTACTTAATTATTTATAATAGCCATAAAGCAGACATGAAAATGTGCTCTGAGAGTATAGAAAAAGTATAAAGCCTAGAAAAGTACAATAGACCATTCAGTAAAAGATTGAAATGTGACAAGGAAATCATTGTTTTCTCAAAGATATGAATAATATCTTCCCAGCAATACAATTGCTAAGTCCCACAATTAAAAGTCTACTTAATTCATGAGTTTGAAATGAGTAAGAACAAAAATAAAAAATAAACTTAGTAATCTCTCTCTTTGATCCTATCGGAAACTTTCTAATTCATTAAGAAATACATGGACTCTTAAAGTTGAAATATTTGTGAGTTTTACAGTATTTGGTATGACAATTCTGTCCCCACAAAATCGAGACATCTCCAACAGAAATTGAAAATTTTATGCCTGCAAAACCATTTCATGCCTATATAATTTACTCCACTACGACTGTATATTTGTTATTTTAACAAATACTAAATAAGCTTTTTCAGTACGAGTTGACAAGTACAATAATCTTCTTTGGCAAGAGGCAGACAATTAACAGCACATTACCCTTGCCTTAAGGAGATCACCTACCACTGGGAAAAAAGAAAGCGAACTATTTGATGCCATATGTAATTGAAATTAAGACACATTACATAAAGGAAATATGAAATTTTTCCTTCTATGAATTACCCTATTGAATATAAAATACTGTTATTTTTGTTATACTGGATTCTGAGAAAATGGAACTGTTCCTCTGTACTTTCAACTTACCTTATGATGTCATCACATCGCATTTTGATGTTCTTTGCTTCTAAGTCATGATTTCTACAAGATATATATGATTGCTACCGAATAGTCAACAACTAAGTATGTCAATGCTGGGCATTTATTTGAATTAAAACAAACTTAAAACAGTAACTTCTTAATATCACATTGGCTTTCATTTATGTTTAAGCAACAAAGTGAAGAAGTTTTGCCACCTTGTAAATCAACGCAAGAAAAAAATAGCATGAGGGGAACTACTTCGTATCTAGCAAGTACATTTTATGAAGTTATTTTTCTCATAACCTTGATTATAGTACAGAAATACGTTTGGAAAAAAATAAATTTAGACCTAGCTTTCACCCAATACTCAAAGTGTTGCCTCAGATCCTTAATAAATAAGACGAACTCCAACTTAATATACCCTAAATTGTGCTGTGATTTACCTGTTAAATATTCTTTAAATTATCTGACTAAAATACATGTTTTTTATTTTTGTGCTCACCATAGTGATAAATTGATTTTTTTTCATTTTCCCCACCTCTTTGAACATCTCATTAAAAGTCACATACTTTCCCAAATAGAGATTAGAAATAGCAATATAAATCAACACACCATATGCTAAATATAAGGCATGGTGATTTTAGTTTTATGCAAAAAAAATAGCAGATAGTAGATATTTCCTCTCTCTACCTATGTTTCAGAATCTTTAGGTTAAATTTAGTATGATTATAATGATCTCAAGTCAGGAGAGTTGATTTTCTTAATAGGCCATCTGACTTAGATCAATCATTATATGAAATAAGGTTCATGCTGGGGAATTACATTATACTCTAAGATTTACTTTTTTTGAATTTAGTAACTTGAGCTTTCTATTTTCTGACAAAGGTGCTTCATTGAATACTACATGCCACAAAACTGATTTGAAATAAATGTAATAAAATTGCATTCTGTACATTAATTCTAGACCTCTAGTTTTTTAAAAAGTGTGCATTATATATAGCCATTATAAATATTAATGCACACTGTGCTACTAAAATTACTTTACCTACAAAGCTCTTTTTCATATATCTAAAGGAAATAACAGTTAAGCTTTTCTACCCATTTTATAAACAAAGAAAATTTTATGTAGTGAGAAATGTGATCACTGTTAATGAAAGTTTATTAACTTGAATCTCACAAGCTCCTTTTTTGAGATTTTTCAGAGCAGATTTATACGTAATCAAAGAGTAAGCATTTCATTTAATGGACCATGAAATAATGTGGCTCTCATGAGGTGACTTTCCCTATATGTAAATGCGATTCATTAATGTAAAGAAACAGTCTGTGCATAAAGATGGAGTTATCTGTGGGGGATTTGGGCAGTTGGAAAAAAAAAGAAAAAAGCAAATAAGCATCTTTTCTGTTTTACTTGTAATAAATTTCAAAATCAAGACTCATAAATACACATTTCTAAGAGATAGATATTATTATAATTGCCTAATATCTGAAAACTATTTCATATGCCAAGTAAATATTCAATAAATCATGAATAAATTGTGATTAAATGTAGTTAGGCCTGAAAGAATATAATCATTTTAGAATTCTTATTTAATTAATTTTGAAAATATTTCTAAATTACCTTAGTGTCATCTGATATTTCTTCTGTATTGCCCTAATCTCCAGAAATACCATGATATCTAAAAAATTGAATACTTTAAAAATGATATTTGAATTTTGACCTGGAAAAAATGGAAATGAAACATATATTATGTTAGAGACAGTGTTGACAGTATGATCACAGAATAAACAGATTTATTTTGTGGCAGGCAAAAGCACCTAACAGAACTGACAAGCCCATATGTTCAAAGGATTTGGTATTAGTTACAGTTTTATGTGCCTTAATGGAGTGAATTGTCTAATAGTGCCACCACTTAATAGGATAATAAGTGTCTGCATGTTGAGTGGATTGTGGTAATTTTTATTAAAGTTTTCATCTGTTGAAAAGAAAATTTGAAAAGTAGAATGAGACATTTTACTTAAATGCAAGAACAAAATACAATGAAAAAAATGGCTTGTGGCATAATCTATTGCAACCTTCTACAACATATTCTAGTCTAGCAGTGACTTCTAGCTTGTGATATGTCTTCTTTAACAAAAGTAACCTTACTTTCCAATAACAGGAAGAATAGCCTTTATTTCGACCATCAAATGGAAACTGTATGTCAAAATAGCAGGTTTTGGTTATAAATAACACTTGACTTTTAGAAATATCAGGATTAACAGATATCTTCATCAAGAACGATGTTTGGAGTAGAAGGATGTTTTTCTGTTGATTTATGGAAAGTTATATATAAAAAATACCCCTGAAATTGTGGTTCAAATATAAATGGTATTTAATATATGTAGAGAGAAATCTAATAACATGCAAAATTCCCCATTTAAAAGCAGTCTAATGAACAGAAATAAAGCCCCTGATATCAGAATAAGGAAAGGTGAAACATTTGGCAGGGAGAACATTTTGTTATCTCACAACTATAATCTTAGGAGTGTCAGTTGCTTACTGAGATAACTTACACTGTTTAGTATTCATATATATATTTAACTAACTCAAGTCATTTGGGGAAAAGTGACATAAGTGCAAAATATAATTGATAGGTTATCTCATTATCTACATCACAGTATCATGAGGAAGGTTTAGTTGTAAGAAAAAACAAATAGTTCTGATTCTATTGTTTTTAAAATATTGGTTATCTATTTCAAAAGATTTTCTGTAAAATACACAACTTAATAACAAAGTACTCAGGGGAAAGATGAGTATATATATATAATTAAATTGATGTTTTATTGGATTTCTTAACCTTTTACTAAATAAACCTTTATTGGTGTGATATAAATTAAATATATGAGGTATCTAGATAGGTATATAGATTCTATATTCTCCCATATTTGTTTTAAAATATCTGCTGATGGCTGTTACTTCAAGAGTGCATAGATTTGGAATGTATCCAAAATATATTAAAATAATATATTTAAAGTTATAACAAGAATAGAAATAATCTGGGAAAATCAATGATATCATAATGTATCTAGGGATAGCTGTATAAGGATTTCAAATATAAAATGATACTAGTTTTCATATTGATGAATACTAAAATTCTTAAATGGTAAATTCTCATTATTCCAGTTAAGTAGAAAAGATCATTTTAAATTATAAAATATTTGTATTATAAAACAGTCAATATAAAACCAATTACTTGGTTGTACAATTGTCTAGATATGACATTTGTAATTAGCAAAAATGTATAAATTCTAATTTTAACTGAGCCTTTACCATACACAAAATGCTGTACAAAGTTCTGTTAAAAGTACTAAAATGTATAAAATATGGCCTCATCCCTTAGGGAATATAAAAATTTTCAGGTTATAAAATATACTGTGAATATGTGTCATAATCATATCTTCTCTTAAAAGTTTAATATTTATTCTGAAATCTGATACATTTTGTATTTCCTTATACTTTTTTCATAGATTGTATTATACTATTCAGTTAGGAGAAAGCTTAATAACCCAAAAGTTAACTTCCCTTCCAAACATTGTCTGAATTGTATAAATTTTGACTTAATAAGCTTTGATTTGAGACCTTTTTCTGCATGAATATTGAAGTCATACATATGTTTATTGCAGCACTATTCACAATAGCAAAGACTTGGAACCAACCCAAATGTCCACCATTGATAGACTGGATAAAGAAAATGTGACACATATATACCATGGAATACTATGCAGCCATAAAAAAGGATGAGTTCATGTGCTTTTCAGGGACATAAATGAAGCGGGAAACCATCATTCTCAGCAAGCTATCACAAGAATAGAAAACCAAACATTGCATGTTCTCACTCATAAGTGGGAGTTGATCAGTGAGAACACATGGACACAGGGAGGGGAACATCACACACCTGGGCCTGTCAGAGGGTTGGAGGGCTAGGGGTATAGGGGAAGGACAGCATTAGGAGAAATACCTAATGTAGGTGACGGGTTGATGGGTGCAGCAAACCACCATGTCACAGGTATACCTATGTAACAAAACTGCATGTTCTGCACATGTATCCCAAAATTTAAAATATAATAAAACCTTCAGTTAATGGGTGCAGCACACCAACATGGCACATGTGTACATATGTAACAAACCTGCACGTTGTGTATGTGTACCCTAGAACTTAAAGTATAATAAAAAAAAAAAAAAGGAAAAAAATAAAACCTTCAAAAAAATCCAGTGTGCACTGGATGCCATTACATTGGTGGTCAATGAATGAATACATCCAGACTGGTGAATGATTAAAAATGGAGTCAATCTTCATTATGTGTGTATTGCATTTTGCAAATTTACCAACTCATGAAAATGTATTTGTAATCCCCAATACTCAGGGCACTTTTGGGATCATTTGTCAGCATATGCAAAGTGACAAACAATTTCAGTCTCCAGATGGATGCCCACGTTTCCAGTTGAGGTCAAACAAGGTTACATTCAGCTTCTGGTTTCAGCTCTCATTCTGTGAACAAGTATCTTTTGAGGCTTATTTAGTGACATGTTTTGACATTTTGGCTTTGTGTTGGCAATTTATCTGTTTAAAATGACCACCAAGCATTTTGCTAAAGTGGCGTCTAATGTTCCTAAGTGCTAGAAGGCTGTGATGTGCCTTAGGGAGAAAACACGCGTGTTAGATAAAATTTATTCCCTATGAATTATAGTGTTGTTGGTTATAAGGTCAATGTTAATGAATCAACAATGCATGTTAAATAAGACATCTTTAAACACATATTAAACAAGACTATATATTAACTGGTTGGCAAAATGTTGTGATCAGAGGCTTGCAGAAGCCTAAACCTGCATTGCCCCTGGAAGTAATTATTCAATATTCACTACTTTGGTGTCTGTGGGGTCCTTATGGAACACAACTGTCAATAATAACAATTGACTTACATATGTATATGTGTGTTGGGGTGTGTATATATATGTGTGTGTCTATATGTGTATATATGTGTGTATATATGTATATGTGTGTGTGTATATATATATGTATATGTATGTGTGTATATATATGTTGTCCTGACAAGTTTCTGAACTGTCTAGAGAACAATTAATTCATTTTCAGGCATTACAGTGAAGGTCTTTATTTGATCCAGTGGCACAAATTATTTAGGAAGCATGTTATTTGAAGTCTTTAGAAACCATGCTTATAGGAAGCATGCTCTATACATTAGGGAATCATCTGTTTCTAAAAACAAATGCAGTAATAAAGTAATACAAGGAAAAATAAAACTGTTGTATATTTCTCAAAGTGGAAAACTAAGATTCCTGTAACAATTTATTCCTTCTATACGAANATCCAGTGTGCACTGGATGCCATTACATTGGTGGTCAATGAATGAATACATCCAGACTGGTGAATGATTAAAAATGGAGTCAATCTTCATTATGTGTGTATTGCATTTTTGCAAATTTACCAACTCATGAAAATGTATTTGTAATCCCCAATACTCAGGGCACTTTTGGGATCATTTGTCAGCATATGCAAAGTGACAAACAATTTCAGTCTCCAGATGGATGCCCACGTTTCCAGTTGAGGTCAAACAAGGTTACATTCAGCTTCTGGTTTCAGCTCTCATTCTGTGAACAAGTATCTTTTTGAGGCTTATTTAGTGACATGTTTTTGACATTTTTGGCTTTGTGTTGGCAATTTATCTGTTTAAAATGACCACCAAGCATTTTGCTAAAGTGGCGTCTAATGTTCCTAAGTGCTAGAAGGCTGTGATGTGCCTTAGGGAGAAAACACGCGTGTTAGATAAAATTTATTCCCTATGAATTATAGTGTTGTTGGTTATAAGGTCAATGTTAATGAATCAACAATGCATGTTAAATAAGACATCTTTAAACACATATTAAACAAGACTATATATTAACTGGTTGGCAAAATGTTGTGATCAGAGGCTTGCAGAAGCCTAAACCTGCATTGCCCCTGGAAGTAATTATTCAATATTCACTACTTTGGTGTCTGTGGGGTCCTTATGGAACACAACTGTCAATAATAACAATTGACTTACATATGTATATGTGTGTTGGGGTGTGTATATATATGTGTGTGTCTATATGTGTATATATGTGTGTATATATGTATATGTGTGTGTGTATATATATATGTATATGTATGTGTGTATATATATGTTGTCCTGACAAGTTTCTGAACTGTCTAGAGAACAATTAATTCATTTTCAGGCATTACAGTGAAGGTCTTTATTTGATCCAGTGGCACAAATTATTTAGGAAGCATGTTATTTGAAGTCTTTAGAAACCATGCTTATAGGAAGCATGCTCTATACATTAGGGAATCATCTGTTTCTAAAACAAATGCAGTAATAAAGTAATACAAGGAAAAATAAAACTGTTGTATATTTCTCAAAGTGGAAAACTAAGATTCCTGTAACAATTTATTCCTTCTATACGAAGGGGCTGAAGAAATCTTACTGCCTTTACTAGAAGATGAACGAGAAATACAAAACTACTGGAGAGGTGAACAAAGAGGAACACCTCTACCTACAGCTGAATACCAAGCATTTTTGTACAATTTGCTTCCTTTTACAGGTATATAATTTAGATTTTTTAAAATCAAAATATGACAGAAAATACAGGCTGAATAACCCCTATACAACATGTTTGGGACCAGAAGTATTTCAGAGTTTGGATTTTTTTATTTTAGCATATTTGCCAATGAGATATCTTAGGAATGGGACCCAAGTCTAAACACAAAATTCATTTTTGTTTCATATACGTCTTATACACAGAGGCTTTAGATAATTTCACACAATATATTAAGTAATTTTGTGCATCCATTGCATGAAGCCAGATGTGGAATTTTCCACTTGTAGCATGATGTCTGCTGGAAATATTGCATATTTTGGAGCATTTTGGTTTTCAGGTTTTTGTATTAGGGATACTCAATCTGTGAAGAATGAGATGTGGAGCACTAAACAGAAGGGGCACGAACATGAGGAGGAGAGTGGGAACCATGGACAGTTCTCAGGCAGCAGCAGGTGAACCCACTATCATCTCTCTTTGCTTTCCCTCCTTCATTCAGCTCCCAGGATGCTGCACTTGCATATCTTACTCCCCAACACTGGCCACTCATCGTAGTATCCCTAATGGTTCTGAGGCCTCTTTCTGACTTCTGAACCTTGAAAACTTCAAGGCAAAATCTTCTGGCCTGGTTGCTTTTCTATCAATTTGTGTTCATTTGAGTATTTCTTCCAGTTTCTTGGCTTAAACCAACATTATAAGCTGAAGACGCCCAGTTTACATTATCCAACCTAACAGATCCCCTGAAATTCAGATACCTACAACCTATTTGACATCTCTACATGGTTGTCTAGTGAGTATTTCAAAGTTAACATAGATAAAACAAAAACTAAACTAAACCCAAAGGCAAACCAAACCAAAACAAACACCTCTTAATCCTCTCTCCAAAATACGGCTGATACACATTCATTTCTATACCACTAATGTCATTCTCACCCTTACTCTTGTTACCTGGAGTCATTCTTAACTCCTCACGTTCTCTCACTCCTCACATTCTCTCTCATCCATCAGCACATCTTCTCAACCTTACCTTAAAAACAGATTCAAAATCCCATCTTCTGCCACTGTGTTTCTTGCACTATCCATTTAGTCACAGTGGCTCCCAACACACTAGGCACATGTTTGTCTTAAAAATCTCTTGCTCTTATTGGCAAAATGTTCCCCAAGTCATGACCATGGCTAGCTCATTCCTTCACCTCTTCTAAGTATCAGTTTCAACGTCACCTCATAGATGTGCTCTTTTCTGATCATCCTATTTAGTGGCAAGCCGGGGCATGGACCCACATCACTGTGGGAGTCCTGACCACCTCCCCTGCTTTGTTTCTCTATAGGGCTCACTGCCACCTACCCAAATATCAAATGTAGCCAGACATTCGTTGTACGTCTTTTCTCAACATACTATGTCCTCAAATAGGCAGGGATTTTGTGTCTATTTTTGCCTTTTTTAAAATTGAAATGTAGTTATATCTTAAGAACAATGTAAAGTAGAGGAGGTACTAAATATTTATTGAATGAACAAAAATCTGAGAGACATTTAAAGCTTTACATAAATATCACAACAACAACTATGTTTGGACATAGTATTTGCTGAAAAAATCAAAGAAAAGGTACTGTTAAATTGCTATTGTCATGTGACTTCTAAAAACTGAATTGTTTTACAATTTTTCCCCTCTCTCAATGGATACTTACTGAATATTTTATATGTTTTATGCATGTGTAAAATTATTTCCTCTTATAATTAACTTAGGATAAGATTTATTGTCATTTAAATATCTTGTTCAAACTTAAATCTGTCTTCATAGAAGTTAAAACACATTGAGCTTCCTCAGAAATCATGAGTAGAGTTAATTGTAAATCTGTCTTTTCAGTTTTATTATAGCTTTCTGCTTTAAAGAAAACATACATGCTAACATAGAAAGTTACTTTTGAAAAAGAGGATAAAATAAATTGATGATTTATATTCTTATCAAAGACAGATATTCACTTGGNTTTTCATTTAAAATTTGTAATTTATAGAATTTCCCAAATTATTTGCTAATACACTAAGACATTTAGTTAAATTACTAGTTTACTCTAAGTATAGAGCCTATAGAGTTGCCTCATTACCTGTGAATGTGGACATGGTAGAAATTAACTACTCCGGTGACATGATTTTTCATCAGTAATAATTCTTCACAGGTGAAAGGACATTTATCTAGTGGCATGCGAAAGCATTTACTGTCTCATTTAAAAGGAAGCCTAATTTTTGTGATTATAATTCATAAATACCTCTCCCGGCCTGTCAAATGTTCCTTTGGGATACACTGATAGTAGCTAAAAGTCACGTTGTTATGGATTTTTGTTTGGTTAGTTGGTTTTTGTATATGTTCTTTAGTTATTTTCAAATTCAAAATTAAGAGGACCATAAGTTTCAGCTAATTGCAATCATCCCAATTACACTTACATGATCATATTGTAGAAATCACAACACACACACTTCTGCTATAATTTGGAACTGATATGATTGTAATAAAGCCTGACACAGTATCCTACAACAATAAATATTTGAGCTGACACTGTATTCCAATATATTATCACAAAATATAATTGAGCAATCTAGGGAAATTATAGCTCTACAACAACAATAGACATACTCATTACGTATTTTGAACAGGCTTCTTCTAACTTATGAATGACTCTCCCAATGTCAATACACAAGAGAGTCAAATGGTACCAGATTAAATGATGTGTAGGGCATGGAAATGTTTGATGGAGAAAAATCAAAATGAACCATTATTCCATTGAAAATTAAGCATATTTGGCCTCTAAAAACTTGAGGTCAAAATAATTGATAGGTAAAAATGAACTTATCTCTTTAAAATTCAATTTCACGTTGTGAATAAAATAGCAAAAAGAAACACGAGCATTTTCTTTGTTAAACCTTATTACAAGGTTGTGGATAAACAATTCAGATTTGTGCTGGAATCAGTCAGCCCTGGTTCTAAACCTAATTCTCCACTAACAAATGTTGTGTCCTCCCTCCACTTCAGTTTCCTCCTTTATAAAATAGAAATGGCAAAAGAATAATCTCTTCATAAGATTTTTTTGTGATGAGTAAATAAAATAACACTATTTAAGTGTTTAATATGGAGCAGAGGAAATTGTAATCGCTCAACTTATCTTGGCAGAAAACAGATTTAAAACATGAATGTTTACTCTATTTTTAGTTGAAAATACTAATGAATACCCACTTCAACAAATAACACCAAGTGTTCTCAAGATGCCTACTGGACATTACATTTTATTTGTGTTATTTTTCAAGAGCAGAAAGCAGATTTAGAAAGAGAGAAGCTTTCCTGTATCAGTTGTCAACAAATTGGAAGGAATTGTAAAGCTCCACCAAAGAAGCTTCTCTAATTACTGAAGAGGAAAGTAAGGCACAGAGTGGTTTAATAATCTGTTTAATAATCTGTGTGTTTCAAAATGAGGACAGATTGAACCCCAAAGTCTCTCGACTGTCATAACAGTGTTTTGTTTCATTTCTTTTCCCCAAATCCTATTACCTCAAATATAATCTTAAACTAAGATATTTTTGAAGTAGGTAGAATAATTAATCTCTAGGAATTTTTTCAGAAGATTTTTGTGTAAAATGGAAAAAGGGAGTGGATGTTAACCTAAGGAACATACTAAAAGTAACTGTATGCACCAAGGATACATTTTAAGGTGGTCTAAATATCTATCTATAATCTTTACCAACACAAATCATCTAAAACTATGATGTGGTCTAGAAAATGTTGCCATTTTTCCATTTGGTTACTGTTAAGTACTGCTTCTCCATTAGAAATGACTTTATACAAATAACAGTTCAAAGAAATTTTTTTAAAATTTGAAATGTTTAGATAAGATTAGCAATAAAAGCAAATTTATAGAATAATACAGTTATTTATATTTAATGTCAAAATAATGGAGTAGAAAAGGAAGACAACAGTCAAAGCCTGGACTAAATTCATGGAAATACTGGTAGGTTACCTAGTGTCAGGACTTGAAAAGAAATAATTCTTCTTATTGGACTCACAATTCTCTATAATTTGTCAAAAATCTGACAAGATCTACAGAGCTGGGATATACAAGTTATGTTAGAAGATAACAGACATCCATATATCAGTTCAACAGTTCAGTAAATATTCATTGAACATCCACTTTGTGATACATACACATCTATGAATTGGAATTAAAAGACACTATACAGCTACCGTAACCAATATTCCTTTTATTTCTAGACACACAGCTAGACTACAGTTCTTAGCCTCCCTTGCAGTTAGCTATGGCCATGTGACTGAGTTTTAGCCAATGGATATGGGTGAGAGGTTCCTGTCACTTCCAAACTTGGTCATAAGGCTTCCCTAAAGATGCAAACCTGTGCTCCCTATCATCTTCTGCCAGATGGGAGCAAAAAGCAAGAACAAGGCCCCCAGGAGTGTTTCTCAACACTCCCCTGACCCTATTCTTACTTTTCCCAAGGAGGCTTTTAGACATTTTCCTAATCCTACTTCTCCATAAAATTTTAATAACATGGGTATGCTATATGTGTTTATAAACTGTGGCTCCTTGGAGGACCACAGACTATTGTAACGTTGTTTTCACCTTTCACACCCCCAAATGAAAAAATCTTCACCCCCTCATATGATATGGCCTGTGTTGAGAATGCATTCCCCGGGAAATCAAAACTACAACATGGAAGGTGTTGATCCAAATTAGATTGCTATACGAACATACTAAACACGCCAGTATATTCTACCATTACATCTTTTGGGTCCGAAATGTCATAGCAGTTTAGCTTATCTTACATAATACAAATGTCTTAAAATGTATTCATATAAAGTGCAATAAATGCCTTCCATCTTAGCTTGAGAATCCAGCAGTTGGCCCAAATCAATAGCAAACTGTAAAGCCTCCATTATATAAAACAAAAAAAGTTCTCTGGTCCATACAAGGTGACTTACAGATCATATTTGCCTTGAAAAAAAAAATGTGGCTGCAATGTCATCACACTGTAAGTTTATCTACTCAAAGTGTTAAATCTACTTAAGGTCTGAGGTGTCAACATTATTGTAATGTAAAAAATTAAATTTACTGATCATGCCTCTGAATGAGACATGTTGTAAAAACAAAATCACTATACTGGGAGTATTCTCTAGCAGTTAAAATGAAGTAGACTTTTCAAATAAATCATGTGCTCATTTGAAAAAAAAAAAGTATGTGTTCATGTAACTGTCACTGTGATCTTGCATTTGCTATAAGTTTCTTGACATTGCACCTTATGCCTGTTTACTGTGCAACAAGTCTTTTCTACTATAATATCCTTAAGTAACCATACAATCTGTTTGGATATAAAAAAATTAAAACAACGATCCAAAATTCTGATTCCTGGTGATTTTCAAAGGGCATATTTCAAGGAGTGCTCACAATATTGGACCCTCACATTCATACGATTTCCCAGTTATAGCATGTAGACCACATGCTGGCTTTGTGAAGAGTATAGCAGTTACTCCCCAACAGAGATAGAGCAGAAGGCCAGAGTCCATGACATGAAGAATTCAGCACATCCTTAATTTCAGCTCCATTTTGCTCTGAAGCAGTCATATTTGCGCAACCTGTGCAACCACGTATAGCACACCTGATTGTGTCCATCAGCACATCATCATTCGATGAGGTGCCGTTCACTGATTTTCCTTGCGTTACTTACTGTATTACTTTACCATATATTTAAATATTAAAGTATTAAGTCACCGAGAGCTTCCTTTGCCAGTATCCCAAGAACACCTGTGATTTAAAAATAGCCCACAAACATATAATACATAGTATATATATGTATTATACATGCATATAATGTATAATATAATGCATGCAATTGTATACGTTGTGTATAATGTATATAATTATATAACGTATAATCTACTCTTATATATGTGTTATATATACATCTTGAATACTTTTATCAAATAATTGTAAATCCAAGTATTTGGGCCCTTCACAGACTGCATTGGCCTTTGTTTCCTTGTAGATCTTCCCACCAAGGTGAGTCTAATTATCAAATTTAGTCCTAGGAAATTCTGATGTTAGAGGAATGAAATAAACACACAAAAATGTGAGCTAGTGTAGATGGCAATGCAATTACTCTTTATTTTTAGGTTTGTGTGGTAACTTCGTATTTTCTCCTTACATTAACATATTTCATCATAAGCATTAAACTTAGGATAGAGTTGGTGATTTTAAATACATTACAAAATGCATACAGACATATATATATGTATATTATATAAGCATATTTAAAATATATAATTTGTTTACTTCTTATAGCCAAACTATGATCCATATATTCCTCTTCTTCCTGGCATATCAAAGGTAAGACCCAAGAAAGTCTTACCAAATTAAACTCATTATCCAAGAAATACTCAGAAGCTCTGGAGATGGTTAATGTTTGAACATGTAGAATGAAATTAAGTCAGTGAAATGACTGGACACACTAACTACCAGGAATTTTTAAGCAATGAGGAAACGGAAATTCCAATTTACATTTTATACCATTTTTAGGGTTACCAGGCTCAGGCCTCCTGTTTTTGCCTTGCTAAGCGGAGAACTGAAGCTTCGAGAGCCCAGCAGCAGGGACTGCCATCAAAGCCATTGCCTTTCCTCAGGAAAACGGATGCAAAGGCAGCCTGTTGTAAAACCAATGCTTTTGTAAAGTGGAAAACTCAGAAGCATAAAAATTGTTCCATTTCATGTAGAAAACTTCACAAAACCTTTCCATCCATTTCATCAAAATGGAGGTTCTTAGTCTTGTGAGACACTGAAGGGTGAAATTAAGGCTTTACTGACTTCAACACCCCTGCTGTGTGGAATTTGGGAAAGAAAAAAGGTCTCTGTTAGGCTATATTTTCTGTTCAAATTATTAAGACTTCTGCTCCAATCTAATGAAATGGATCTTGAGCTTTCAACAGCCATTCAATGTCCTTTACAGGTGGGAAAAATATATAACTTATAGCTGCTGACCTTTAGCTATGATGAGTTGAAATGTGTTTGATGAAAATCCTAAATAGCTCATTGAGCCTGTATTCCTGGTCTCCAGCTGACCGGCTGCACTGCCTCTCACCACCTCTCACCACTGCAGAAAGGCATACCTGTTCTGCTTCTTTATCATGCTCTCCAGCCCTTCTACCCTCATTTCTCCCCTGCTTCTTCTAGTATTGAGGTTAGATAGTGACTCCTCATTTCAACTGCTTTCTTGCCCTACTATAATCCATTGTCCCCCCCCCACCCTGCTAAAATCCACCTGCCAAGAAAAGCAGTTTTCCTCTACTTAAAAGCATTAAAAGGCTCAATTAAAAAATGTACCCTACTACCCAACATAACAATTATTAAATTTCTCATTTTTTGAAAATACCACAATCAAATATCTTAAAATAGTAGTTTGTAATAGTTTCTTCCATTTCTTCCCTTTCCACTCCAGTATGGTTTCTTTGCCCTGTTTCCTCCCCTCTGACAAGCTCTCACCAAGATCACCATCAACTCCTGCGTTGTAAATCCAAAGCATATCTTTTATTCTTCATTTTGTCATCTGGCATGGCTTGACAGAGGTAACCACGTCCTCCTCCTGGATTCACTGTTTTTCAAGCCTTATCCCATTCTTCCGCTTTTCTCTTTTCCTTTTGATGATCCTCCTCAGCTTCTTTTGCCAGCTCTGCCTTCTCTAATTATCAACTATTAACTCTAGGGATAAGGATCAGTCTCGTATTTGTTCTTCCTTCACTGTCAATAGCCTTTTGCCGTCCCATAAGATTGTTTACCACCTGTGAGTCTAGGATTCTGAAATCCATACTTATAATCCAGGTAATGTCTCTGATGTCCTGATCCATATAGGACTCAAAACCATAACTTAATAACGGAAATGTGTTGAGTTCTTATTGTGAGCCAATATTGAGAATAAGAGCTTTCACTGATGCTCTATTAATCCTTCTGACTATCCTATGAAGTAGGCATTACGATCACCACTTTACAAAGGAGGAAAATGAGGCTTAGATAAGAGAGGAACCCAAGTTCACAGCTCTAACAGGTGAAGTCCAAATTCATACCAAATCCCAACTTCAAGTGCTTAACTATCATCTAACTGCCCAATTAATGTCCGTAAGTGTTTTGTGTGCTTCAAATCAGACCCATCTGAAAATGACTGAATAGATTTTTCCACCGAAACAAACACTCCCTGTAAAAAAATCCATTGCTCTTCCAGTGTACTAATCTCATTTACCTCTGTAAAAAGCACCACTTATACCTAGTTACACAAACAGCTCTCCCTCCTTTCTCTCCCTAGATACTGGTTATTCAACTATCTACAATATGTAACACTCCTCCTTCTCCAGTGAACTTTACAGTGCATTGGGTAATTTCTGTCTTGGTTAGTATTATATCCCCAGAAGTGGGAAAAGTGTTAGGTACTATTTGATTTTCAAAACGTCTAGTCAACTTATGGGCTATTAACTATCAGTGTTATATCATGTGTAATTATTGAAATTTAAAACTACAAACTACTTGTTATCAATCAATGTTATTTCTAGGAATTATTTGGCCTCTTCTCAGGTAGCTAAATTTCTACCCAATATGTTATATAATGAATAAAACAGACCAGTGTATGAAGACAGAAAACGGGGAGGTAAAAACTATTGACTCTTAGGTCTACACTTTACTGGACAGAAACTAAATTTATCTGATTAAAATGGTATCCTCTATCTACCAGATTGCCCTTGCTTTGTAGCTGCTCACAAGATATTTGTTGAATAAATGGATAAATGCTTAAATAATTGAAGATGACTTTCATGTGTCGAGAATTATGAATGTGTTATGTGCATGATCTTATTCAATTTTTACAATATTCTTATGAGGACATTTAATTTAAAAAATTCTGGAACTTAATGAGGTTAAAAATTATTTCCAGATTCTGGAACCCATCTACACCTGACTCTGAAGCTCACAGTCTTTCTCCTGCGCCATAACTACTTTCCATTACACACAGCTGCTCCATTTACCATAGACACAAACATTTCCAGGTAGAATTAACAACCAAAGTTTCAAACAAACTAACTTTTGGCTCATTTATCGTATAGGTTTTGTATAAGACACTGGCTAAAGAATACTATCTGACTTGTAAAAATCTTGAAGAATCAGCTAAAATTTGTATCTAACCTAATTAATCTATACCTGATTTTCCCATTTAGTGCTTAGGGTAAATATTTGCAAATTTTTATTTAGAAACAAATCATCTATACTATGCTTCATTAAATCAATATATTCCATAAAGAATAATGATGAACATGAATAAAATGTGAACACACCCTGGAAGGAAAACTATTTAAAAAGTGAATTCTAAGTTCATAAAGATAGGTTAAAAAAAAGGGCAATGACACAAAGATATTCATTACATAATGAAGTTTAACAATAAAAATAATTTGTGGATACAATGGCAATAATAGTGACTTTGGAGATATATTAATGTCACTGCCATTGATGACTTTTAACATATGTGAAATAACAATGAGACATCCCTTAACTTCAAGTCAATTAAACAAGTATGGCTATTGCAGGTGTTTCTAAAAGAGAATTTATATTCTGTTTAGCTTCTGCCTACTTTAAAATACATGTTTCTAAGAACAAGTCAATGAAAATAGAAAATTTCACCTCTTACTCTGATGGATTTTTTAAAGATCATTATAGGTATTTATTTCATAAACTGATTCATCAATGCTTCTGCAAAAACATAATAGACAATTTAATTTTAAAGGCAGAAGCAGTTATTAACAAAAAGTGTGTATATTGAGATTACATTTGATTAAACTCTATTTGATTAAATCTTAGTTACAGATAGAATGCATAAATATTTCTAAATCCTTTCAGTTAAGTTGTAACTTTTCTTGTCCTTGCATATTGAAAAATAATATTTAATGTTACACTATCATTATATCAAATATTTAAGAAATAATCATGAAATATTCCATTATTACCTTTCCTACTGCATGTTAGCAAAAGCCATTATCTATTTATCTTGGCTTCCTTTGTTTTCATCCTAATTCCTATTTTTAATATTTTGCTAATTTATTATCCCTGGCAGAGAAAACTTCAAAATGTATAAATATTGATCAGAATATTTGCCTTGATTTGTTTATAAAAAACAAAGAAGTGTCAAGAGGTTGGTGTTTTATTGTTTTCTTTAAAAAAAAAGTCTCAAAGATATATATTGATAATATACTCCTCAAAATAACTGGTTATTAGAACTGTCTATTGTATTGGTGTTAATGACTGAATGTTCATCAGGGGGCATTTTGGTGATTCATCAGGCAGAATCATCATTGGCATGTACCCTTATAAAACAGTTGATATCTTCCCAGACATAGATTGGCTAAAAATAACATCTTCCACTTTTAAAGTAATACTGCTCATCTGAATTAGTAACCACCTATAAATATAAGTACAAAACGAAACAATTTATGTTATAGCTTAAGAAAGCATTGACCCATAGTAAGTACTCCTAAAATAAGAAAGTGGAGTTGCTACCATTATAAAAGTGAGCAGGCTTTGTGGTCAAAACATCATAAACAGAAACTGAGAAAAGGAAAGGCAAAACTAATTTGCGGACTTGGTGCTTCCTTTTTCTAATCCAACGTCAGCCCCCACCCCCCAGTGGAGGATGTGACAAGGAGAGAAATGTAATGAAGAGACTCGAGCCTCCCCTTTTGGGTTTGCTGTGGTTCTAGCCCCATCTGTATATTTGAATCACCTAGAAACAGGGGTAACCAAAAAAAGTGCTGATACCACCACAGCAAGCCAGACTTATTTATTGGACTCTGAGGAGTGGTATCTGAGTATTTCTTAATCATCTCTCCAACTGATACTAATATGAAGCTAGGTTTGCATACTAACAAGAAATAGTTTTCTACATATTTCTATATATTTTGTAATACAGAAAGCCTCGTTTTGTCAGAGAAGTTGTAGATGGTGGTAGGATAGGAAGACCTGGTAGAATGCTTTTCCATAGCAAAATTGGAGGGTTGTCATTTTTGAGAACATTGGTTCTCAAAAATGGTTCTTCCTGATTTTTCCATGCATCCTTTCTGAGTGCCTTAGTGGACAGCAGTAGCCCCTAAGGTGTGGTTTGTGGGCCAGTAGCATTAGCATCAGCTTGGAACTTGTGAGAATTGCAAATACTTATGCCTGTCACAGACTTGTCCAATCAGCAAATCTAGGGGTGGGCGCTGATAAACAGTATTTTAACAAGCCCCCGGCACTCTGGTAACCCACTAAATTTGAGAAGCATTTGGCATAAGTGTTTGTATAACTCAGCTAATATCAAGAGGATCAAGAGGATAACTCATTTCTTCAGTGCCTAACCAGAGCCTTGAAGTGAGGACTAGTATGGGCTTGTGTGCAGATGACAGTGGGAGTCCATGTCAGGGAACAATTGTGCAAGCCTATTGATAAGTCCCCTGAACTACCTATCTCCCCTCACATGGAAATTCTTCTGAAAAGCTGAGCATCCAGAGGATTTCAATGCTGCACTTTTGTTGATATATCCAACCAAATCTGGGTGTATGTGGGTGTTTATCAGTCCGTTTTCGTACTGTTATAAAGAACTGCCTGAGAGTGGGTAATTTATAAAAGAAAGAAGTTTAACTGACTCACAGTTCAGCATGGCTGGGGAGACCTCAGGAAACTTACAATTATGGCAGAAGGCAGAGAGGAAGCAAGATACCGTCTTCACAAGGTGGCAGGACGAAGTATGGTGGGGAAGGGGGGGGGAAAGAGCCCCTTATAAAACCATCAGATCTCGTGAGAACTCACCCACTATCACGAGAACAGCCTGGGGAAACTGNAAAGAACTGCCTGAGAGTGGGTAATTTATAAAAGAAAGAAGTTTAACTGACTCACAGTTCAGCATGGCTGGGGAGACCTCAGGAAACTTACAATTATGGCAGAAGGCAGAGAGGAAGCAAGATACCGTCTTCACAAGGTGGCAGGACGAAGTATGGTGGGGGAAGGGGGGGGGAAAGAGCCCCTTATAAAACCATCAGATCTCGTGAGAACTCACCCACTATCACGAGAACAGCCTGGGGGAAACTGCCTCCACCTGGTCTCTCCCTTGACACATGGGATTATGGGGATTACAATTGATTCAATTACCTCCACCTGGTCTCTCCCTTGACACATGGGATTATGGGGATTACAATTCAAGATGAGATTTGGGTGGGGACACAAAGCCTAACCATATTAGGTGTATAAGGAAAATGTGAGCAATGGGTACCTAAAAATAGAGATCTGATAAGTTTTTTGGGGGAAGAAGGGAAAAGGGGGTTGAGATATAGAGACTGTACCACAGCATCAGAAATTTTAAGACAAACTGTAGTAACATGGGCAGTTCAGTAACTTCAATCCTAGGAGAGTTCCTTGGTTGCTAATGCTGTCAATTACAGCAATAAACATAAAATGAAACAAGCACTTCAGGGAGGTATAACAGCTGTGGGTCAAGCAGCAAGTTTTGCTGATGATGGCCATAGATCGCTTGCATAGTTGGTAATTTAAAACCATTTCCCATAGGATCCATATATTCATTATTATGAATCTCTTAGCTGCGAACACAGGCTAACCATGTCTCAGGATGGAATGTGATCTGTGTTGGTGACTACTCATGTGTGATATTGTTTTCTAGGTAATATAAAGACAATAAACTTAATTCAATTCTGTTACCAAGGTCGCCACTAACTCTCTTTAATTTCTGGCTCATAGGAAGGCAACATTATTCAAACAATGCTTTTCTTCATTCTTCAGTGTGAACCTGTGTTTGAATATTTGCTTCTTGTTACATATCCTCATAGGATTTCAGGTGTCTCATCTATACAATGGGGATGATAGAATACCTATCAGCTAATTTTTTATGATGTCATATTTATACCATACATAGCACAAGGCATTGCATATACTGTGTGCTCAATCTGTGGCAGTTATTTTAGTATTAAATAATAACAATATTATTTATTGAATTGATTTTGGTAAAATAATTATGTTGGTGTCATGCACACTGCATAGTTTGCAGAGGTATTTTATTATTAGTTATATAAAAAATATATACACATTTTTGTATAGCCTGATTTCTGTAGTGCACAATAAATGTGCATTTCATATACATTTTTGTATGCACACTAAGTACCTATATTTCTGTCTGGAAAATTTTCTTGTGAGTTACATAAATTGCTAAATGATTCCCTAAGTTTTATTAAAACAGGACAGAATGGTAAAAGAGAAAAGAAAACTGTGTGTGTATGTTTCTGTATGTCTATATTTATATCTTTTCATTTAACAGAGATTCTCCATTCTCCTTTCTTGGAGTAGAAGGCAGTATAGTTTAAAGGCTTTTGAATCACATCGACTCATTCAATTTAATATATTGATTTTGTTTTTTACTGCAAGCCATCTAAAAAGGCAACCGAGATCAGAAGGCTAAGTAATGTCAGACTTGAGCAAGTCACTAAACCTTTCTTGCAGCTTCTATGTTTGTAAAATATCAATAATAAAATGTATACCCAAGATTATAGTTAAGGTAAAGCCACATAGCAAATATAAGCAGCTGGCTTATAATAGGTGCTCAACAAATAACCTTTCCCCCAATGGGAACCTTATTTGTGTCCCAGCTCCATGAAACCCGACTCACCTGAACAAAACGTCTGGGTACAGGTGAGGAATCAGTTTATAAAAACAGAATAGCAGCCTGGGAGAGAAGAAACCACAATACCTAAAGAGGGAACACCTGAGGCTGCAGAAGGCCTAGGGAGAGAGATCCACCTGAGTGAAGCAGCAGGCATGGCTGGACCTGCTGGGCCTTTTATCATCAACCACAGCTCATGAATGCAGACTTGTCTTGTGCATGCACAAACGCACAGACTGGACAACCTTGTTTCATTTGAACGGATAAAAATTCAAGTGCTGCTTCTGACTCTCAGTTGGCTTTCAGTTATGTATGCATGGCTATTGAATCTGCAAATATATGGTGATTCTGTTCTTGAGGCCTAACCAAATCAACATAATACTGATCCAAAACAAGTTCAATAATTCCCAAACTAGGGTAACCTGTGTCCCCTCTGAGACAGCATAAGCCCTATATCAGCAATTCTTGTATGAGTTGCAATTAACAACCCATAATCTACATCTTGGCTCGACAAAGAGAAGGATATGTAGTCACCAGCACTTTCTGCTGTCTTAATTAACACTGGTCAGGTGGAGCAGAGCATATGAGCCATAAGATGAGAAGTGAAAATAAATAATTACCTGAAATAAGACACACTACTTCTTCTGGGGGCTTCTTCTATTGGCTGAGTGCAGGATTCTGGTGTGCATGGCTGAGATCAATATTGCTGATTGGCCTCATACTGCTGATCAGAATTCTGTTGATAATAGCACTAATCAAGTGTTGTATGAGACAAACTGAATGAAATCAGACCCAGTCCCTATCAGAGCATCAAATCCAAGTCTCAAGAGTAGTGTTGTTGTGTTAGTTGTTGCTGTAACAAATTATGACCAACAATGGTTTAAACAATACAAGTTTATTATCTTAGAATTCTAGAGGTCAGAAGCCTGACATAGCTCTCATGTGGCTACAATTGTAATATTTTAATAGGTTCTACAGGAGATTTGCTTCTTTGATCATTCAAGTTGTTGGCAGAGTTAATCCCTTGTGTTTACAGGATTACGCTCCCCATTTCTTTGCTGGCTGTCAAATAGAGGCCTTTCTCTGCTCCTAGAACTTGCCTGAAATCCTTCGCTTGTGCTCGCTTCCCTGTTTTCAAAGCCAGCAATGGCAGGTCAAGTCCTGCTTATTCTACTGCCAACTCTATTGTCTTAATTTTCTACATTTAAGGACCCTTGTGATTACATTGGCCCCATGGAGATAATGTAGGATCATCTATGTATGCGATGTTAACTGATTAGCAGCCTCCTTTCCACCTGTGAAAATCTTTTTGCCATATAAGTAACACACCGACAGTTCCAGTGACTAAAATGTGGATAACTTTGGAAACCATTATTCTGCCTACCATACGCATACAGTTACTTAGGCAAAGAGAGAGAGCTTCTGTGGGGGAACTCCTCTTTTTAAAAACCATCAGATCTCATGAAACTTATTCACTGTTATGAGAATAGCACAGGAAAGACTTGCCCCCATGATTCAACTACCCCCTACTGGGTCCCTCCCACCACACCTGGGAATTCAAGACGAAATTTCAGTGGGGACACAGGCAAAGCATGTCAAGGACTAAGGCTAGAATATTGGAAGAGGCCTTAAACATTTCTGTGTATCACTGCTGAGAGCACCTCAGAAGTAGCTAGTCCTGTTCATAACTAAGTAGGTGAATGTGACCAGGGCATGACACTTTTACAACCTCTCATCTCTGCATGAGGACAACATTTGGAGCCCTCATGCCCCTTTGGCATGTGAAGCCATCTCTGGCCCATCTCAACCCCCTTTTCCCTTCTTCCCCCCCCCAAAAACCACTGCTTGAAACTTGGGCACAACGAAACCAGCCCTGCTGATATGGTTTGGCTGTGTCCTCATCCAAAATCTCATCTTGAATTGTAACCCTCATAAACCCCATAATCCCCACGTGTCAAAAGGAAGAACAGGCTAAATCATGAGGTCAGTTTCCCCTATGTGGTCCTTGTGGTAGTGAATGAGTTCTCAAGAGAGCTCATGATTTTATAAGGGGTTTCCGCCTTCACTCAGCACTCACTCCATCCTGCTGCCCTGTGAGAAAGGTGCCTGCTTCTCCTTTGCCTTCCTCCATGATTGTAAGTTTCCTGAGGCCTCCCAGCAATGCAGAACTGAGTCAATTAAACTTTTTTCCTTTATAAATTATCCAGTCTCAGGTATTTCTTCATAGCAGTGTGAGAACAGACTAATAAACCTGCCATATTGCAATATACGCTTTGTAGTGTGCTGTCACTAACTCTCTTGCTCTGATCCATTGAATTTTGTTGTTTACTTTTAGCACTTATGTAATAGGGGCAAACTGGTTTCTCTCTCTCTCTCTCTCTCTCTCTCTCTCTCTCTCTGTTTGTTAGAAACAGGGCCTTACTTTGTCACCCAGGCTAGAGTGCAGTAGTACAATCTTGGCTCATTGCAGCCTCAACCTCGTGGATTCAAGTGATTCTTCTGCCTCAGATCCCCAAGTAGCTGGAACTACAGGCATGTGCCACCACTCCCAGCTATTTTTTGTGTTTTTTGTAGAGTTGGAGTTTTGCCATGTTGCCCAAACTGGTCTTGAACTCCTGACTTCAAGAAATCTGCCCGCCTCAGACTCCCAAAGTGCTGGGATTACAGGTGTTAGTTACTGCACCTGGCCTACAAACTGTATGTTACCTAGTTATTGCAGTGGGTTGAATTGCGTCCCCACAAAGATATGTACAAATCCTAACTGCCATAGTTCTGAATGTAATCTTACTTGGAAATAGTCTTTATAGATGTAATTCAGTTAAACATTTCATGAAGAGCTCATTTTGGATTTAGGATGAGCTCTAGATGCAGTAACTGATGCTTTTATAAAAGAAATGAGAAAGATTTGAGACACAGACACACAGGGAAGAAGGCCATGTGAAGAGGACGCATAGGTTGGGTTGACACAGTCACAAGTCAGGGAATGTCAGGAGCCACCAGAAGCTGGGGAGTCAAGGAAGGATTCGCCCCAAGAGCCTTTGGAGGGAGCCTTACCGGAAGCTTGACTTTGAACTTCTAGCCTCCAGAAAAGAATGAATTTCTGTTGGCTAATCTGTTAGATTGTGGTGATTATGACAACAGCCCCAGGACCCTCACAGGCATCTGGTTGATCCTTCCAGAGGTTGGGGTTCTCCCTCACAGGAGATATGTACTTCCTTATGAATTGTATGTCATTATCTGTATTACTCAAAAGAATGCAGTACCGTGAAGGTAGAGCTTTTTTATCATTTTATTGCTTTTCTTCCACATGATGTGGTTTGGCTGTGTTCCCACCCAAATTTCAACTTGAATTGTGTCTCCCAGAATTGCTATGTGTTGTGGGAGGGACCCAGGGTGAGGTAATTGAATCATGGGGGTCAGTCTTTTCTGTGCTATTCTCATGATAGTAAGTCTCACAAGATCTCATGTGTTTATCAGGGAGTTCTGCTTTTGATTCTTATTTTCTCTTGCTGCCACCAGGTAAGAACCTTTGGTCTCCTGCCACGATTCTGAGGCCTCCCCAGCCATGTTGAACTCTAAATCCAATTAAACCTCTTTTCTTCCCAATTTCAAGGATGTCTTTATCAGCAGTGCGAAAATGAACTAATATACCACAGTACCTAAAAGTGGACCTACTGTCTTTTAATAATACTTGTGCAGATTTCTCAAACATCAGATTTTGAATTTTTAGTTGAATTTTATCAAGACCTGCAATGACCGTAGGTGTGCGACCTTATTTCTGAGATCTCTATTCTGTTCCATTGGTCTATGGGTCTGTTTCCGTACCAGTACCATCCTGTTTTGGTTACTGTAGCCCTGTAGTACAGTTTGAAGTTGGGTAGTGTAATGCCTCCAGCTTTCAGGAAAAGAAAACCAAATATTGCATGTTCTCACTTACAAATGGGAGCTAAATGAGAACACATGGACACATAGAGGGGATCAATACACACCTGGGTCAGTCAAAGGGTGGAGAGTGGGAGGACGGAGAGGATCAGGAAAAATAATGAACGGGTACTAGGCTCAATACCTGGGGGATGAAATAACCTGGATGACAAATCCCCATGATACAAGTTTACCTATGTAACAAACTGGCACACATATCTCTGAACTTAAAGTAAAAATAGGCTGGTTGTGGTGGCTCATGCCTGTAATCCTAGCACTTTGGGAGGCCGAGGCGGGTGGATTGCCTGAACTCAGGAGTTCAAAACCTGCCTGAGCAACACAAAGAAACCCTGTCTCTACTAAAAAATACAAAAAAAAAAAATTAACTCGGCGCGGAGACAGGCGCCTGTAGTCCCAACTACTTGGGAGACTGAGGCAGGAGAATTGCTTGAACCCAGGAGGCAGAGGTTGCAGTGAGCCGAGATTGTATACTGCACTTCAGTTTGGGTGACACAGTGAAACTCTGTCTCAATAATAATAATAATAATAATAATAATACTTTTCTACAGGGAATGGCATCATTGCAGGTCTTGATAAAATTCAACTAAAATTTCAAAATATCCATCTATCTTAATAATTATGACTGGGTTATAAAGCAAGAATGCAAGAATATTCAAAATCACCACAACAATTATTGAAGACATTCTCTATCTTAGAGATCTACATAAACTACAATATCTCAATACAGTCTTTAGTAAACAAAGTATGTGATTAACTCACCTGAACATCCACAAATAGTAAGAGAATTGTCATAGCTAACTCAGAAATTAAGAAAAGTTTTCTGTAGCCTAAATTTGAAGCAGAGTTCAAGTTCATACTGTGTATGGCTAGGAGAATAAGAGTTCTCTCAGGGGGAACAGAGGTCTGTCTATGGAATCTCCTTAAATCCCAGTAGTATCATGACTCTAACAAGGTGAATACTTTTTCTAGACACCAAAATTCTGCTTTTGAATTTTTATAATTAATCTCTGAAATGACCTGGTGACATTGATTAGGAAACCAAAGTTTTCAGTTCAGCATGGGTAAAATATATAATAAATGTAAAATGATATTTATCTTAGATATTGCCATGTTAAAGCCTGGATTTCTACTAGAGATTAAAAATGTGTCAGCATAACAAAATCTCATTTCTATTGTTTCCCCACTGAGTATACATTCAGTGTATGTGTATACACACTCATACAGATACAGTGAATAACTTAGTTTCGTATCACTTTAAATAATTTGTGTTGCTATTAGTTGGGAAAATTGTTTAATATGATGTTCATAAAAATAATATAATATGTATCATAGACTACACCTTTCCAAAATAGATATAAGGGATAAGACTATAAAATATATTGGAATAGTTTTCTTCAACACAGATACAAAAAAAAAAAAAAAAAAAAGCCTCCACATATTCCACTTGTAGTTCTAACAACACATGTGCCCATAGATGTGATAATGTATTTTCCCTTCTTACCCTTTTATAAACAATACATATTTGATAGCTAAAAACTAAATACAATTTGCTATCCTAATAATGAATAACAAAGTAAGAGATTAATTCCTTGGTTTTTCTTTAAAGGAAGTTTATTTTGTATTTAATAAACTGTATTTTCTTTGATAAATACTGCTTGTGAAGAATATATTTGCTATTTATTTTAGAACTGCTGATTCCAATGCATTGTAAACAATTCCAATGTTCTTAAATGAATAGACAATTTGATGACATAGTTGAAAATCCCAAGCGTATCTTAATGCAAGCAATGCTTAATCCAGAAGCTCATTATGTCTTCTGTTCAGGTTTCTTGACATGTTCCATCTCTCTCTTTCTAATTTAATTCCAAGCGATAGTGTGTCTTTAACAGTTCCAAATTTATACTTTTGCAGGCTTAATGTTAACAGACAAGAAAATGCATATCTCTGAAAAGTCTAACCATAATTACATTTAATTGTCTCTGATGTAGTTGCTTGGCCATATTAGTATATGTGGTCACTAAATGTTTGGACTAGTCAAACATGAATCACTCACCAGGAGGTGGACATAGTGTCAACCATAACCATAGGATGTGACCCAAAATTTGGGGATGGAGTTAATTCTAGAGAAAAAAAATCAATGCATGTTAAAGTAGAAGTCAGGGAATAGATACTAGAGGCCCTAAAACACAAATCATCTAAGATATATAAGATGAAATAGGTGCTGACTCTCAGAAAGTATTTAATTTTGTAAGTTTTGCCTTGATAAAGTTGAGATTTATGTCTAGGTTTTAGGTTTAATACCTTCTGATATCAGATGAACAGATCATTATTCTAATAGAAACTTAGGAATTTTCTAATTGTCTTTACCCTCTGGGATTAACAAATATTTGGTGTACTACATTGGCATACTCACCTGATGTATATGTGGCTGTGCATGTTTGCATGTGTGAAGAGAGTAAACTATATCATAAATACATACATATGTATTTGTGCATTATTTTAGTGTACATATGGCAAATACAATTGTTTGGTATATTATGTATCACAGTGTCCTTTTCTTAAAATGATGTTTATTTCCAGGTTATAGCCAATAAAATAACTTTTATATTGCTATGGTGAGTTGAAAAACACTGATTATAATATAAAATATTAGGAATAAAAAGAGACATAGAAAGAACAGAACATAGAGATTCTTGGTAAATAAATAATAAACAAGTAATTTGCAGATGATGCTAAAAGAAAGCATCTGAAATAATGATTTGATACTGGGGATTGATAACTGGGGATTGATATGCAGGTTTTTAAATTAAAGAAACTAAGTTATTTCATTAGATATACCAAAGATAACCTGAATTGATGGACATAGTACTTAATACAAGATAGAAGGATACATTAATCCCAGTGCAAGTAAATTTGGACAGGCAGAAACAACAGGATGTAAGGTAAAGCTACCAGAAAAGGTCATAACATGACATTTCCTTAGCTACACTAGCTAAGTATAACGGAGGAAGAGTTAGCAGTTTAATTTCAGAGATCGCAAGACTCCTTTCTTTGCACCTTTCCCTCAATTTCCACAGTACATGTAGCTATGCTGAGCACAGCTACTGCCCAGTCTCATCAGCCATCATCAGATCCTTCCTGGAAATTCTATGACCAGCCCAGGGTACTGTGGCACTGTCAACACAGACCGGGGAGCCCCAGAACCTCACTGACCTTCCAAGCAGCTCTCCCTCCAAACCGCTGCTCTCCCTTCACCCCAAGACACTTAAAGTTGTCTCCAAAAAGAAAAAAAAAATGGTGGTTTTCAAGAAATTCAGTTTTCTCAAAAAGATACAAACGTTAACCAAACAAAGGAGCACAAAGCTATGAACAATGGGAGGTTGAAACACACTTCTCTACCTGGAGCCCTGATTCCAGGCAAAACCGTTATTTCAAAATCCCTGTCTAATTGTGTCATCCCCTTGCTTCCTACTGATTTCCAGCTGGGGCCTGCACCTCTGTGCTCCCAGGCTCACTCTGTTCACATTGGCATTTGCTCCTCTCTCCAGCCACACAGGGCTCCTGTCCAGACCTTGGGCCTCTGCAAACCATGGGAAGCCCTTTGCCCTGATTCAGTCTACCCACGTACCAATTTCCTTTTATCTTTCTGACCTCAATCTGAGTCATCATTTCCCAGGAGAAAGCAATGCAACGAATGTACTAATTTGTAACATTGAACAGAGTCACCTGAAGAGACTTTTTTGTTGATGATTTGATTGACTTTAGTCTTCTCCACTTGACTGTAAGCCTCATGAGGACAGCTGTTACATTGTGTATCTTGCCAACCTTATATTCCCTATCTACCCTGTGTGTGCCTGAAACACATCTCAACATCTTTTCCAGCTTCCTTCTAGTATTCCCTCACGTAGTACGAAACATCCGCATTTCCCTGACTTCCCAGAAGCTAGAGCTGCAGGTTTGATTTAGATGCTGGAAAAAAGAGATCTGGATTTGGAACTCATTAAAGAAGGGAAAGAGGCAACAAGGAGATACAGAGCTAGCAGGCCCAGTTCTGTGGGAAACTTTGTCACCCTCAGCTAGGGTTGAGTGATCATGGAGTGAGCCGATGGAACAGTGGCATCCTGAACCCTGCATCTTCTTGTACTTCCCAGAGGTGCCCATTCTTTAGTTAGGCACATGCTGTGGTAGTCTACTGGGTGTTTGGTCAGCATGCCCAGGGAGAAGCTGGTCCTTTCAAATCACCAAATTCCTTCTATTACATATGTAATAGCATAGATAGATAGATGCATATGTGTGTGTGTGTGTGTGTGTGTGTGTGTGTATAATTATCTACAACCAAACTAACTGATCTAATATTAAGAAAATGTTTGTCGACTAAAGGAATAAACAAGTGAAGGAATAGATACTAACAATTTACATGAAATTTCTCACACCTCTAATAGATAAGATGTGATAACACGTACCTTTTATAAAAATATGTCTTAATATTCCTTGTTCTCTGTCATTTACGTATTTCAAATCCACATGAACTAAACAAGGAGAGGAACTGCAACATTTGCAAACTCATACTGCCTGTATGTCATAGAAAAAAACTGAAAACCACTTAACCTTAGTTTGAAAAAAATCTTCATTCATACTTTACAACTACTAAAATAGAAAATGGACTGAAATTGATTTTTTTTCCTTAAAGTGGGTTACATGCTAATAAGCAAAAAGTGGAAAAGACACATCTTATAAGAAATAATGAAAGAGACATTCCTCATATGGTATTAGGCGGATGCAAAATGGCAAAACCTCAATGACTTTTGCACTAACCTAATCCAAGTTAGGCTAACATTCACTCAAATAAAAGAGTAGAAAACATTACAACTAAAATAATTTTTGAATAAAGGACACATTTGGATTTCAAAAATACTGTAAATTCAAATTTTCTTTTTTTCTACATGGTATATACAGGCAAAGGACAAAGTACTCATTATGATATGCTCACTAATATGGGTAAAAAGCATCTCAACTACATTCACCCAAATCGTGCCAAATAAACCATATATTTAGAAAAAATGAATTAATTCTATCTGGCATAAGGCAAGGTAGGATAATTAACTTTAACTAGCTTAAGGTAGAATTATTCTTGTAATACATACCCAGCCAGTTAATTATGCGTCCATATGCTACCACTCCTCACACCTGCCTCACCTTGGCATGGGAGAGTTCTCACATTTTGCTGCTCCTTGCACATGCTGTCAAGGCCAATGCCACTAAACAGTCCCCAACCTGCCTCCAGCACAGAGGTTCAAGCATGAATGCAGCAGATTGGAAAATATACTTTATTTGTGATATCTATTTAAATATAACTAGAAGATATATAAAATATTCTCGAAAATACATCACTTGAGATTACCAATAACAAGATATTTATCTCAATCACTGCCCTCATTAATGTTTCTCTCTCTCTCTCTCACTCATTCTCTGTGTGTGTGTGTCTCTCTCTCTTTGTCTGTTTCTCTCTCTGTCTCTCTCTTTGTCTGTGTCTCTCTCTCTCTCTCTCCAGTAGTCCCCAAATCAGAAATACAGTAAGTTCTCACCTAAAGCCATCCATAGGTTCTTGGAAACTGTGACTTTATGTGAAACAATGTATGACAAACCAATTTTACTATTGGCTAATGGATATAAATGAGAGTTGAGTTCCTATGGCATGTTTCTGGTCACAAAAACGTCACCAAATTTAAAAATTAAAATCCACAAATGCTTCTAATATTAAACACTGAAATGAGTATGAGCTATACACACACTTAAGAAAACTCATAAAAACAAGACAATTATTTATCCAATTTCTGGTGAAGCAGTGAGGTCAGAGATTGTAGTGGTGGTGTGATTTAAAAAAAAAAAAGGAATAAATGTTTCCAAACTGAAGATTGTCAGGAGCACCTCTAGCCTCCATGCAATCCAAAAACAAGCATATGTAAGGCGAGTTTGCTGAGCACTTTTGTATTGCATGGCTTACTGTAATGTTTCCATAGGATGATTGCATGCTTTATAAATTTTTATTTTACAATAATATGTATTCATTCCGTTTCCAACCTGTTTATTCTGGTTCAGGGTCACAGGTGGCCTGAGTCTATCCCAGCAGCTCAGGGCACCAAGTGGGAACCCACCTGGACAAGACAGCATCCCATTGCAGGGCCACTCACACACCCACACTCACTCAGCCTAGGACCATTTACACACGCCAATTCACCTAGCAGATGCGTCTTTGGGATGTGGGAGGAAACGGGAGTAACAGGAGAAAACCCATTCTGACATGGGGAGAGTGTCAAACTCCACATAGAGACTCCAGCAAGGAATAGATTTTGTTTCTCTCATTGTTATGATGAAAGACATTATTTGAGGACCTACTGTAACCTAAAATATTTTACAGTTATTGCAAAGGTTAGTATAATGTATTTTGAGAAAATTGGCGTTGATTTGTCATTTTCCTCCAAATACGGTGCACATAAAAATTACCTATGTTTTAAAATATATGTGCTCCTGTTTCCCAAGTTACATGCCTAGTAATTCCAAAGTTTTACTTCAGAAACTACCCTATCTGACAGAGCTAGGGACCACAATCCAACTTTTAAAAACACTGCTGCAGGAGATAAAAACATCTAATGAAATTGCACTGTCCCTGTATGTAAATTTATTCATATACTGGAAATACATGGAGGAATGTGTTTTCAGAATAATAGAATAAGAACTGCCTGTGAAGTATGAAAGTGACTTAAAATTACACTTTCTTTAGCTTTATTGACTTCCTGTTGAACCACACTTTCTTTAGCTTTATTGACTTCCTGTTTGGTTAGTTTATTTTTATTATTATTATTTTTTTGAGACCAAGTGTCACTCTGTTGCCCAAGCTAGAGTGCAGTAGCACGATCTCGGCTCACTGCAACCTCTGCCTCCCTGGTTCAAGTGATTTTCCTGGGATTACAGGCATGTGCCACCACGCCCGGCTAATTTGTGTGTTTTTAGTAGACAAAGGGTTTCACCATGTTGGCCAGGCTGGTCTGGAACTCCTGACCACAGGTGATCTGCCCACCTGGGCCTCCCAAAGTGCTGGGATTATAGGCATGAGCCACCACGCCTGGCTGGTTTGTCTTAAAGTAGGAACACACACACACACACACACACACACACACACACACACTAACCATGCAATGGAAAATTAAATAAAAGTTCATCAAAAAGCAAAGAGATGATTCTTTCTAGTTACTAATGTACAGATGCTTTCTCTCCTTTGTTTTTCTGTAATTTAGAGGGAATTAGAAAGGCTGCCAAATGCTGTGGGAATTTAAATGCCATTAATTAAGCATAATCAAATGATGGGGAAACAGAAAGTGATGGCCAGTCACAGAGAAATAGGAAATAAAAAATCTCTCAATTATGTCAACAAGCATATCAAAATCAACTGTGTGAATTAAAAAAGAAATAAATCCAGCAACCAGAAAGAGTACAATAAGTTATATCGGAAGCCAATCGCCATTTTAGTGAAAATACACTGAAATTCCAAGGAAATACTGGATTGTACACACGAACCCAAATTAGTGACATTTATTTTAACTCCATAGCTACATTTTGATAAACGTGATGAGATCATGGACTTTTGGAGTAACGGGGATCTCAACTATTTATTCCAAACTCTGCGTTTAGAAATTAGGAAGCTGAAGTGTATTACAAAGAGTATTACTTGGCCAAAATCACTCAAATAATAGGCATGAACCTAGGATAAGGGCTTCATTCTTTTTCTTTTCCTTTCCAGTCTCTGGTCCCATTTCTCTTATAAGTTGGACCACACATGCATTAGTTGCCTCTTAACAACCAACACAATGACAAAAAAATGTATATACTATCCTCACCTTAAAGACATTGTCATCATATAAATAACTATGTTCAATGTAAATACATAGGCTAGATTCTAAGTTTTAGTTTGTGTCAGGTTCTAACTTCCTAAAACAGATTCCTGGGCCCCACACCTAAAGTGTCTGATTCAGAGGGCCTAAGATGGGGCCTGATAATTAGCATTTGCTAATGTTGCTGGTTTAGATACTACATTTTAGGAACCACTGGGCTGGACTGTTAGTGAGTGAGTAAAAAGCATTAAACAGAGTTTGAATGTTTTAATGTATGTTTTTCTTTATATCTAATTGTCTAAAACAGTACTTACAGAGTAGTGTTTTACTGATTATCAAAATACATCAAGAAAGTGTTATTTTTAATAGAATCAGGAGGCTGTGGCTCTTTTCTAACCCAGGACTGAAACTATATAGACCTTACTAACTTTGTAGAAAATTGTCTTCTCTCCAGGATCAAATCTCAAAATTTACCTTAATCAAGTAGCCAGATGATATGAACAAGTCAGACAAATGTACTGTTTTGAGCATGGAAAATAACAAATGTAGTGATTTGGGTTGGTGTCATGCTACTGTTCTTGTAAAAATTTACAAAATATTTTCTTGAGTTCAGTAACAGCTTTTACAAAATCAAAATGGTATTGGTTAAATTCATATTGCTAAGTAAATGTATGCTGACATTTTGGTTCCCTGAGCTAAATTTTTTTACTTTTATTTTTGTCATGTTCAGGGGTAGGTAAATGTAGGTAAATTCACACCATGGGGGTTTGCTGTACAAATTATTTTGTCACCCAGGTATTAAGCCTAGTACCCATTAGATACTTTTTCTTATCTTTTCCGTCCTCCCACTCACCATCCTCCTGTAGACCCCAGTGTCTGTTGTTCTTCCATATGTGTCCATGTGTTCTCATCATTTAACTCCCGCTTGTGAGAACATGCGGTATTTGGTTTTCCGTTCCTGCATTAGCTGGCTAAGGATAACGGCCTCCACACTATGCGTGTGCTTGCAATGTACATAATCCTATTTTTTTTTTTTGTGGCTGCATAATATTCCACGGTGTGTATGTACCATCTTTTCTTTATCCAGTTTACTGTTGATGGGCATTTAGGTTGATTCCACGTCTTTGCTATTGGGAATAGTGCTGCAATGAACAGATGTATGTGTCTTTATGACAAAATGATTTATATTCCTTTGGGTATGCACCTGGTAATGGGACTGCTGGGTTGAATGGCAGTTCTGTTTTTCAGTCTTTGAGGAATCACCGCACTGCTTTCCACAACAGTTGAGCTCATTTACATTCCCACCAACAGTGTATAAGCATTCCTTTTATTTCACAACCTCACTAACATCTGTTTTTTTTTTTTTTTTTTTTCACTTTTTAGTAACAGCCATTCCCAGGGCTTATTTTTTATTTTTCATCTTCAGACTGAAGCCTTAAGCCATTGGTTCTCATCCTGGCTGACAGAGAATGTAATGCCTAAAAAAGAAAGAATTCAGAGGAAGTCAAACACGGCACTGAAAACAATATAATGTGAATAAAGAGGCAATTGTTGACTTCATGAGTTGCTTTTTAAATTAGAATTCTAGAACTAAGAATTAACTACTTCTTCAGTAGAACTAGTCTTGTTTCCCTTAGAGGTAAAAGGCAACTTACTTTATCAGGAGTCAAATGTGCTGTGTGTCCTCAGCCTATACCCTGTCTACACCTGTCACACTAGAAACTCCTCTTGGCCGAGGGAGTTCCCATATTTTCTCTAATCAATTATTAAAACCTTGTAACTTTAGAGGAGGTTGGTGATATAAAATAACATCATTCCATCATGCCTTAAAATGTCTTCTTACCATGATGAACTAGACTTCACAAAATATTTAATACTAGTGTACATCTGCCAATTCTGCTGTACTAACTAAAAATTCTAAAAAGAGTTGCTCTCCCTTTTCATACCTAATTGATTTTGTTGATCTATCCAATTCCCCATCTTGTTTATTTATTTTGACAGTCTCACTCTGTCGCCTAAGCTGGAGGGCAGTGGTGTGATCTCAGCTCACTGCAATCTCCACCCAGATTGAAAGGATTCTCAGGCCTCAGTCTCCGAAGTAGCTAGGATTTCAGGCACGTACCACTGTGCCCAGTGAATTTTTGTATTTTTAGTAGAGATGGTGTTTCATCGTGTTGGCCAGGCTGGTCAAATGATTTCATCGGGCCTCACATGATCCTCCTACTCATCCTCCCAAAGTGCTGGGATTACAGGTGTGACCCACCGTGCCCAGTCTAACTTCCTATCTCTTTTATAAAACATTTCGTTAAAGGTCATCTATTTGCCAGCATTCCGCCACCAAAGGATTTTTATCTTGCATGTCTGTAATTCTGCCTTATTTAAAATTAGAATAAAATACAGACAAAAATTACATTCCAAGTATGAAGCAGTAGAATAAGCTATTAAGGTCCAGATGCATTTTTAAAATCACATGAAATATAATTTTACTCCCTATATGTGATCTTATCCTGTTGTATTTTCAGTCTGTCACTGTGATAACCACCTTAATTAGTTTATCAAAATCATATGCACATAGCCAGCCAGTCTTTCGACTTCTCACGGTTGATTCCAAACTAAATTTATTAACCTCAAAAAAGTATGCTTCTCAAAAATATTATACTTTGTAGATTCAATGTTAGAGTCTTTTCATCCATGATCTATTCCTATTTTTAAAAAGTAATTGATGATGACATCTCTCTACTGGTCTTTTGTGATGCTTCCACATCTAACACATACTTTCTAACACATACTTAAGTGTATGCTTTTACTTTGTGAATGAAAATGTGAAAATGCTTATTGGTAGAATCTGATTTCCTAGCAGCCAGTCTTTACTGGTGATCCTGTATGAAAATGGCTAATTCACAGTGAATATAGAACTTTCTTTAACATGGGTTGTTTGGAGAGGGGAGGGATGCATTGACAAAAATAACTGTTTTGAAATAAAAATAGTAGACGACGTTGTTATTTTTTTCTCTTAATTTATGCAAACAGATACCACGATGCATTCCCACCTAGAACTAATTGCATTAATTTTTTTCTTTTGTTCCTCTTTCCTTTACTCTTCTGTGTTTGCTTTCTTCTTCCTCCCTTTCTTCCTTCTTGTTTTCCTTTTTTTCTCTTTCTTCTTTCCTGCCTTCCTTTTGTGTTTCATCTGCCATTCTTCTTTTTTTTTTTTCCCACCATGCCAAACTATGTCTTTGGAATCACATAGATGGAGTAAACACGATTTGTTAAAACCAGTCACTGTGGATAGTCTAGTTTAAGAAAGCTAAATTACCAATCATTACCTTATGTTTAGTGATAACAAACCAAAGAAGGTATACTACAAATTTGATCTGGATCAGTACACAAAGAGCCACATAAACACAATTGAAACTTTGGAGAGTAATAATACACATTGGTACACTCATATAAATCCATATATTTAAGTAAAACCTAATATGTAAGTACCCAAAATATATGTACACACATGTATATTACCCAATGCTAAATTTTTTCACTGACTACAGTATTCTTTTTTTTTTTTTTTTTTTGAGACGGAGTCTCACTCTGTCGCCGGGGCTGGAGTGCAGTGGCCGGATCTCAGCTCACTGCAAGCTCCGCCTCCCGAGTTCACGCCATTCTCCTGCCTCAGCCTCCTGAGTAGCTGGGACTACAGGCGCCCGCCACCTCGCCCGGCTAGTTTTTTGTATTTTTTAGTAGAGACGGGGTTTCACCGTGTTAGCCAGGATGGTCTCGATCTCCTGACCTTGTGATCCGCCCGTCCCGGCCTCCCAAAGTGCTGGGATTACAGGCTTGAGCCACCGCGCCCGGCCGACTACAGTATTCTTAACAAATACCATTAACATTATTTACGTTTGAAGATGAAAATCAATATCACACTGATTTTTTATGGTAATAAATTGTTATTATTCTAATACTGAATGCTATGTTTTCAAGAAGTCCAATAGAGAAAAATGTATTTCAAAATGTCATTTAACTAAGATTTGGGTTAAAATCTTTTTTTAATGGTGAGAGTAAACAGAATGCATACAGCAGCTTTAGTAACATTGGCCTAGATTTCCCAAGATCAATAATGGGTGTGAAGAGATGTCACCAAAAATGGCAGAGTAGGCAGCTTCAAGTGTCCATCTCACAACAGAAACGCTGAAAAAATCAAGAAAAACAGCACAATCCACTTTGTCAGAACTCTAGAAAGCAGTCAAAGGTACATGGAACCAAGCAATCGCTGAATCAATAAAAGACAACTTAAATATGGCAGGAAAGCTTTGTGGTGTTTTTATTGTCCTTTAAAGTCTAGGATTACCCTGACCTCAAGTTAGACATGATAGCACAAGAAAGGAAAACTACACACCAATATCCTTTATGAATACAGATGTAACTATCCTATACACAATACTGGAAAAGGGAATCCAACAACATATCAAGAAAAATTTACACTATGGCCAAATGGGGTTTATTCTATAATGAAAGAGTAGTTCAACATAATAAAATCAGTCATATAAAACACCACATTAACAGAATGAAGGAAAAAATAGATCATCTCAGTTGATGAAGAAAAGCATATGACAAAATGCAATACTTGATCGGGGAGAAAAACAGAAAATAATAAATTAGAAAAAAGTTGAAAAGTTTTCTCAACATAGCAAATGACATATGAAATATCTGCAGCTAACCTAATAATCAATGATAAAAGTTTGAAAGTTTTCCCCTTAAGATGAGCCACAAGACAAGGGTGCCTGCTTCCATTACTGCTGTTTAACTTTGTACTAGAAGTTTTAGTAAGAGCACTTAGGCAAGAAAAAGAAGTAAAAGACATGCAAATTGCAAAGGATAAAGTAAAACATGTATAAGATAACATGATCTTATACATAAAAAACTCCAACAAATCTAGAACAAGAAATTTACTACAGCTAATAAACAACTTCAGCAAAGTTGCAGGAAACAAAATGAACACACAAAAATTAGTTGTGCTTCTTTATATGAGCAACAAGCAATCTAAAAAGAAAATTAAGAAAATAAATCCCCTTTTAAGTACATCTGAAAGAATAAAATACATAGCAATAAATTTAACTGAGGAGGTTAAAGACTTATCAACTGAAAACTACAATACATTGCTGAAATAAAAAGACACAAATATATGGAAAGATATATGCACAGATAAGAATACATAACATTAAAATACCAATACTCTAAAAAGCAATCTACAGATTCAATGAAGTCCCTGAAAATTTCAATGGCATTTTTTTTTTTTTGCAAAAATGGAAAAGCTGATTCTCAAATTCACAGGGAATTTCAAAAGGCCTTGAATATCCAAAATGATATTGAAAAAGAACAAAGTTGAAGGACACGCACTTCCTAATTTCAAAACTTACAGTAATCAAAACAGTATAGCACTGTCATAAAGATAAACATTCTCACCGTAATAATAGAATTGATAGTTGAGAGTTAAACCATACCTATATGGATAATTGATTTTTGATGAGGATGCCAAGACAATTCAGCGGCAAAAAAAAAAAAAAAAAAAAAAAAAAAAAAAAAAAAAAAAAAAAAAAAAAAAAACAGTTTCTTCAGAAAACGCTGCAGTCACAACTGGATATCTACATGGAAAATGATGAATATGGATCTCTCTCTCTTGCACCTCATACAAAAATTTACTCAAAATAGATTAATGGTATAAATATGACAGGTAAAACTATAAAAGTATCAGAAATAAACATGGAAAATCTTGGGTTCAGCAATGGGTCTTTAGATATGATACCAGAGGCATAAACAACAAAAGAAAAAAATAGAATTCATCAAAATGTAAAACTGCATGTATCAAAAGAAAGTGATATTATGACATAAACAATGGACAAAATGTTTGCATTTCATACATATGAGTAGAGTATCCAGAATATATAAAGAATTCTTACAATTTTCCAACAAAAATACATACAACCCAATTTAAAATTAGTCAAAGAGTTTGAGTACACATATCTGCCAAAAAGATATACAAATGGTCAATAAACACATGAAAATATCTTCAACATTATTAGTCATTGGGAAAATGCAAAGGAAAATCACAACGAGAAACCAAACCCACTGGGATAAGTGTAATTCAAAACAAAACAAAACAAAAACACAAAAGAACAAGCGTTGCCAAGGATGTGGAGAAATAAAAACCCTCACATATTGCTGGCGAAAAAGTAATGGGTTCCGCTGTTATGGAATACAATTTGGTGGTTCCTCCAAAGGTTACAGATAGGATTACCATCTGACCCAGCAACTCTACACCTAGATATATACCCCAAATAATTGAAAACAGGTGTTCAAATAATACATGTGCATTCACGATTACAGCAACACTATTCAAAAGAGCCAGAGGTAGAAACAACTCAATATCCACCAGCTGATGAAGAGATGAACAAATACCAGATAGGCCCAAAAGGAATGAAGTACCCAAAAAGGTGTGAAGTAATGATGCAAGCTACAATGTGCATGAACCTTGAAAACATTATGATAAATTTAAAAAGCCAGATATAAAAGGTTATATATTGTATGATTCCATTTATATGAAATATCCAGAAATCCACAATGACAGAAAGCATAAGTGCGGTTGCTGGGAGCTTAGGGGAGGGAGGAATGAGGAGTTACTGCATCATGCTTACTGGGTTTCCTCTTAGGGTGATGAAAATGCTTTAGAATTAAATAGACAGAGCGGTCCCACAACACTGCGAATCTACTAAATGCCACTAAATGCTCACTTTAAAATGGTTAATTTTATGTTATGTAATTTCACTTTAATGAAAAAGAGAAGAAAAAAGAAAAAATAGTGAATGGCTCAGATCTGTTAAAGTTATCTGACTTTACACGAATCTTATGATTTTAACTCAAACTTGCATTTTACTTTTAATTTTAAATAACCTTCGCAACCATAGTGTTTTATGTCCTTTTAAATAAGAATGTAAATAATTATTTCTCTCATCATTCCTTTAAATCAAGCTAATTTATGTCGACTAATAACTGTGATGTGAACTGCAAAATTATTTTGCAATAATATAGTGGATTATTAGTATGCTAGTTACATCAAACATTAAAATATATAATTTCATATCTGGCATTCATGCATGTCTTAATTTATGCTATGATAGTTTGTTAAATATAAGTGATTCAAATTTTCAAACTTTGCATCTTTATTTTAATTGGATATGGGTTAACATATCATCTGTTTGATACACATGAAGGAGATTTTAAAGGATAATATAAATTTCCAATAATCTTACATTTGCCTTACTGATCGAACAAAAGGGAAGTATAAGAGTTGAAAACAAATCTAGACACGTAATTAAATTCAAATAGTAATAATAGAAGCATCAATACGTAAACTTATGCATTTGACACACAGTTATGAGGATGTGCCAAACATTGTTGTAGGGACTGAGATTTAATATTCATGATTTTAGCAAAACATAACAGTCATTGCTAAGAGAATATGAAAGTAAAAGGATGTCCTATCACTAATTTATTCTTAGTAATAATGTTTCCTATATACAAAACCTTATCCACTTAGCTTTGCTTCAGTGGAGAATCATAAAACAGGGAAAAGGATAACTCTCCTATTTTAGAACTAGATTTGTAAAAGTCAGTTCTCTCTCTCTCTCTCTCTCTCTCTCTCTCTCTCTCTCTCTCTCTCTCTCTGTGTGTGTATGCATGGATTTGAGAGAAGGTATGAACAATCATTTTACATTAGGATAAATGTCATGCTACTTTTGCAATTTATTGATTGTTTCAAACCAGTAGGGATCTTTCAGCAAGTGCTTTCTGCATGGCATTAAGAAACGGTACTTTAAAACTATGATTCTTTATCTCTGTTAACTTAAGCAATTACTTTGCAAAAGAACTTTATTCCATCCAACCCATACAATCCCACCCATACACTTTAAAATGTACACAAAATCATGGGTGTATTTCTACATTTCACGCAATAACTAAATTATCAATTTACGAAGGACCTACATGTAGCCTAGCATTTACTGCAAGCAGGGCATTCTTCGAAAGAAACGGCTTTCCAATTTAATTACCAAAATATATCACATTTTATATTTTAAAATGTGAATTTTCCATATATCAAAATTCTCTCCACAATAATATAAATTTTTATTAATAGCTACATTTAATAAATAGAATTTATAGGGTATTTCAGCTATTGAAGCTATGTAAACAGTTACAGAAAAACAGGAAATGATTCAATATAATGTTATCTATAATAATTTCTATTTCATAACAGTAAAAATTGTAACTGTGTATTCTTAAATGAATGATTTTATAAATAATAGTAAGATTTGGAAGAAAAGCAACATACTATATCAGGAAAATTTAACAAATGGATAGGTTTGCCTGCTAAACCACTGACTGGAAATAAAATATTTTCGAAATCAAAGTTACTAAATTAAATAAACATATTGTAATTCCTTGAATATGGATTACTGTCATTAATGCAAATTCATTAGGAATCAACTTCAAATCAACTTTAACTTTTAGATGAATTCATCATTTTCCTAAGACACATCAATTACTGCCCGGGCACATTAACTTTCTGAAAGCGATCCATTATGTGATCTGAATGAAGGGATTCAGTTGCCAGAATGACTTCAGTAAACAAGCTTCCAAAACAATTCTCCTGAAACATGGGGCTTTTCTCAAAAGAATATGGACCACTTTCTCCAAAAACGTTTTGTTTTCAAAACTATCATTTACAGTAGAGAATAAATAGACTTCATATCAGTGGAAGAAATGAGCTATTATAAAGAAGACTTTGTGCCATATATTGGATAAAGCAAATCAGCATTTGATACTCTAGATACTATAGATCATACTATTTATACTATAGATCATATAAAAATGATGTCTGGAAATTGCAAGTCTACGTTTTTTGTCACAGAAAAATCAAGATTTCTCTTGACACTTTTACATTGTTGGTGGGATTGTAAACTAGTTCAACCATTATGGAAAACAGTATGGCAATTCCTCAAGGATCTAGAACTAGATGTACCATATGACCCAGCCATCCCACTACTGGGTATACACCCAAAGGATTATAAATTATTCTACTACAAAGACACATGCACATGTATGTTTATTGCAGCACTATTCACAATAGCAAAGACTTGGAATCAACCCAAATGTCCATCTGTGACAGACTGGATTAAGAAAATGTGGCACATATACACCATGGAATACTATGCAGCCATAAAAAAGGATGAGTTTGCGTCCTTTGTAGGGACATGGATGCAGCTGGAAACCATCATTCTTAGCAAACTATCACAAGAAGAGAAAACCAAACACCGCATGTTCTCACTCATAGGTGGGAACTGAACAATGAGATCACTTGGACTCGGGAAGGGGAACATCACACACTGGGGCCTATCATGGGGAGGGGGGAGGAGGGAGGGATTGCATTGGGGAGTTATACATGATATAAATGATGAATTGATGGGTGCTGACGAGTTGATGGGTGCAGCACACCAACATGGCACAAGTATACATATGTAACAAACCTGCACGTTATGCACATGTACCCTAGAACTTAAAGTATAATAAAAAAAAAAAAAATTACACTTGTGTGTTTGTTCTCTTTGGTTATTATGTCTTATCCTTTTGTAGTGAGCACAAACCCCACTTTTCATTTCCCTTCCTCTCATTTGTCTTATATCTTTTATCTGTCCTCCTGAAATTTCAAAAATGTGAACAAAGGGAGGAAAGGGAGTGTAAGAGCATGAAAAGAGTTTAGGACTGGGGAGGTCTCTAAAGTTCTTTCTTGATTTCTCAAGCCCAGAATTACATTTTTCTGTGTGTCAAACTCCCCTCTGTCTATGCCTCTCAATGATGTGAATATTTGATATCCATTCATCCTGACTTCTAGATTCTAGCTTCCCTCTCTTTGTGCATCTATGAAAACTCATTCACCTTTATTTTTTAAGCATTTTTAGTACGATGACTCATGCACATAAAGTATTGCTCATCTTAAACTACAAATCCCTCATTCTTTTAAAAAATGTATCCCTTTTATGAATGTTTTTGAAGACCTAGTATGAGAAAAGTGTGCTAGGTTGCAGGGTTATATGAATTAGCAAACGTAATGCAATCCTTCATCCATCTCCTAGTCACATGCAATAGAGATACTAATCAAATGATCTCACAAACAACTAGACAATTGCAAAAACTGCAACAGCTATATGATCTATTCAGGTAGATCAGGAAAGGTTTTTCTAAGGAAGCAAAATCCTAGCTAATTTCAGAAGAATTACTATGACTTAAGAAAACAAATGAGACCAGAGAAGAACCGTAGCAGGCTTCATGAGAAGGGCTGCCAGAAGCTGCAACAAAAGCAGATCTCTAAGAGGTAAACAAGCAATAGGAGAGTGCTGGGCTCAGGTGGATGTCGCACTGCTAAACATGGTGCAGATGGGTACTGGTTAGATGAATAAGTTGTCACTTACTATAACTACCGGTTTTGTGTATCAGAAAAGGTCCTATAGGTCTATAAAGAGGTTGCTAAATGAAGATGATAGCTCAAACCTCTGACCCATATAATGTTGGGGACTGAGAGATATTAGGGAATCCATGCTGCTTTTTGATTTCCTATCTCTGTCCAGCTGTGATATTGCCTAAACGCGCACATGCATTTAAGTTACTTGTTTGCTTAATTTACAGGAACATGAGCTTGATCATCTTAGAGAAACCTGGCTATAAAATAAATTTGTATATGAAATGATATTTTTTCCTCCAGAAAGAAAATCCTATTGAAAGGTCCTGTGGAGGAAGAAAGCATGAAGTAATTCAAAGAACTAAAAGGTGAAAATGGGTGGAAACATGTAATCAAAGAAAAATAATTCTGGTAGTAGAGCGGAAGTGAATTGCAAGTGATTCGATGCAAGGGTGCAGAGTAATTATTAAAAATTGCCATAGGCAAAGTGCTTGCTACTCAAAGTGCAGTCTGTGGACCAGCAGAATCAGCATCACCTGGAAGCCTGGTAGAAATGCAGAATCTCAGACTTTATCCCAGACCTACAGAATCAGATCAGGGTTCAGAAAGGAGGAGGTTTATATCTTACATTGACAGTAGGAAGTTTTCCATCAACTTCCAGAAAATATTATCTGAGAGGCTATTTCATGACCTGAGGATGATGAAAGCGAACTGTTTATGAAAAATGGTGTCTATTCAGTTCAGGGTCAGAGCTATGGTGTCCCTCCATGAGTTTCAGGAGAACACTTCCCGCTACTCTCCAATAAATTAGAGGCAAAGAAAATAAGAGACTGGAAAGATAGGGGCACTCTGAGAACTTGCATAAAAATGTAGATCCAGAGGAGATGTGCAAATGTGGAAAACTGCAATTCCAGTTGAGGGGAAAGACTTTTCTTTGGAGGACAACTATTTCCACATTTTTTTTTCCTATTAACCAACCAACAATTATCAGCAGGCCTCACCTCCTACTTTGTGTGGTTCCCTCTAGCACCTCACTACTTGGAATTCTGATCTAAAACAAAAGCAATGGCATCACCAGGAAACTTGATCAATACTGAGTATCACAGACATCACCCCAGCTCTATAATTACAATCTGCATTTTAAGAGATCCCTGGATTATTCATCTGTTCCTTAAATTTGAATATGCGCATTAAAGTATCTCAAGTACAATTGTGGGTCTCTGGATTCCAAGTAAATAAATATAAACTAATTATCAAAAGAAAATCTGTAATTGCTGATATGATTGAAAGAATGCTAATAACGCAATTGTTCAGTAACCTAATTTTCTCTTTCTGTTGAGCTAATTCTTCATTTCCTATGCTGATAATTACGATGGAAATGTGCTACTAGCATACGTCAGAGAAACCCCAACCAACCGACAATTTTATAACATCTACGATCAATATTTTGCAAAGTTTTTGTTGTTGTTGTTGTTGTTATCGTTGTTGTTTTTGGAGACGGAGTTCCTGCTATGTTGCTCAGGCCAGTCTCAAACAACTGGGTCCAAAGAATCCTACCTCACCTGCCCAAGTAACTGGCACTATAGGTGCAAACCACTGCACCTGGCTAACTTTATGACTTTTATTCAAAATCCTATATAAACTTCTTAGTAGGCCCCTAATATTTCATAAATTTAATTTTGACAACTCATCAACATTATAGTGAAAGAGAAAGAACTAGTTAAACTATAAGTAATGTATAATGTGTGGTCAAGTTAATTATTGGCAAATAGAATCTAATTGCAGCTAAGGCATGAGTTCAGTGTTATCCAATCCCTACCATTTTTTAAAATTATAGATACATTTATTTTTCTGGATGTTAGAGTTTTTCTGATTTTCAGTTTATCATTAAACTTTCTCTTTCCAGTCTTGTATTTACCTAACTACCCTAGTGGAGGTTATTATTGACCTTAGATTACAGACTTTAGGATCCATACCTTTGAACAATGGAATATGATCTCTAGAATTTACCACAGAGAATTTCTCTATTAATGTTCCCACACGTGCCTCAACAAAAATGACACCACCAATTATTCTCCTAATTTCATGCTCCATTAATTTTAGGCTATCATTTTAAAATTATTTTAAAATAGTTTAGGATCAATCAATATTATTCTTTTAATTTGTTTTCTGAGTATAACTGCTGAAAATTAGTTCCCCTGTTTTTAATTCACTTATTTTGTCTCCTATCATAGGGGATGTACTGATTGTCTTCAGTGTTATGAATTCAATTAATTATGCCCTTTAATCTTAGTGCAAAACTTTCCTGATTTTGACTTGTGTTTAATAAAAAAATTCTCCTGAACAAAAATATGTAAAATTACTTTAAAAAATAGAAGTCTTCTTTCTTTCCTTCCTTTCCCTTTCTTTCTTTCTTTCTTTCTTTCTTTCTTTCTTTCTTTCTTTCTTTCTTTCTTTCTTTCTTTCTTTCTCTT
>NW_016804163.1:1656727-1715397 GCF_001698545.2 Rhinopithecus bieti
TTCCTTCCTTCCTTCTCTCTCTCTCTCTCTCTCTCTCTCTCTCTCTCTCTCTCTCTTTCTCTCTTTCTTTATTTCTCTTTATTTCTTTCTATTGAGACAGAGTCTCTGTCACCCAGGCTGGAATGCAGTGGTGCCATCTCGGCTCACTGCAACTGCTGCCTCCTGGGCTCAAGCCATTCTCCTGCCTCAGCCTCCCAAGTAGTTGAGATTGCAGGCTTGCGCCACCAAGAAGCCCAATGAATTTTTGTATTTTTAGAAGAGACAGGGTTTCACCATGTTGATCAAGCTGGTCTCAAACTCCTGAACTCATGTGGTCCTCCCACTTTGGCCTACCAAAGTGCTGGCATTACAGATGTGAGCCACCGTGCCCAGCCATCTTTCAAATAGTATAATAATAAAATATTGTGGCTAGTTTTAGAAACTTATCCTTAGATATATACCATGGCAGCATCGTATACAATTTTTTAACTTTAATAAAATCTAAAGGTTTTTTTTTTTTGTTTGTTTTTTCTAAATAGATGATGACATAATACATAATTTCCAAATAGGACTATTACATAACACCAGAATGTTTGTTTTAATTTCTATAAATTCATGCTTTTAATGTCATTTCTGTTTTATTTAATAGCTTTTAAATTGTTATTTTAATATGTATGTGTCTCCATTAAAGCTAAGCATAAATATTAATATCAGTTAAAATCAGTGACTAGCAGGTTGGCTTCCCAAAATTTCTAATGTTAATTTCTTAACTATCTGTATTTTCAAACCATAATTTCTCTAGTTTTTGAATAGCAATGTTGGGAAATGTTCAGATTTTTTTTCCAAATTACAAATAAGTCATTTGGAAAAATGTCTTCTGATCAGCTACATTCTGAAGACTTACCAGTTATGTTCTCAAACTATGCTGAAATACTCAGCATAAGTATAGCATAAGCATCTACATATTTCATGTTAAAAATGTATGTGTCATGGTTCATCAACTTATTTTCATTCAGCAAGTCTTTGTTGTACACCTGCTATATACACAGGAGGTGGCAATGCATTTCCTGAAATCAGTAAGACAAAATTGGTTCCACAAAGGGAACTAGGACAAGCAAGAGACACCAGTATGATAATTGAAATCTTGCTGAGAAATAGAGGCAGCGATCCTCGACTGACAGTTTTAAAATGATTGCCATGGCTCAATGTAGACTGTCTAGACCAGGTTACTAACCCAAGTGGAAAATCTACCCCAGAGGGTTTTGTGTGGCCAGAACAATATTTCTAGTATTTTGAATATGAATGCCTTCCAGGCAAGCACTGCTTTCCAGCTAGGGAGAGGTACTGTTTTGTTTTTTCACCCTGAACCTAACTCTGTCACATTTGCCTTCTTGGCCCCTTCTGTAAGCCAGAGGCCCCTGGGTTATAGCAGGAGGCAACAAGCCATGACCTATGAACCAAATCTGGCTCCAGACCGGTTTGTGTGCCACCCATGAAATATTCTCTATGGTTTTGAAGGCTTATAATTTTTCAAAAGGATATGCCACAGAGACTTATGTGGTTTACTTAAATAATATATTTACCATCTTGATCTTTACAAAAAAAGTTTGTTCATCCCTAGTCTAAAATAACACTCCCCATGTGTTTGCTGATGTACTCATATATAGACTTACTACACACGCACATCAAGTAACTTATATTGCCAGAGAAAATTGCGAAAGTCTTTGCAATGATCAACAAAGATTCCTGGAAGTTGTGTCTCACGCATTCCTCAGGTAAGGTTTTCTGATTCTATAATGTCCTGCAACATTGATATCATTAAGATATTTTACACAAAACCCTGTAATTTATAGATGATCCATGGCCATGCAACTGATTCTTGTCCATAAACGTGTAGGACAACATTATTTTGTGACAGTGCAATTTACTTCCCCACCCACGATGGAAGAGCAGCTCTTGCATCCATTAAACACATTCATTTTGGCATTATTGGGTGCCTAGTTGTATGACACTTAGATTTTCGTTTGAACTGGCTGTAATAACTTACTGGTTTCTTCATTAACTAATGAGACAAATACAATAGTTGATACATGTTCTTTTTATGTTCATATAAAGTTATGAGCTTACCAACTTTCACCCTTTATATATGTTAACTTATTTATGTTCTATAGATATGCTATTGTACTAATATATATTATAAACATGGAGATTCAAAAAGCAAGAGCTTTTGAACACAGTGTGACATGCACACCCCATTTTGATGTTACTATAATTTTAATATACTTAAATGTTTTAGCTACCTTGATCTTGTGAAAGAAAACTAAGAAAAATTTCTGACAAATAGCTCAAATTATTGAATTCACATTTTCTGAGTGTATTGAAGACGTTTTTTAAAAAAACTTTAAGTCATATCAGTTAGTCCAATAAGGACAGATGGATTTTTTAAATGTTGGATGGAAATGTACATTCTAATGATCAAACATCACTAACATAATTTACTATTGTCTGTGAAATCAGACTTTCAAATGTAGCTGCATTTCTCTTCCTTAGAGCATACTCTTGGATTTACTTATGTTTTTACAAATCTAGGTCTTAAACATCTTTGCCATCATTTATAATGCAGACTTCATGCCGAGAAGAGCACTCGATACTGCCACCGAAGTTTGTTGTCTGGTGTCGTTTTGTCAATTATGCTGATGCCAGGGACCATGGAACAGTGCCACTATTTCCAAGAGCATCAGCACATTGAAAGATCTTCATGCAATGGTTGTTCTAGAAAAGTCTACTACATTGGTTTATGCTTTAAAAATAGTTACTACCAGAGTAGTAATTTTCTAGTCTATCCATTAAAAGTTCAAGTGTATTATCGCATTTTTTAAGTTGTAAAAGGATGATATACACATATACTTAAACATAGTATATAAAAGCAACGACTCAATGGAGATTTATGTGATAAGATTACTCATGTAAAGAAAACTATTTTTCTTCGAATTAATAGTGCAATTTAAAACTGGAAGGCATTTTCTTTAAAATGTATTCCCTATACCACTGAAACAAAAAAAATCAAATATAAAGCCCTGTGAAAAGTCATACCTTTTCAATTAATAAGGACTTACAAAATTGTATTGAACAATAAGAATATTAAAACCCAACATTTTTTTTTTAAATTTATGTGGGGTTCTTAATGAGTAGCAGGTAGCTTTATGCCTGCCACAAACCTTTGGTAAATGTGATTTAAATGCAAATGTCATGTAGTAAGAGATCTTATATTTCTTTTAGAGACTAAGATTCATGTAGTGTTTGCACTAGTGTCCTTTACATGCTAGCACCTTCTTTCACCGCTTCACTCATGTATGGAACTTCTATACATATATAGACATAGTACTCATACATGGTGTATATATATATACACACACACACACACATGCACATAGCGCCATGGTATTCATCCATGGTACTTATATACATATAAATTAATTCTTATTGAAATAGTGTTAAAACTACAGTATGGTTTTGTGCTATGATAAAATCTACATTATTCCCTGAACCTTGGCATATTCTGTATACAGCTCTGATTCATTTGACATTTGAGGACATCATAATCTTGACATTTTGAGCTTCTGGGGAAGTCCCTGTTACACTAAGAATTTGGCATGCTACTGTTCCAAAATAAGTGATTATTTTAGTTCCAGCAGATAGTCTGAATTTATAACGAAGAGGGTAAAAATCACCAGTGCCACTCCCACCATCAAAATGATCTACACTTAAAAAATCCTACAATCTTCTAAGTGATCAGCATACCCACTGACTTAGACCTTCGAGGATCCTCCCAGTTTCCAAGTTCTGCTTAGTCCTAGCCCAAATAACTACACTGTTGTCAAAGAGACCAGGTCTGGAATCGGTGTGCCCTGATGACAGGTTACGACAATGCCAGCTCCAAACAGGCCTCAATTTTTCCTGAAAGACACACTTTATATTATGACATTTTGGTACAACTAGAAAGATGCCAAAATTAAATACATAATCAATTGCTTCTTAATCTGTGTCCCCCACCACTTCATTCTTAGCAGTCATTATAATGTTTTATTTATAAAAATTTGTGTGTATGACTCCCTGTATAGACTCTAAGCCCATGCTGGGTGGGGATAATGATTCATTAATTAATATTCTCATTATCTGCATATAGAACAGTGACTGACACAGAATAATACAAATAAATGTTTGTCTTGTTTAAATAAATCAAATAAAAAGTATTTCTGTAATCAATCCACAGTCCATAATTGAGATGATTCTGCGCTTTTTAGAGTAGAGATGTCCAAAAAAGATGTCTACAGATTTATCACTGTACATATGTCAGAATCAAATACATTATTATAGATAGTTTATGAATCAGTACAATAGAAAATTATGGTCACGGACTATAACATTTAACTTTAGATATTTGCATTGCTAGGTCATGAAACACTAATACAATTTAATCTTGCATTTGCAATAAATCCCTAGATTCATGAAAGAATGACGAAACAATACGGAATTCAATTTTTCTGGCCATGTAGCTTTTAGAGCTTATATGAGTATGAATGACTCACATATCTCAAAACTATGAACTTATCAAATTCACCCAAACTGTTACAGGAATTGAGTGAGAAATAGAATTGTGCATTAAGATGCTATATGCAATTGAAAAATAGAAACAAGGTAAATAAAATTTGCAGCATATTGACACAAACCCACATTAAAACTATAAGACTGTCATTAAAACACATTTAAAATCTGTAAACTTTCAAAAAAATGTCCACCTATAGCACAAACTATATCTATTGGCTTGGGGATAAAACACATCCAAAATTTAATTTCTCAAATTCAAATTAGGAATGTTATTCTGGTTTTAAGATTTATACCATAGGCTGGAAAATTATTTGAAAATTATGCATTTAATTAGCTCAAAAATAATCATTCTGAAACTGACAAAAAAAGAACCAGAAAACAGTGAGTTTCAGCTAAATTTAAATGTTTATGCAGAACTTACCATAGCTGCCACCAAGTGCTTATTGTACAGTTTCTTGAATTAATGAAAAAATCTTTACTGGAAATAAGATCAACAGCTTAGAAAATACTGAGACAAAGCTTTAATAAGAAACAAAAAACCAGAAAGGTCTATTTCTTACTTCATTTTTCTTCTTCCTTTTGGAAATCTCGAAACTGTCTGAAGATTTGTCATATTTTAACATTTGACACACTTTGTTTCAGATGCATGAACAACATTATTTTACATCCTAGTGGGCAAAAGAGCAAGGGATATCAGGTATTAGCTAGCACAAAAGGAAATAGCCAAATGTGGAGGCGTGTACGAGTGAAGACAGACTCTGCATAGGCATCAGGGTGAGATTAGACAGTGAGAATTTGCTCCAAGGAGCACCCATACCTGGTTTTTTCCTTGCAGGTCAATTTGTGACATCTTGAAATCAGGACTTTGAGAGTTTGCACTTAATCTAATTTTCTTATCCAAGAGCTCTTCCATTTCTTTCACCTGGATCTTCAGCCTTCTATTTTCTCTCTCCAGTCCCTGCTTTTCTGTTTCAAGTATTTCCCTCTTGTCCCACTCCGAGGTGTTTTCAGCTTGCATTCTCTCCAGCTACACACAGAAAACACAAGAAAGCAGCATGCAGCATTTGCAATTGCCAAAAGGTAACGCCACCGACAAACAGACTCCCATTAAGAAAGGTTTGTGGATATGTCCATTGATATAATTTTAAAAAGAAAATTCTATTTGTTTGAAAACATGAGAAAAATACAAAAGTCTGAAGATCAGGCCAAACCGTAGATAAACAGACTTTTCCTCTTGGTTCATGTAACTATCTCTACAGCCATATGGACCATATTTTTCAAATACATGTGTCAAGTGAAAAACTGCTGCTCTTGGGAACACATTAATCTCCACTCTCAACTGATGAACATTCTTAGTGGAGAAGACAAACCATTTTGTGAGCAATTTTGATTGGATGTATTTCACTTATTCATTCACTCATTTATCTAGGGAATAGATAGATGCTATATGGATCTATCTATCTATCTATCTATCTATCCATCCATCCATCCATCCATCCATCCATCCATCCATCCATCCATTCATCTATGCAACATTCGCAGTTGCCAAAAGGTAATGCAAAGGTAATTTCATTTTGACCGGGCGCAGTGGCTCACGCCTGTGATCCCAGCACTTTGGGAGGCCGAGGCGGGCGGATCACGAGGTCAGGAGATGGAGACCATCCTGGCTAACACGGTGAAACTTCATCTCTACTAAAAATACAAAAAATTAGCCTGGCGTGGTGGTGGGCGCCTGTAGTCCCAGCTACTCGGGAGGCGGAGCTTGCAGTGAGCTGAGATCGCGCCCAGCCTGGGCGACAGAGCAAGACTCCGTCTCAAAAAAAAAAAAAAATGAAGAAAGAAAAGTAATTTAATTTTATATTGAAATACATATATATGCTTTATAATTTTGTATTTTAAAATTTTACATTAAAATATTTTCAATGTAAAGTTATATAAAATTGAAACAATACCACAAACAAACAAAATCATATTGGGACACAGCCGTGCTTCACACTTTGCCTATGACTGCCTTCATACACAAAGGCTAAGTTAAACTGTTGGGAGAGAGACCATATAGGTAGTAAAGCCCTAAATAGTTATTTTGTGGTCCTTTACACTAAAGTTTTGTTTACCTCTGCCCTCTTCCCATGGTTCTCAACCAAGGCTGCATGGTATATCAACATGAGGAGATTTTTATAACCATCAACGACCAGAAGCCTACTTTAGAAAGTCTGATTTAAGATAATTTTAATATCTCCTTTGGTTTTTATTATTTTAGTGTTTTTATGTTTTAAAGAGGCAATATCAAATGTATTTATTTTCTGCAGTTTTATTACATCTAAGTGCTCATTATGATGAGGTGCAATTATATTTATCTGCTATAACTTTTTTTTGTGGACATTGTAAGTAGAAGTGAATACTAGCTTTTTTTGCTGGAAATTATAGTCCTGAGCTATGCATTCTAATCTGACTTCATGATTTATCCTCTGGATAAGCTTAGTCAGATAACTTCATCTACCCCAATGTGGACAATTTATCTAATCTGATGAGGTTTGTGAGAAGTGAAATTAATCAAAGTAATTAGAAAGCACTTTGTCTAGCAGTGTAATACTTAAAGGAGAAACACTGTGGTAATATAAATTTTTTTTAAAAATGTATATTTCTGTCATAGATTTGGGCATATGGACACCAATTTAATTTATTGCATAAATCTATACAGCAGAGTAACTCTTTACAGTAGAAAATCTATTAGAATCTCATCCTGGTTCCACCACTTACTCATTGTCTAATTCTGGACAAGACATTTATTGTCTTATTAAGTTTTCTCACTAGTAAAATTAGTATGGTACCATACATATAATACCATAAATACAATACCACAAATACCATATTTATGGTATTGTGTGGACAGAAGAGGGTCAACTACTCAAAATTCCTTGCAAACTATTTAGGATGATTAAAGTACGAGGCATTTTAAAAATATCTCAAAAGGATAAACATTCTAAATTACTTGTTTTTACATTGTTAATTATAATGGCTTGATTGCAGCATACTTTATAATTATCATACTGTTATAAAATCTGTTGCTATGACATGTTAAATTCTAAAAACCCATCAACTTAGTCAACATTTAGAAAAATGTTACATTTCAATAATATCCTTTATAATATCATAATAAATTATGATATAAAAGCCTAAAACTGCTTTTCATATATATATAATTGCACCATTATTGTAGAAAATGTTCTGTTCCCAAATCTAAGAGATGCTCTGGCTTCTAAAATGTAGGAAACCAAAATTACATTCTTGGCACATTTACCTATTATGTATAATAAACTAAGAGTCAAATTTTAGATGATGTAGTTTGACATTTGGGATGCTTGTTTGGGAATATGAGGTGAAAATATTAAATCACAATTTAATTTAGTACATTACATTACTTTCATTGTTAAGATTAATACTTAAAGTTTCTATTGTTGCCTCACTTGTCAGAATAAAAATAATAAAGTTGCCACAAAAGGCAGCAACTTAGTGATGAAAAATTAATATAAGGAGAGCAAATGTATTTTTGGGCAAGGACAGATATGCTGTGTCAAGTCTTTGTAAACTTGTAGGATTCTTTTAAATGTTAAAATTAAATCAATTGATTTAACATTAAATAACAGATAACAAGTAGAACCAAGGTTTTAAATAAGTAATACATGGTCTGAATGAACAAATTTTAACTCTTAAGATTTTTTTTAAAGTAATGATTTTAGCAGTAGCAACAACAAAGCTTAAATAATGCCTTCTGATGTTTTACTATTTACAGATTTATCAAAACATACAAATTATTTGATAAATATATGTGTATAGCATATATTAAAAAGTAAAAAGTTTATAAAAATATTAGCAGTTTTAGTTTTATTTTGTAAAACTGTTTCTTATCACATCATTCTTTTCCAAGAATCATATGAAAATCCACTAATTTAAAAAGCATTTAATTGCATGTAACTTAAAATGATAAATAAAAAATCAAGTAATATTTTAAGCTCTCAGAGTTTATCATAAAAAATTACAATAATTTTATCAAATGGAAATAGAATTCCATTGCTTTGCTTCTGACAATGAAGAGAAACTCCTAAAATACTTTAATTCTAACTCAACTGTGAATTTTAACCATTAGTGTGTTCTAGCGTTAAATGAATTTCAGATAACGCAGAAATTACTGAAACATGTTTTCTGAAAATTTTAACGTAAAAGTACATTCTTTGTAGAGTAAGTACTAAAATATTTGTTCACTTAATGACATCAATTTCTTATTAAACACTGAGAAAAAGTACATAAATATCCAACACTATATTTACTGAATGAATATTTATTGAGCATATTTATGTATCAAGAAACAAAGAGGAACTGAATATATGACATTAAAAATACAAAGAGAATATGAGTAAAATTGGGCATCTTTTTACAAAGGAAAAAAATTGAGTATCACAGAACGGCTTGCAATAAATCAGGTAAAAGGAGAAGGTTGTTCGAGGAAATGATATTTAAGCTACAACTTGAAGTTTAACAAGGCGGAAAAGCACAGCCAAGCCCAGAGTATACCAAGCACAGGAAGCAGGAAATATGTTTGAACACTGCAAGACCAAGAGGAGTCTGTCCAGTTATGGAAAGCTAGGATTTGGGGAGGACATGGTATAAAAGGAAATTGAGCAAACACGGACTGGTTCTGAAAAATAAGTATGAATATCACAATCACTTGAGTTGCTTGTAAAAACTGTAGTATTGTGATCATTCCTAAGGATAAAATGTTGGATCATTTTGTAAACATAGCTATTTACTCATTCTTCAACTGTCACCGCTTGATATTGTTGAAAATATACCTAAAATTGTAATCATTAACAACTGGAATACAAGCTTTATGAAACCAGGACTACGTCATTTTTCTCATAAACCCAGCACCAGACACACACTGTTGTGTGCTCCATAAAAAACTGTTAAGTGAGAGAGAAAGCAGATAATGATAGTCTCCAGGAAAAATCCTTTCTGTATTTCAATGACAACAATTAGACACAAAGCAAAATTAAGACAGCACTCTAGGCAAATCCAGTTACTTGACTTACCATGACCTAACATGAAAAGGATTTCTCAGTACATTGACTCTGAGCTCTTACTGCTATTGTCAGAGCTGCTTTACATTTTATAGTAGTGAACACAGTGAGGCAGAGATGATTTTTAATAAAATAACCAACAGATCAGTCCCAATTCTCCTTTTAGACTGATTGCCTCAACTTTTGTTCTTTAAAACATAAGAAAACTTTTTCCTACAACCTAATGTTGTAAGGGAGAAATGAAATCATTTAGGGAAAATATTTATTAACTTCCAAATTCAAGTCAAAAATGTCTAAAGTCATAAGTTTATTCTCTAAAGAAGAAAACATCAACAGCCACTTCAAATACAAAATAGTGTATTAACTTTTCCTTAAGTTTTATCAAGATGACAATCACTTTTAAATGGCCCTAATCAGCTGAGAAAACTCCCAAAAGAATGCACTATATGCCACCTGGCAGGCCAGCAAAGAGTCACCTAACACCAATGTGGATGTTCCAGTAATCGATTTGCAAATATTCCGAATTTTGATTTCAGACAAGTTAGCCATAAAACCTCATTATATATACTGTGATTTTGGAGGAAAGAAGGAAATGACAGAAAGCATTTCTGTTTCCTAGCAGTAAGAAATTATCACCCTTTATTGAGGCCCTAAGGTATCCCGGGTAAACAGTCATATAGATTATTTCCTATTCTTACAATGATTCCACAAATCATTTGGCTGTGCTATGCATGAGGGAGCTGGGGTTCCAAGAGTAGAAGACATTTTCCAGTTGGGCAAGGAGTCCAAGCCATGGTTCACCTAAAGATCCTCTCTAGTTCTATTTCTGAGCTCAGACACCAGTAAACAGGACCACATATCCACTTGCAATAGCAACTACCAGATTCTGAATCCTATATTGCATTATAGCAAAGGTTTCATTTATGATTTTGTTTTGGTTTTATATCTTTTAGGGTTTTTTTTCCCTCTTTGCTCTGTCTCTGTCTAAGGCAAATTAATTCACGGAGGCAATTTCTGTAGAATCACATTTAAAAGTCTGGCAACTCCATTTTAACTGAGTCCATATTATCAATGTCACCCCTTGTATCCTTTACCAGTCTTCCTCTATGTCTTAGAATCACAAATAAGAATTGGAGGAATCCCTTCCTAAATGAAAGTCTACTTCCAATCTGTCCATAGTTAAACATAGCCTAGGGATAGCTCAGTCTCTTTTTGACCAAGAGTCAACAGTACAATAAATGATTTTAGTGATATGTAATGTCATACATATTTTAGTTGCTTTCTTTTTATTTAAAATACTTGGAGAATTTCTAAAAGTAAAAATTGCCTCACTAGTTTGAAACAAAATGTGTGCCAAAGTTAAATATAAAAGAAGAGAGTGGCCAAAATGCAATTTCAGATTAAACATGAATCAAAAGCAATGTAAGCATTTTTTAATGCATCTATTTCTAAATAAGTCAGTACATAGTAGAATGACAAGTGAAAATACATTTGTAAATACTTTGATTATGTTCTGGTAGAGAAAACTTACAAACCTCACAAGTAAAATCTCTTAAGGGGATGCTTTGGGCCCTGGATTTCACAACAACCGTGCACTGCCTCAAAAGTTCTTAATGATCTTATAGAATTAATACTTTCCCCGTCTCAATTAGAAGTAATAATCATCTATACAGAACTTAGGAACTATGAAAACTAAACATAAAAATAAACATGTTACTGTTATCCCTGCAAAATGAGAAATGCTTCATGAAAGCATTCAAGCCCAACTAGAGAAAAGCCTTGATTTAAAACCAAAACAGAAAAAAGATGCCCTTCTTTCACTCCCATGCCAAACACTGACATGCTACCACGGATTTCTTATAAAATCAAGGAAGTGTGAAACTTTACAGGATGAGTACTTACCAAATTTGAGAAGTGAAACACAATAAAGCTGGTAAAATGTAGATCTTATTCCAGGGATAATAGGAACAATGGGTTTATATAAAGCATCTATAATGGGACTTAATTTTACCAGGCACAAACTACACTCTCAAGCGTGCTCTATTATTAGGAAGAAATATGCAAACACACAATACTTAACAAGATCTGCATTAGAAAAATGAATGTATTATAAGGGAATTGTAATTAAACATGGGAGGTAAGCGCTCTATTTGCAAAATCTCTCCTAGAAGTAATTTTAAAAGTAGACAAATTATCTTGGCCCCACAGTTGCCAAACAGGTATTCTCAAGGATTTCAATTGATCTCAGTATCCGAGAAACATGAAACCTGCTGACACTGCCTAAAACAAGCTTTTCTGCTCAACCGAGAATATGCTTTGTGTTAATCCATATATTTGTTTTCTCTAAAGAATTAACAAGCATTATTTGTAGACACTCTGATGGTTCAGAAAAAAAAGCAAGTTAGTTTCAATTATTAGCATTGAGTTGTAAAGAAGAAAAAAGTTTATATATAATTTAAAGGAGGAAAATAGTGGGATAAGAGATGGTAAAATGAATCAGAACTGGAGAATGATGCACAAAGAAAGAATAAAATTGTGACCGAGTATTAATGAGCACCCCTTCTAAATCATCATCTTTTATTCCGTATCTGTGCTAAGAATGATTTAGCATAACCATTTTGTGTTTTATATATGTTGCTGTTCTAATATCTGGGTTTTTAGGGGGAAGTTGAATTTGCCAAAACTGATACATTGATGAACTCTTTGAAAAAAAAAAATGAAGACTAACAATTAGCTTTTTTGTAATTAAACCAGAACTACATATGCATTGACATTAAAATTTGATCAACTAGACAAAAGGATTACTCTTATAACTGGGTAAGCTAATTCTTTTTTTATTCATCTTTAAAGTCAGCAGTTTTTATTGGCTTCTCTATTCATCACTGAGTTATAATGACAACTGTGGTGATAGATCAACTGCCCATAAGTATGTAACTTTGATTCTGGGCTCATATTATTTATTCAGTTTATCTATCATTGGACAAATACTAGTGTTTATTATATATAGATACAGATATCTAGATACACATATTTTTGCTGGTGTATACACACAAAATTGGTCTTATATCCAGCAATATCTCTAAACTCTCAGAAAATATATCTTGTAGATTATTTTGTGTTTTGTAAATAATTACATCATTTTTGATCATTGTAATTTTGTATCTTTCCAACACTTATAATTGTATTTATTTGTCTTCTTTTGTGGAAGTGGCTGGGACCTGAAGTAAAATATTAAACTGATAGCATGCTTCCAATCATTATTAAGTAAAATATTTGCTCTAAAATGTTGCTACTTGATATCAGATTTTAACAGTCCACTTTGATTGCTACTGTGTTAAAATGTTTTTCCCTATAAGCATAAATTTAGTTTTGGCAAATGCCTTTTAAATAACATTTGAGATAACCATGCCATTGATTTTTGCTTTTAGTCTGTTTAATGTGATGATTTGCATAATAGATGTTCTAATGCTATAATGTCTTCCACTACTGTGACAAAGCAATTTTTAATTACTAAATTTAAATTAATATTACTTGCACTTGATGAATGTGTTTGCTACTAAATTTATCTGTGAAATTAACTGTAATTTTCCTTTCTTCTATTATCTTTCTTTGGATGCAGTAGTAAAATTAAATTAACACATTGGAAAAAGTTGGAAAGTTTTTCTGCTTTTCTCTTCTCTGGAAGATGTCCTTAAAAATTGGAATCATGTATCCTAAATAGTACAGCTTGTGCATAAACTTTTCTGATACTGGAGTTTCATTGCAAGAAGAGTTTTCGTTTATTATATTTTAATTTAATTATTTGCTGTTATAATCCATTCAGCCTTTCTATTTCTAAAGTGTCATGTTGGGTAAGCTATATTTTTCTGGTCAATAATTTGTTTCATGTAAGGTTTCATTTTTATTAGCAGTGTCTCTTCATGGTGTTTCCTTATATTTGTAAACCTCTGCCTTATCAAAACTATGTCTACTTTTATTACTAGTAACTTCTAATTATAGCTTCTTGATTAATTAGTTATTTTTTCCAAAGAATTAACTTCTGGCTTTGCTATCTCTATTAAAGTTTTAAAAAATTATTTGATCAATTCCTAGTATTGTCATTCTTCTCTTCTTTCTACACTTTTCTTCTGCCACTTTTTTAACTTTTAAAGTAGAATATTAGCTTATTTGCTTTTTTGTCTTTGTTATTTTTGTTATTCTGGATACTCCAAGAAGCAATTCTACAACTCATTGTAGAAATGTAAGAAGTTTATTAGGGAGAATGCCTATGAGAAAAAATGGAGAGGAAGACAAGAGAGGTGGGGAGCAGTCAAACTGTGATGCAAGACTGGCTTTGAGTGAGGGAGAAGCAGCAAAGAAGGGAGGCGGCTTTGGAGCCTCTGAGACGTCAGTGCAGTCTAAGCAAAGTTATGCAAGACCCTCAAGGGGTGTTTGAGTCAACATCAGTAGCCAGAGGAACATCACACCTCCCAGGAACACAGAGGTCAGTGTTAGGCTGGGAGCAGCCTGTGGAAAGCAAGATCTCATTTCCTGGTTTCAGAACGTAGCAGCTGGGTTCTGACTTAACTATATTCCCTGTAATTGAGATAGGAGAGGCATTGTCTAATGCCAGACACAGCTATTTCCTTATATACATATTGATGTTATACCTATTTTTAAGCTTTGCAGTATCCCTCAAGATTTCAATGTTTTTATTTTTCAGTCTTAAATTACATTAAATGTATTTATTTGCTAGACTTATTTAGATGTCTGTTTTGTAATATCCAAGTAAATTAGTTTCTTAAAGTAATTTTTTGTAATCAATACAAAAATAGATGACTATGGCTATAAAATAGTATCCTTTGAAAATTCCATAGTTTAAAACATGAACACATACTAAATCTCAATCTCTCAACCCAACCTCCAAAGATCAAAACTGAGAAAAAAATAAAATCGCTGGTAGTTGCAAACCTGTCAACATAATAAAGAGGCTTAGACTTATAGAATCTTGACTGATATGTAGGAGGTGCAATAAATGCCTGAGGGCGGCAGAGCTTTCTCTGGAGACGACAGGGGAGCAGAGTCAGATAGGGATGGTGCAGAAGAGAAAACATACACTATGCTGGATGTCCTGGAAAGGTAGCCACATCACCTTAAGCAGGGAAATAACTGAGAACAGGTCTCAGACTTGGGGAGCCAGAACACAAGCTACTATCAGAAATGTAATAAAGGAGATTAGAAAGCCCAGGGGTAATTGTTTTCAGGTTTTTCAAGGTCATGGGTAGCACTCTAGATTGCAAGAGGTATCTTGGAAAGCAGGGGTGTCATATAGAAACTTCCTGGAAAGGGACAGTAGGAAAGCAAGAAGTTGCTATTAAGTGAATTATCAAAGAATCATAAGATAAATTTCTTTTCATCCCCTACCCAAAAGCCTGAATTTTAAAAGTGTCCCTTCACTGTATCGACAAAAGAGGGCACACTACAACTCAGATATTAAGTACACAACTCATAATATTTATTATTCCACTTTCCCCCATAGAACCCACCTGTTACCACTTTTTCTTGCTATCCGAGGAAAATCCTACCCAACTGTTATGGACTGAATTGTGTTCCCCCCAATATCTGTGTTTAGAAGTCTTATCCTCAGTGTGATTGCATTTGGAATTCGGTCCTATAAATATGATAAATACATAATAAAGGTTAAGAGGATTCATTAGGGTGGGGCCTTAATCCAATGGAACTGATGTCCTTATAAGAAAAGGAAGATGCACCAGAGATCCCTCTCTCCAAGTGAGCACAGAGGAAAGACCATGTAAGGACACAGTGTTCAGACCATACTAGACAATATTCATTATAACACCCTAAGAAAATCAATTCATGATTCCATAATGTTAAAGAGAGAAAAAGAGTCAAAGAAAAAAAGAAAATAAGAAAAACTACTGGGAGGGGCAGGAAAATGGTAGCTCAAAACTGTAAATGGATAGAATAACTTTTGCAACTACCAATTATAATAAATTTACATAAAGATCATCAGTGGGTTTCAGAATCATTAGATAAAGGGTTTCTGGAGAAAACGATACATTCAGGAATCAAAGTGTTCTACCACACACGACTTCCAATTTCAGAGTGAGTATGATATTGGAGAAAGCTGGCAGTTCACACCTTAACTAAGGGATTCTATTTAGCATGGGTAATAGCTGAACAACATGGCATTGTTTCTCTTAATACGAAGCATTAGGAAATCCATGGAGATGTTATATATTATCCTTACTAAAAATCCGTTAACCTGAGTCTAGTCTGTCAATCAGTGGTTCTCAACCATGATGATTTTGTCCTGAGGAGACATTTAGCAAAGTCTGAAGATGATTTTAGTTGTCACATCTGAAGAAGTACTACTGGCATCTGGTGGGTAAAAACCAGGAGTACTGCTAAACATCCTACAATGTACAGGGCGGCACCCCACAATATGTCAATAGTGTCAAGGGGGAGAAATCCTGCTCTAGACTTAATTCTTGTTTGTAGGAAATACAGAACATAGAAGAATAAAGGATACCATTAACAATCAATTAGACCAATACAGAATATAGCATATTATATCACTGAACCTATCTCATTGTTTAAAGCACCACTTTCGGGGGAAATAATGAGAGAATCTATTCTAAACTAAAAGCAATTAGGAAGATATAACAGCAGACACATTAACAAAACTAGACTGGAGGCTGCTTTGCAATAATGCCTATAAAAGACATTCTAGGAAAAAGAGAATTTATGAATTAGCTATTGATAATATCAATAATTTATTAATTTATTCAGTTTGATCATTATGATTATGTAGGTAAATGCCATTATTCTAGGAAGAGGCACGTTAATACATTTGAGACAGGCATCATGATGACTGCCCCATGTGTTGAAATAGTATACCTACAACAGACAATAACCTTAAAAGATAAAAGATAGTGCTGATTTTAACATTTATTAAAGTTAGAAATATACTGTTTTAAAGAACATAGATAAAGAAAAACATATTGCAATAGTAGCCTATGTAGGAAATGGTATGGAAAAACATGCAGAAAATGTAAAATGAATGATTGAGTACAAAGAGAAGGGCTTTGTAGAAACCAGTGGTGATCGTGTGCCATAAACTAAAGCAGATTGCCTAAGAAAGTTGTCTGTGTCTGAGTGCTAAATAAGTAAAAAGTAAACCTATTTATTAAACATAAATATGAATGTATGCCTTGGGTGTCAAGATATCACCACCAGTCCCAGGGTCCTGCTTGCAGTATTTTATTTATACTCTGGCACAGATGGACAAGTTCTAGATAAAACATGTTTTCCCACTGTACGCTATACATATGTATTGATTTTGATGTTTCAAGCTTTTATTTACTTGGTAAGGTTAAAACTTCAGGATGCGGGAAAAAAAAAATATTGTGTTAGTTGTGACATCAGCATTAAAGGTACATTTGAGTGAAGATTTACATCCGTAGCCTACGTTTTCTCTTCTAGGAGTGGGAAAACATTTTGCAAGTGCGAGTTAGTTGAAAGGATCGATGACTCAAATATGTCAGTGAGCCAAAGTCCAACACGAACATTTGTCCAAATTCAAAAACAAATGTCAATGCCTATGGATCGATTACATAAGACTCTTCAGCTCACCTGACCTTTTTACAGAAAGGTTCTTAACATTTATGGTATAGTATTTCCCAAACGATTAGATAAAGGTCAGAGTTACACACTTGAGTGTCATATGAAATTTAGTTTTCAATAATTATGTATGATCAGAATTCAAAATCATTTGTAGTGAAAATTTTAAGTGGCTCTTGTCTAGAACCTGGCATATATCCTTTGAGCTTCCTATTATGCTTGCTTTTACCTCAATGCTCCACCTCACTGCTGCGCTCCGCATTCTCTCACCTCCACAAAGTAAAATCGATGGGAGAAGGAAGAATCTCCTTCCTTCTCTTGCCAGCAGTCCTAGTGTCAAATAAAGGAGTAGGTTAAAATGACAACTGCTCCTACTCAACCTAGATTAATGGATAGAGCATACATGAGGAAAAGCCTTTGTGGGGGCCAAGATGTTTAACTATAAAAAGAGGAAATATAGAATGAGTATTGAAAAATTTAAGGACCTAGAAGCTAAAAAAGCAGTGGTCAGGATTGTGGGATCGCCTTATAAGTCATCGGTACTGAAATAAGTAAAGAAAGGCTTGAACTCTAAATGTCAAGAAAATGACTAGCTTCTGAGAGCAGGTTATTAAAGGAGTATAGAACCACTTTGCTGGGGTCCATTGAAATGAGTGAATGTCATACTAGATACATGGAGTAAACACCAGCATTATTAAGCAAGGCAGTAGAAAGTATATGGTAAAGGATTCCTTTGACCAATTAAAATGGTTACTATGCAGTCAGTGACAAGATTTAATGAAATCTTTTCTAGAACAAAAATTTCAATGGACTCAGAAAAAAAAGTGTATTCACTCTGAAAAACAAACATTGAACATATAAAATGATTCATTATCTTCACAATATATCAGGAATATTTTTAAGCTTATAAAATAATTTAGATTTCTACTTAAGGAAGTTCAATTGAAGATTTCTTCCATGTTAAAATTGAGTTCAACAATAGGTTCAAGATCACTTTTTTGTTGCTGTTAATATCCAAATACTTCATCTTCCAAATAAATAGGTGGCATTTACTGAAAATTTAATGGTTGTATGTAATTTATAAAACATCGCCCTTATTTTAATGTGAAGGCCTATTATCTCCATACCATGGCTGAACATAATATATGGTATTATTTGTCCTATTATATATCTTTTCATTAATTACAACGTCTATTATTTTTGAGAATGTCTAGTGAGATAAGCACAGTCCTAAGCTGTTTGCCTTTGTTAATTCACTTACTCTTCTTTTATTTATATTTTATATATTCTCCCAAAGTTCTGGGATTACAGGAGTGAGCCACTGCCCCTGGCCAGGTATTCCATCTTAACATTGTAAAAAAATATATATATATTTACAGGTGACCAATGTGGTACACTATAATTGCATTTATTTTGCCATTATAATTTTACGTTTCCTGAAGTTATGAAGTGCCTCATAGTTTCTTGCTTAGTTTTCAATGTAGTTACTAATCTGGAACATTTCAATAGAAGTACACATTTCCTAGAAATACTGACATACCCAGAACATAATATGAGTGTCACTTCTGTTTTATTTTGAGACATCTTTTACCTGGCATCAACTTTCATCATAATCCTGGAAATACTCTTGAAGTCTTTTCTATTTAGTTCTACTTCGTAATTCATGTTTCCTATGTCATTTTGTGAACTGCAAAGAGGTTACAACAGTTGATAATTTTTGGAGATTTGATAGGTCTTCTAATGAATTATTCTAATCTATATTATTATTGTAAATTGAGTATGTGTAGAATTCTAAGAGGTAAATCACTTTCTTCAGAATTTTAAACATTTACCTACATTGTTTTATAATTTCTGGAGTTGCGAATTCTGATAATTTTTCTGATTTCTGATTATCTATATGTGCTCATTTATTTATCACTGCTTCCTTTCAGGCAATTTATTGTATTCCAGTGTTATGAACTTTAATGAAATGAACTTTGCTCTGTCTTTTGGTATTATTATGCTACTTACTTGGATGGATATATTCATCTAAACCATCATGACCTTCATTCCTTCATTTGGAAGAATTTTGTTTTCTAATTCTTTTGCTTTTAAACTTCTTTTTTAAGGATCTCTTAATTTGGGGGACTAATTGCTAAATTAATGTTTAAGAAAATTCCTTTTTTATTACATCCTTGTCTTTGTGGTTTACTTTCTGGGTGACTCATTCAACTTTCAACTCCAAATTATATATTTAATTTTCATTTGTGCTATCATGTATCCATGTCCTAAGAGCAGTATTTTTGTTTTCTCCATGTTACATTTTATGTAACATTCTGTTATTTTGAGGGTATTTTGAGGGTAATCAGTGTTTTTGCTCTTTGGATATTAGATGTAGGGCTTTTAATCTACTTCTGCTACCGGAATTATTTTTTAAAAATAAATTGCATTGTATATATTGTATGCTACATAATGTTATAATATATATAGAGAGTGGCAAGGCTACTGTAGTTAAGCAAATTAGCATATCCATCACTCACATAGTTACTTACTTTTGTTCATTTATTTTGTGGCAAGAACAGTTAAAATGTATAGCTACATTCCAAACACTCTGGGATTAAAAAGAAAGTAGGAAACAGTATCTATATTTAATTTTCCAGATGTAAAAAGTTAATCCTCCTCTTTGGCTCCTCTTGAAAATGTGGCAATCCTTTTATTATGTTTGTAAAGGTAAGTAATTCTATATACGAGGTAGTGAGAAAAAAACATTTAAATGAAATATGAGCCTGTAATAGTTACATTCTTGGTTTATTTAGGAGCTAAAATGAATAAATTGGTTACATGTTTACAATAACTTAATCCAATTTCTATCAAACATGATCATATATCACTCTGGATTCTAGAAATAAATCAATGGATAGTGTAGGAAATAATCCTTTTAAAGGTGGAGACTGATGTGAAGGGGAAAACATGGGGATATTTTATTAAAACTATCAGTTGTCACTGGCTTTGCTCGTTTCTTTGTCAGGTTTTGGGCTTGAAGTGAATGAGAAGTATCAAGACTTCCTTAGGAGAAGGAACATGTTGCTAAAGTCATTGCAAGAAAAGAGATTGGATTCTCTGACATCTCTCATTTTATTTCTCAAAGCTATAAGGCATTATTTCATACTGTCTGAGTGGCAACAATAATTGTCTTGTTTGTTTATTTATTTATTTATTTACATTTTCATTCGTGTGGCTAAAGTGCAACATGCAAAGTCAGTTTTGCAATGCAAATTATCATTGGCTCTTTAAGGAAATTTGATTTTAAAAATCTTATTAAAATAATANGTGAATGAGAAGTATCAAGACTTCCTTAGGAGAAGGAACATGTTGCTAAAGTCATTGCAAGAAAAGAGATTGGATTCTCTGACATCTCTCATTTTATTTCTCAAAGCTATAAGGCATTATTTCATACTGTCTGAGTGGCAACAATAATTGTCTTGTTTGTTTATTTATTTATTTATTTACATTTTCATTCGTGTGGCTAAAGTGCAACATGCAAAGTCAGTTTTTGCAATGCAAATTATCATTGGCTCTTTAAGGAAATTTGATTTTTAAAATCTTATTAAAATAATAGTTAAAATATTTTTAAAATATTTTTAAAAAGAAGTGCTCCTATTATTATTTAGCCACATTGTATCAAAAGATGTATTATAACTCCTTTTGCTTGATTTATGTGTTTTTGCTTAGGAGTCTAGCATCGGAGAACTATATTCTCAAAAATGTACAAATAAATTAAATTTATAACAATACAATGAACAAATACATAAAATGTTTAGTTAATTTTTGGTGGTGTAAAGCAGCATCACATAGTGGTCAAGGGTGTGAGGTTTAATGAGAGAGAGAGAGAGACAGAGAGAGAATGGGAAAGATAAATTATAAGGAATTGGCTCATGCAATTATAGAAGCTAAGTCCCAAGATTTGTAGACAGCAAGCTGGAAGCTCAAGATGTTCTGATGTTTCAGTCCAAACCCAAAGATTGGAGCAGATCACGGTTCCAGCTCAAGCGGTTAGGCGTCGGTAGCTCCCTTGTTCTCAGCCTTTTTGTTCTATTTAGGTCATCAATTGCTTGGATGAAATCTACCCACATTAGGGAAGGCAATCTGCTTTACTCAATGTTTTCTCCCAAAACATCCTCACAGACACACCCAGAATAATATTTGGACGAATGTCTGGGCACCCTATGGCCTAGCCAAGTTGACACATAAAATTAACCATCACATTGTCTTATAAAATTGATGTGTTGATTAAATGAAATCTAATGTTTTAAGTCCTTACAAGGCTCATGAGACCTACAAAGTATTCATAAACATTAGCTCTAAATACCTAGTGATACTCAATCTGAACAGAGTATTTTAATAGATCTTTATGCATCTTTCATTAATTTTCAGTATTTAAGACAAGGATGCACATATTAAATAGTTTTGCTTCTTTGAAGGGAAAGCTTCTTGGCCTAATTCTTTTTCCTTTCATCCCTGCTCACCTCCAAATGACATCTTCCACTCATTGGTTAATAAAATAATTGCAAAGCGTAATTGTTTTGATTTATCACTGGTCTGAGTTATTTCTTAAGTAAAGCAATTATTGTCTTGGTGATTTCTAGAAAACCTAAAATCAGAGACTCAAATATGAACAGAAGATAATTTTTCTATTTTTCAGGGCATTTGAATCATTGCTAACTACACAGAAAGAAATGCCTCAACCTGTAAAACCTAATTCCAGAACAGTTGTTTTGAACTTGGACAGATCAACACTGAAAATAAAAACCAATATGGTACATCACTGTTAGAAATAATTGTTCCAATAACTACTTGTGACTACTAGGATTAAAAAGTACATCAAGCAATGTTTTACTAATGCATAAATTTATGGAAGCTATTTAATTAACAACATTTTCTACTGCTTAAATATTCAAATGCAGGAGAATTTCTAATACTATTTGAGAGAAACAATTTACTCCATTAAAGAAGTAACTCAATTCAATAAAAGGTTTAGAGGACAGTGAATTTCTCCAATTCACCCCAAAAGTAGAGTTGTTATATCAAAATGGGGCTTATCTTCATGACTTAGTTGCCCAGTCACTAGTTTTCTTGATAGTTCTGTCCTTCAAATAATTACACTTGCCAGTCTATACTTGTGACTGTCTTAGTCCATTCAGGCTACAAAATATCATAACCTGGGTAGCTTATAAACAGTAGAAATTTATTTCTCACAGTCTGAAGCCTGGAATCCAAGATTAAGTTGCCAGTAGATTTTGTATCTGGTAAGGACCTGCTTTCTGGTTCACAGACAGCATCTTCTCCCTATGTATCCACATGATACAGGCGTGAGATAGCTCTCTGGGGTCTCTTTTACAAGGGCATTAATTCTAATTGTCCTCACAACCTAATCAACTCCTAAAGGTCCCACCTCCTAATACCATCACCTTGGAAGTCAGGATGTCAGTATATAAATTTGGGAAACACACCCCCATTCAGACCATACCAGTGACCAGCGTGTTTTGAGTGCATCAAACGTAGTCAAATCTAGGCCGGGTGTGGCGGCTCGTGCCTGTAATCCCAGCACTTTGGGAGGCCGAGACGAGTGGATCACTTGTCTTAGGAGTTCAGGACCAGCCTGGCCAACAAGGTGAGACCCCTGTCTCTATTGAAAAAAAAAAATGCAAAAATTAACCAGGCCTAGTGGTGTGCACCTGTCGTCCCAGCTACTTGGGAGACTGAGGTGAGAGAATTGCCTGAGCCCAGGAGGCAGAGGTTGCAGTGAGCCCAGATTGTGCCACTGCACTCCAGCTTAGGTGACAGAGTGAGATCCCATCTCAAAACAAACAAACAAAAAAGGAGTCAAATATAGAACAAAACATATTCCAAATGAATATAGACAGCTTTGCCCTTCCTCCATTCTTATTTTACTTTTTCTTTTGACCTACTAGAAAGTTAAAATAGAAAGTTTTCTTTTTTGATATGTGCTTTGTCCCTATCTTTCCCTCATTCATTCAGCTAATGGCCATTGGTTGAGCGATTGTGAGCCACACACTATTGCAGAATGAAGCTAAGAACTCCACCACCTAAACTGTCAGGCCCTTTCCTTCCCTGTTTATGCCATACTCATATTAACCAGGGATTTCAGCAGAAGAGAAATGTAATTGTTTGCGTGATTTAAGGCATATGTTTTCAGAAGGTGTCAGTTCATAGGAAAACATGTTTTCTAAGAAAAGCATTTGATGATAATGATGGAAAGGTTCTAAGTCAATGACCTCTCGTGTAAAACGGAAAATTTCTCTCTACTGGAAATCAGAATCCTTGTTAAACACAACCATAAGAGTGTCAGTAAAGCAGTTTTGGATTGGAAGCATTTGAGAGTAACAATTGGTATGATGACATGAAAGAAATTAGCATATTAGTGTAGATTTGCTAAGTTGACTTGTGACCCCATGGGAAGCAGTAAACAGGGTCTTAGAAGAATTGCACAGAACTTACAGGAAAAGTTCAAATGTATGTGTTTATGTCCTAAGGAAGATAAGAGCTGGAGGGCATCATATTAAAGATCTCAAGTAGCTTGAAGGTGTCGAACACTAGATGTGTTGAGATTGGCACTAAAATGTGCACAGTTTCTAAAGAAGGGAGGTGGGCTATTCCTAAGACAAGCTAATATTTACAGCTGTCATTGATGCAGTCCCTTCTTTTCCCACTCACATCACAATCATCATTGAGCTCTTCTCTATGTAATAGAAGACAGCAAGAAACTTGAGGGTGGCAAAAATCTCAGATTGTAATTCAATCATCAACCCAAGTTAGCTCGAAATCTTTTCAGAAGATGTAGCTACCAAGGAAAGCTACTACTGATGTGCTATCAAAGACTATTTGCAGTATTTTATTTTGAACTATATAGTTTAAATGTTTTGAAATAAATACCTGTTACTCAAGGCACCTAATATTTCCTGAATAAATGATAACAGGCTTTCACTGGTTATGCAACTTTCCATTTATCAGATGTCTATAAATGCAGAATAAGTAACAGTTTTATTCTTGAAAAAATTGAATATTTAGACTTGTGTTTATCTAAATGACCAGAAAGTATATTTAACTGTGACAGCTTGATTCTGTTTTCCCAGACTGTTATTTTTCTCCAATGGTTTATTCATATCAAGTCTTATTTTATATATTCTGTTTCCTGAGTTTTGTCAATATAAACCCAGAATGTTTAAATCTATATCACTAACAGACTTCTGAATTAACCTGCTTGCATTCCTCAATATCCTGCTCCAAAATCATATAACCATTTCTAATATATTCATCATATTCTCAGTAATTGAAATCTCTTTGCTAGAACATGTAAAGTCAATAAGAGGAATGGAGATACAGGAGATTTAAATCAATTCAGATCAACACTTACTGTGGCAATCTCTAAAAATTAAATTATGATGACACCGGAGTTCTAATTATACAATATCCTTCATGTCAAAGATAAGGCTATTTAACTATGTCAGTAAATAAAATATCTGGTATTTCATCTAAAATTTCTGACTAGGTCAATCCCCCTAGCCTCATTCACATTTGCTGTATAGCTCCCAAACTGTTGACAACTTACACTAAAAGGTACGATCTCTGATGAATACTGTACCCCTCGCTGAAGGCTGTTCTCTGAAGGCAAGTCCATTTCACATCCCACACCACTGAGTTACCAGAACACAGCATAGCAGACACCGTACGATATTTGCAGAACTAAAGATTAAATTTATAATTTCAGAAAACATCCTGAAAATATTTTTATTTTCATTTTAGCACAAAACCAAAACATTTTCTTCCCTCTGCATTTTCCTTCACTCTACCTTAAAAACATCTAGTGGTGAATTGCTCCCAGTCAGAACATACTGCTCTTCCAGTGATCAGAACACCCCCAAAATCAACACACTTTCTGATATCTACACTAATGTAAGAAAAAAAGAAGTGTTTCCTTCTCTGTCAATATTCCCATGTACCACCCTTTCCTACAGTATTTTCTCTAAATTCTGCAGTGTCCTCCCTTCTTACATGCTACTGCCCTTTACAGATATTGTTCTTACCTTCTTTTTTTTGTTTGTTTTGTGTTTTTTGTCTTGCTCTGTCACCTAGGCTGGAGTACACTGGCATGATCTTAGCTCACTGCAACCTCCGCCTCCCAAGTTCAAGCGATGCTCCTGCCTCAGCCTCCTGAGTAGCTGGGATTACAGGGGCCCCCCCAACATGCCTAGATAATTTTCATATTTTTATTAGAGACAGGGTTTCACCATGTTAGCCAGGCTGGTCTCGAACTCCTGAGCTCAGGGAATCCACCCACTTTGCCCTCCCAAAATGCTGGGATTACAGGTGTGAGCCACCACACCCAGCCTTGTTCTTACCTTTCTACCTGGCTCTGCACTTTGCCTGGCTAACTGCTCTTCACCTTACCCATCTCATTCACTATATCTCCTCTTTATCCCCACACAAATCACTGTGCTTCACCTATAAGGCTATATAACATATTGCATTTAATTGACTTGCTTTGTTTGTGTCCATGGCCATCAATACATCACTTTGTAGAATCTTTAGTGCTTAACATGGGAGATTGTTGATTAATATTTGTGGAGTAAATAATTGGGTTGTATAATGAATGAGCATATGAACTTATTTTTGTTGTTATTTGGTTTCGTTTTTTACTTCACTATTACTGCATTTTATCTATTCAGACAGAATCTAATTGACTTTCACATGGAGAAAGAACCTTTCTAAGCCCCCATAGATAATACAATCTTCCTGGGTATGAAAAAAATTGTGTAACAAAATACTTATGTTTTATCTTGCATAAGCAAAATAAATAGGGTTGCTTATATAATCACAACTTAAATTTCAAAAAAAAATTAGGATGTTTGAATTAAATTTTCATTTTTGGCTAACTGTCGATTCATAGGCAGTTGAAAGAAAAAATAAATTCCATGTGCCTTTTACCCTGATCTCTCCAATGGTAAAAGCCATATGAAATTTATCTTTGGGATCCAAGAGACCTGGATCTAAGTTCTTATCCTAGTATTGATTGAGTGCCTACTATTGTGTACAATTTTTAGTACTTTACAGTTATGAATGAATGAATCCTTTAGATAGGCTGTTAAACAGCAGTACATTAGTACAATACCAAAGTCAGACATTGACAATTATGCAAAGAATTTGGCACAGTCAAATGCAGAATGCTTCCATCACCACAAGGATGCATCATGTGGCTGTTTTTTAGCCACAGCACCCACTCCCTTCACTCCTGTATTCCTGAAAACCATTAATAGGTTCTCCATTTCTAAATGCTGAATATATATACATGATTATATATATAATATATATATATATTTATTTGTATATATGATTATATATAATCATATATACAAATAAATCATATATATATAAATAAATCATATATATATAATCATAGACTATGTAGTCTTGAGGGATATTTTTCACTCACAATACTTCAAGAGATTCACCCAGATGGTTGCATGTATCAAGAGTTCATTCTGTTTTGTTGCTGAGAAGTAGTTCAAGGTATGGATGTAATTGCTTGTTTAATTACTCACCCCATGAAGATCACCCTTGTTGTTTCTAAGTTTTGGCATTTACATATAAAATACTCAAGATTTACCTATAAGTTTTGTGTGAATATAAACTTCTATTTTTATGAAGTAAATACCTAGGAGTCCAATTGCTTGATCATACGGTAGCTGCAATTTTGAAGACTGTCAAACTATTTTCCAATGTGATTGTATCATTTTACATTCCCTCTAGCAATAGGTGAGTAATTCAATAGCTGTGCTATTACCACCATTTAGTATTGTCGCTATTTTGATTTTAGCCATTCTGATAGGTTTATAGTTTTGTCCCATCGTGGTTTTAATTTCCATTCTCCTGATGACTAATATTTTGAACACCTTTTCATATGCTTATTTGCCAAAGATAATTTATCTTAGTTTTCCTCATTAGAGAATGATCTGAGGGATATTTTCACTGGATATAGTATTTTGAGTTGACAGCTCTTTTAGAACCTAAATAATTGTATGTCACTTCTTTCTGGCTTCCAGAGTTTCTGATGTGATAAGCCCTGTTATTTGGATTTTTTCCCCTGTGTATATACTGTAATTTACCTTTTAGGTGCTGTTAAGGTTATTTTTTCTTATTTTCCATAAGTTTGACTATGATGTGTCTTAATATCAACCTTTTCGGGTTTATGCTGTCTGGGATTCACTAAAATTCTTGACTCTAGGTTTGATTCTTTCATTTGAAAGTTGGGAAGTTTTCATCTATTTTTTAGTACTGTCAGTCCTACACTATTTTTCCTCTCACACTGGCCTCAAATTACATGAATGTAATTTTTTTTTTATCACCCCACAGGTCTCTGAGACTTTACTTTTAAAATCCAGCCTATTTTCTTTATCTCATTCAGAAAGGATAATTTCCATTCATTTATCTTCAAGTTCACTGACTCTTTTCTCTATCTTCTGCATTCAGAAGTTGTTTTTTTAAATTCAGTTCATTTTTCAGTTTTAACTTTTCCATTTGTTCCTTCTTTGCATTTTTTTTATTTGCTGAGACCTTCTATTTCTTTACTGAAAATTCCTATTTTTTATTTGTTTCATACATATGCACAATTGCTCACTGAAGTATTTTGATGATGCCCTCTCTAAAATCCTTCCCAAATAATTAACACATCTTTATCATTTCAGTGTTGGCATCTATCAATTGTTTTCTTTCATTCACTTCAAACTATTGTGGTTCTAGGTATGATGAGTAATACCCAATTGTATCCTGGATACTTTGTGAAATATGTCATGAGATTTGGATTTTATCTATCATTGTGTTTTGGGTGGGTTCTTATGAAACCACAATTGAGAGTGAAAGGATAGCATTGTCTTGTTACTTCCAGATGTATGTAGAAGTCCAGGTTCTACAGCTGGCCTCAGCTAACAGGCATGGGGTGGGGCCACAGTTTTCTGTGATTTGGGCTGGATTCAAGCATTATTGTCCTAAAAGTTTTCGTCTTGCTACATTGACTCTTCCTTAGTACTTTGGCTAGAGCAAGCAGACTTAGGTTGTGTTTCATTTTAGGTATCTTTGTGTGTTTATCTGTACCTGTTGGTGTTTCCAGATTTCTGGCTTCTTCAGTTCTAATTTTGGAATGTATGTGACAAAAACCCAGAAAACTCAACAGCATGCCATTTCTCAATTCTCAGGTCCCCTGGGTAATATACCTCTTCTCTCCAACATTGAGTCTTTTTCAATATTTGCTTTACACATAATATTCAGAGATTTTAGTCTTACTTAGTAAGAATGTAAATTGATACAATTTTTCTAATAGAACACTTGGAAATGTGTAAAAAAGATTTAAAAAATAAATATCCCAGTGACCAAGCCACACTATTTTCTAGGAATATATCATAAGCCATTTTTAAATGTCCAGTGATTTATATACATATGCATACTCACTGTAGTGCTGATTATATATCTAAAAATAATAAACTAATTTTTAAAATAAGTTATTAAATTTAATAAAATTATAGTACTTTTATGTAAACATAAGTAGTTGTGACACATTTATGTAAACAAGTTGCAATAAAGCATATTTCTATGCAATATTTGTTTAGCATCTGCATGATACTAACACGGTAGATATATGTTATTATGCATTTGTCAAAAGCCATAGAATGTACAACACAGAGTGAACCTTAATGTAAACTATGAACTGTGGTTGATAATGTCTCAGCTTGTTTATCAGTTATAACAAACATGCAACACTGATGAAGGATGTTGGTTGTGGAGGAGTCTCTGGGGGAAAGGGGAAGTATGTGCAAACTGCACTTTCTGCTCAATTTTGCTGTGAACCTAAAACTTGTCTTAAAAAAAGTGTATACATAATGTTCTTGGCTTCTGAGGAGAGTTATAATAAATATCTAGATGTGCCTTCCTCCTTTTTTGCCATTAACTATTAAATAAGCTTTTATACAACATGTTGTACAACGTTTAATGAAAGATGCTTCTCAGAGCTGAGGGTCAAGAAAAAGAGGTATCTATCCTGATAGTTCAATTCCTCTTAGAAAACAAAAGCTATGAAAGCCACAAATTTTTCTCTTTGACTTAGGAAGATTTGTATTCAACAGTCAGCCTTTCTCATAATGGACCTCTTGATACATGCCGGCTCACCCCAACACCACTTTTAGGACTCATAGAAGAGCTGTCACGGGATGGCATTGATGTGATGAGGAGGAACACAGGGAGGATATAATTCTCCTAAGCAGCTTAGCTGTAAGTTTCAATACTACAGCACTCTGTCTCAGAAAACTGTTTCCTTGCAGTACATACATTTTCCAAAATCCTGTTTCATGACTATTATTAATATTATTATTACTATTATTTTAATCTGGAGACTGACACACAGAGATGCTTATAGCACTGACCAGAATAAAGTAATCAGGAGGTGATGGACCCATTTCTAGCTCCAAAATCTGTGTATTTCCCATTGCACTATATTCATCTGATGTAAATATACTCTGGTGTCAGTTCAGAATTTGAAGAGTTATATAAGGAAGAAAACCTAATACAAATCAGTTTTCTACCAGCCTATGGTTGCATTAAATTCATTTCAGTCTGTAAATTGCTCTTACACATTTGTTTCCAAGCTATTTTCCCAGAATTATCTGTTCCAAGACAAGTAATTTGTGATTTTCCATTTTTAATGCCATCATGCTATTTTCTATGAAGTACAAATAATTCAATCCCTTCTCCTTTCTATAAGGACAATGATTCTGTTTTTACCTACAGAACAGTAAAAAACACTCAGAGTTTACCCATTTGTGAAAATTCATTTATTGTTGGTGGTGGCAGGAGTGGAAAAATAAATGTTTCTTAGGTGGTGTACGTAAGAAATGAATTAACTATAACAAAAGTGAATTTATTTTATCTCTCACTGTTGTTAACTGCCAATAGCAAGGTTAATTCCACCAGAAATTGCGTGATGCATATCTTGTATGTCATTGGTTCTAAAAGTAAATGAACATACACGATCCAGCAGTTGGTTGAACTTTTAAATAATATTTATGCACAGTAAGACTTGTATTAGCTACAAGATAGTTTCATAGTTAAACATTTCATCTTTAAATAATATTCAAATAACTCGATCTAGTTATGGGCCAATGTCATTCCACAGCCTTTTAAATCACATATAAGCTAATTACATTAGCAGCAGCATTCACTTTCATAAAGTAACCAAAGGCACATCCATTACCCTACTTAAAATAGTATGGCTTTTAACAACAGTCAGTTATGTTTTAATAAATATGGCACTCTTTACCCAATGTCTTACCTCTGCTCTTAACTCACAAATCACTCTGTCTTTGCTGTTTTGAGATTTGGATTCTTCCTTTACATTGCCTGACAGTTCTTCCATTTCATCATTATGTTGACCAAGACGAATGTCAAACTGAAAAAGAAAGTTGAAATTATAATCACAGGATGCTATAAAGGGTGCTTACAGGATAATCCACATTAGCCTTTCATTTAGCTTTAGTGTTGTTTTGCTTTTTTCCTATGTGGATTCTGGCAGGCTTGCTGCTGTTGATGTAATGACTGTGGTTGAACCGTTTATTGTTATACTTGTAGTTCAAAAATGCTAACCTCTAAAAAAAAATAAGCAAATCTCTGTAAATTCCAATTCATCAGTTGAAAAATAGGCAGAACTCAGTTACCTCCACAAACTCTGAAACAATTGACCAGCTGGTTTGTAAGCTTAGCAATTAACCCTTATCTTTTCATCCTGAATATTAATACCTCAGTATTCTTTGTAATCTTTTTAATGTCTATTTAATAGTATATTAATTGTAACAGAGATAAACTTGGGCAATGGAAAAAAAGTATATACATACTGCTTGGGCTGATAAAATATATGAAAAACATCTATAAAAGCTGTCAAAAAATTTCCATAGAAAATGACTGCAGAAAAAAATAAAAAGGTGAGAAAAGTTCTACAAATGCAAACAATGATTATTTTCCCACAATTGTTCTTAAAATTAAGAATTTTCAGCAGAACTGTGAAATTTGATAAATATATAAAATGTGTAGTTGCACACATATATTACACATATATGTTGTTTTTGTTGTATTGACATATATTTTAAGCTATGTAGGTAAATGTTTCCATCACCCAAATTACCTAATATGTGTGTAATTTTATAACAAATTAAAATACAAAAGCCAATGTTACACTATCTATTTAAAAATAAAAAGTAGTACTCATAATGTTGTTATTAATAATAGTAATATTAAGCATGTGCTAGTCCCCAAGAACTGAACTTGATATATATTGCCTTAGTTAATGCTAACAGTAATCCTATATGTTAGGCATTGTTATCATTATCCCTCCTCTACAGAAAAGTGAACCATATATATATATATATACACACACACACACACACACACACACGCACACACACACATATATATATATATATATATATATATATTTTTGGAGACAGAGTCTCGCTCTGTTGCCCAGGCTGGAGTGCAGTGGCACGAACTCGGCTCACTGCAAGCTCCACCTCCTGGGTTCACGCCATTCTCCTGCCTCAGCCTCCCAAGTAGCTGGGACTACAGGCACCTGCCACCACACCCGGCTAATTTTTTGTATTTTAGTAGAGGGGGTTTCACCATGTTAGCCAGGATAGTCTCGATCTCCTGACCTCATGATCTGCCCGCCTCAAGGTGAACCATATTTTTAAGAGACTTAAGTAACTTTCCTAAATTCACAAAGATAATAACCAGAGGAAGCAAATTTTAAGAAAGTTCTTGCCAAATGCATTACCTGAGTATTAAACCATTATTGCATCTATAATTACAGACCTAAAGGCCACTGAAATAATTGTCTCAAAGGCAATAAACTGATAGGAAGAGATAGTAAAGGAAACAGCAGAAAATATCAGAGTCCAAGTATACTAGAAATCAACTACAATAATGGTAGAAGCTGATTTCCCAACACATTACAGAGAGACTCCATGTTCAGAGCTGGTAACATAAAGAGAGCACACAGAAGGCAAGGAGGAGGACAAGAGAAAATACCACAGAGTTCTTTGAAAGTCTGAGTAGGCAAGTCCCGCTCACTATCATGGAAGTTAAATAGACAATGTGGCATTAATCCCTAGCCAGAAGAATATAAATTACTTTGCTAAATAAAACAGAGGATAGTAGAAGTAAAATGAAAGCAACCAGTTTTGGTTTAGGTTTACCAAAAGAATATCGAATTCATTTGGGTAACTGAATGCCACCCATTTAACTTCTGAAATCTCGTCATTAAACCACAGGGAATTAAATCCATCAATAAACCCTTCAATTGCCAACAGAACTCTCAATGAACTGTACCACTCAAAAGAGAGAGGAGGCAGGAAAGCAAAGTTTTATAAACAACAGCATAGGAAACCCACATCGAACACCTCAAATAAATCCATATCATTCATCATTGTGAGTGGAAAAATCAAAGATCTCTGGGCATGTGAAGAACATAAGAGTGGCATAAAACAAAACAAAACAAGAAAAACAGGAATAGTCAAGGTTGCGGTTAAGAAACAGAATGTCTATAGAGGAAAGAAAAAAAATGGAAGAAAAGGGAGGCCACATGGAGAAGGAGAAAGGACGGAGGCTCTTAAAATAACTGAAGGAAGAGATCATGGTGGTTTTTGATCAGAATAATGGTGGAAATGGAGAGAAGTAACTGGATCCAATGTAAGATATAAAAGAGGATATCAGTTTTAAAAAACTATTGTCATCACTATCTTCAAGAAAAAAATAAGAATATATTACACTCATAAATTAAGGACACAGCAAATTCAAAAATTTAAATAATAAAATATAGTCCTCTAGGAAATTTTTTAAATACGTCAAGAAAAAAATTTATTTGGGAAGTAAAGTTCAACACTGGAGTGTACTGAAGTTTGGTCCTGGTACCTGCCGTGTTTCTCATCTACTCCATTGGATGGTTCCCGTGTACCTACTTCATTTGTACTAATTGCAATGCTGGCAAATTTTAAGTGTCTGTCTCCAGCCTATAGTTTTCCATTGAACCTTGAATGCACATGTCCAGCTTCCTACTCAACCCCTCTAAAGGGCATCCCACACTTAACACACTGGAAAGCCAAATTCAGAACTTCTCCCTCAAAACTGTTTTTCTGTCCATCTTTGTCACCTCAGTAAATATCGATACCATCCTTCCCAAAATTATTGAATATGTTCTTTATTTCTCTATGCCACATCCAAATTAAAGCTAACTAAATCAGCTTACCCTTCACAAAACATAATAAATCCAGTTACTTCTCTCCCTTTCCACCATTATTCTGATCAAAAACCACCATGATCTATTACTTCAATTATTTTAATAGCCTCCATTCTTTCTGCTTCTGCATGTAGCCTCATACTTCCTTTCTCAAGATAGCAACCAAATAAAGCTTTTTAAAAAGCAATTCAGATCATGAAACTCTCCTGCTCAATTTTCTTCAATAGCTTTTCAATCAACTTACTATATAAATCAAAGTCATTATCCACATGATCTGATAACTCCTCCGCCCTCATCTCCTACTCCTGGTCCTCATTCTACTCCAGACCTTCTGTCTTCCTCACTGTTACTTGAATATTCTAGGCATGGAGAAGTAAAAAAATAAATAAAATAATAAGTAATAAAATATTATACAACTAAAACCATTAAAACAATATAGCAGGGAAAATTGATGAACAGATTGATTAAACAACTACACTTTCTCCTTAAAAAACAGAATTACTTTGAACATTTTAAAATTATACTTTGGACACAAAATAACCTTAATTTTGTTACTTGCCTTTTCAACTTTAGGTTTAGATTAATGGATTTGTAATGAAAATCTATTTAGCAGCTGAGAAGTTTAAAGCAGTGGACTTATAGACGCTAACAATGATTAATTTAGTGGAATTATGAATGTCATCCACAACTGATATATCACATTCGTTAAGTTGACAGTGACAGAAATAGAAAGTACTCTATGAGGTGAATTACTCAGCATTAGAAAGCATTTTCCAAGTTCTTGTCCTTTTATTTAATATTTATTTAGTTTATTCTCTGGTAAACCTTCTCTTTTTCCTGTGTTTGTACCATAATATAACTCCAAAATCACTGTTTAAAATCCTCTGTTTTACTGCAGTGTTTATGAAAATTTAAACCAGGCAATTTGCCATATCCTTGATCTCAGAAATATCTGCTATAATTCACTTCTGGAAAATTATCAGTACCACATATAAATGTGTATTCTATATTCAGATAAGCATGGAATGGAAAAAAACTGAAGACGATCTCTAAGAAACAAAAGCATTGTGTAACATAAAGTATTTTCTTATTCATATATGGTAGAAAAGAAAATAATTACAAAACGCAAAAAAAGTAACATACCCTATTGCCATTTTGCCTCACATTTTAACCTTCAAAATGATCTAAAAGGATTAAGCAGTTAATGCAGACTCCAAAGTTCTGCTCTTTGGAAATCATTCACCAAATATTTAAGTCAATATTTTTAACCATGTAGAATTATTCAATATCCCCTAAACACCAAATCTACCATTTCTCCCATAACTTTCAACAAATAATCTTTCAACTTCTTTCATGGAGAAATAGGACCTAAGGACTTCCTACTTCCTGTGATGAAATATACAAATTTGCATGTCTCTACAGAAATCTTTTACTTTTTTAAAGCACTTAAATATCTCTTCTAAAGTCAAAGTCTAATCACTTCAGTTGTACTTAGAATTTCATACCTTCAGGGTACTTGGCAAACTCATTCTAAGAGTTGTTTATCTCATGTATCTTGAAATTTTCTTGGTTTCTTCCCCATTAACATGTAATTGCTCAACACTTTCCATTTCAGTTGGGGATGAGGGAGTGTGGGAGATCAAAGGTCGAAGGATAATCTTTTCTTTTTTATTATTATGATTATACTTTAAGTTCTGGGATACATGTGCAGAATGTGCAGGTTTGTTACATAGGTATACATGTTTCATGGTGGTTTGCTGCTCGCTCCCCTTGCCCGCCCCCCGACAACCCCATGACAGGCTCCGGTGTGTGATGTTCCCCTCCCTGTGTCCATGTGTTCTCATTGTTCAACTCCCACTTATGAGTGAGAACTAGCAGTGTTTGGTTTTCTGTTCCTGGGTTAGTTTGCTGAGAATGATGGTTTCCAGAGGCCTCAGAAATAACACCACACGTCTACAACCATCTGATCTTCGAAAAACCTGACAAAAACCAGCAATTGGGAAAGGACTCCCTATTTAATAAATGGTGCTGGGAAAACTGGCTAGCCATATGCAGAAAACTGAAACTGGGCCCTTTCTTACACCTTATACAAAAATTAACTCAAGATGGATTAAAGACTTAAACATAAAACCTAAACCATAAAAAAACTAGAAGAAAACCTGGTAATACCATTCAGGACATAGGCATGGGAAAAGACTTCATGAGTAAAACCCCAAAAGCAATTGCAATGAAAACCAAAATTGACAAATGGGATCTAATTAAACTAAAGAGCTTCTGAACAGCAAAACAAACTATCATCAGAGTGAACAGGCAACCTACAGAATAGGAGAAAATTTTTTACAATCTACCCATTTGACCAATGTCTAATATCCAGAATCTACAAGGAACTTAAACAGATGAACAAAAAGGATAATATTTTATCCAGTCTTGGAGCTTCCACTCAAGTTCTTTGTTTCCTCTTACCATCAAGTGCCTTGAAAGAGTTGCTGCACTTAACTTTCTCACTCGCTTCTGCTACCAGCATTCCTCATACTTTCCACCACACAATATTCAGTTCTGCCCTTACTTGAATCCTTGGCAGAATTATACACTGTTGACAAGGCCCTTGTTCAAAGACTCTCTTCCTTGGGCTTATGCAAAGAATGGTTTTCCTGCTTCCCAATGTTTAACGTGGGTTCTTTTCTATTTCCTAAGTGTCTTGGCTGGGTTGAGAAATAAAAGGGAAAGAGCACAAGAGAGAGAAATGTAGAGCTGGGTGTCCGGGGGAGACATCACATGTCGGCAGGATCCGTGATGTTCCCCGAGTGGTAAAACCAGAAAGTTTTTATTAGGGATTTTCAAAAGGGGAGGGAGTGCACGAATAGGGTGTGGGTCACAGAGATCACACACTTCACAAGGTAATAAAATATCACAAAGCAAATGGAGACAGGGTGAGATCACAGGACCACCGGATGAGGAGAAATTAAAATTGCTAATGAAGTTTCGGGCATGCATTGTCATTGATAACATCTTATCAGGAAACAGGGTTTGAGAGCAGATAACCTGTCTGATCACAATTTATTAGGCAGGAATTTTCCTCCACCTGATAAGCCTGGGAGCGCTATTGGAGACCCGGGCTTATTTCATCCCTTTGGCTTCGACCATAAAAGACGGCACGCTTTGAGAGAGCTGTCTATAGGCCTACCCTCAAGGCGCATTCTCTTTCTCAGGGATGTTCCTTTCGGAGAAAAAGAATTCAGCGATATTTCTCCTATTTGCTTATGAAAGAGGAGAAATTTAGCTCTGTTGCGTCCGGCTCACCGGCGGCCAGTTCAAAGTTACCTCTCTTGTTCCCTAAACATCGCTGTCATCCTGTTCTTTTTTTAAGATGCCCAGATTTCATATAGTTCAAACACACATGCTCTACAAACAATTTGTGCAGCTGATACAATCACAGGGGCCTGAGGCGACATTCATCCTCCTCAGCTTACAAAGATGACAGGATTAAGAGATTAAAGTAAACACAGGCATAGGAAATCACAAGGGTATTCATTGGGGAAGTGATAAGTGTCCATGAAATCTTCACAATTCATGTTCAGAGATCACAATAAAGACAGGTGTAAGAAATTATAAAAGTATTCCTTTTGGGAACTAATAAATGTCCATGAAATCTTCACAATGTATGTTCTTCTGTCGAGACTTCAGCCGGTCCCTCCGTTGGTGTCCCTGACTTCCCGCAACACCCTCCTGCTTGGATTTCTGTGCAGTTTCTCCTTTTCTCTCTGTCTTGCTTGGTGTCAATCCTCATTGCCCCAACCCAGAGTCATCCCACCTACTGTCATGGCTTAAGCCATCATCTCTCTGCTCATTGTTCAACTTTCCTTTCTACATTCATAAATTCAAAATCCTACCAAACACTCCCAATTCAACCTCAACATATTCAGAACAAAATTCACTGTCTTTTTCCCTCACATTTTTCTTCTTGTTGCTGTGTTCTCTTGGTGAATGGCCACCTGGCTGATAAGGTCAGAAATCTTAACTTCTCTCTCTGTGTCACCTCCCCTGAATCTTCATGCATTTGCAACATTCGTTTAATCACCAATCATTGTCACTTCCTTCACCTGCATATTTCTCAACATACCTCCTCCACCACCAAGCTCAGGACACGTGAGTATTTCTATCTAGATTTACTGTAACAGGCTCATAACAGTTTCCTCATCATGCTCACCCCCCAAATCTTTTCTTCACACTTAAGTTTGGGTCATTTTTTGAAATTGTGATCAGATTGACCTTGGCCAATAAATTTTGTTAGCTCTCCCCATTGCCTTCATGTTGGTACACACGTTTTTAATGTGGTTCTTGAGATAAGTATTGAATATCAATTAGTGTAAGGGTATATGAGCAAGTATTTTACATTTGGTCAGGTTTTGGTAGCGATATATCCTTATGAAAGCTGAGGAATGTGAGGAGGAAATGTGTCCAAAGAGTAGACTCAAATGCAGTGGGACCAGAAATATGTGACAGCAAGGTTAAGATTCCAAATAACATGTATTATTTATCAATGCAAAGAGAAGTCTTCAAATGGGAAGATAAGCCACAGAGAAGCATTATATGCCTTAGATCATTGCTTCAAAAAATTTAGCCACAATCCCTTAAAGTAGATTTTACCTAATTCCCTCCCTTAACTATAGAGAATGGTAGAAAATACACTGAAGAATGTTTAGCTTTAACAAATAAAAAAGTTATTTTAGCTGGGCGCAGTGGCTCAAGCCTGTAATCCCAGAACTTTGGGAGGCCGAGGCGGGCGGATCACGAGGTCAGGAGATCGAGACCATCCTGGCTAACAAGGTGAAACCCCGTCTNGACTTGGAAGCATGAAATTAAGAAGTTTGTTTTCTGGAAATGCAATAAAAGGAAATATCATTGAGAAATAATATACTCAATGATAGTTGTCTGGATTTCCCTCTTGTGCCAGAAGCTATATATTTTCTCCCCAAAATGGCATCTCCAAGAACTAACTAGCCCTCTTTGTCTCCCTCCAGCTGGGATAGATTAATTCCCTTCCACTCCCTTCTCTCTCTTCTTTCAATAACACTGTGTAGGTGTTAAAGGCATGGGTTATGACCAATGAACAGAATTGTCCTTTAGGCCAACAACCCATAGGCAGTGGCACCAAAAGTCTCACCCCCAGCCCCCAGGACAGAGGCCACAGAGCTGGCAGTTTCCACTGTCTCAGGGAGAAGGAGCCAAAAGCTGACTCAGCACAAATCAAAGCCCAATATGGAGAGAGAATAAGTGCTTCTATGCCCAGAGTACGCAAGTTGTGGGCAGGAAAAGGGAAGATTTTGCAGCCACTCCATATTTAGAAACGGGTAAAACTGGACCCTTTTCCACCACTATGATCTACTGCTACTGAGTTCCAGGGTATCTGAAAGCCCAAACGGACCTAAATAAATCAGGAGAACTTGGCCCAGACTGGAGATAAGAGTGACAAATGGGAAGATAGGTGAACTTAACAGTGTGTGGAAAGATGAGGTTGGGAACATCAGCTCTTCATATAGCTGCCAGCCCTACAGACGACAACACAGTAAAAACCAAGACAACCACTCTAGACTGATGTAGCTGGGGAATCTTCAAGGCTATTCCCAGGTACCACATCAAGTGTGAGATCACACTCCAGGTGTGATACATGAGAGGGAAGAGGAGTGCAAACTTAGCTGTGGTGGATCAGTGCTGGCCCCAGACACAGGGACTTCACAAGTTTCAAATAAGACTCAAAGTTCCCGGGGAGCAAAAGGGCCAACATACCAAAAAGACAGACCCATGCACTCAAAGCAATACCAGTGCCACGGTGGCAAATGGACATCACCATGGGAAGAGACCAACTGTAGATACTGCTATGGGAAGATAAAGGGTAGTTTGAATCTATGTTCTTATTCCAGAGCTGCTCCATTTCTTTTTTGACTGAGGTTCCCAAAGGAGCAGCTTTTCTGATATAGAGCAGAGGGCTAAACTGGGCTCCGAGGCAATGATAGCCAAATGTCTTCGCAAGAGTACAACCATCTTGCACCTTGCCTGGACAAAAGTCTACATGTTGACATTTTAAATAGGGTGATTATATCACACTTTACTGTAAGCAATGACATCTTAAAAACATAGAAATGTGATATTTGGTATCATCTCCTTACAATTTTATATTGCTATTTTATTCCTTCAATTTTTATTATCCCATTGCCTCCAGATTATCATACCATGATATGTGAAATGTTTATACTTGAGAAAGTTTTTACTCTATAATATGCAATAAAACTGTGGGTATAAAGTATGTATGTATCTATTATTACTATAACCCCCCAAATATTTTTAAAAGTTTATTTTGGAATGAATTATCCTAATAATTGTTATGGGTATACAATTGCTTAACAATAAACAAGATAGTACAGATTTTGATAATTATTAAATATAAACTAATCATTTACTAGAAATGCATCTCTTAATGAGATAGATGAACTTTTTTCAGTTAATTTGTGTGTTTATGGATGAAATTACTTACTGATAGAATAAGAATTCTTTTGTTAATGTAGGCATTAAGAAAATTGATCCCATGTTAGATAGACATGGAAGAAGTTTTATTTTAGCAGAGTTGTTGTGTTTTATTAACTATCCTTCCAAATACATGGCAAAGACACATTTTTATCTAATATCAAAATTTATTTGCTATTATTTATAAGCTGACCAGTCTGGTAGGTCATATTCTGATATACTTATAAAGAGAAAATTAGAAACCACCTGAAATGCCAAAGATCTGTGACCCATTGATTAGTTTATTTCTCAACAACAATATTTCAGCATCTCTCTCTGAGCTCCAGGGGATCTGGTATCTCTCTGTTAAGTACCCCAAGTGTTTTTCCACTCTCACAAAATGCTTCAAAATAATACTGAGAAAAAGAGACAAGTATGCCCTTCATTTGAAAAGTGGATGGAAGGTAATATAGGGAAGGAAAACTTGCTTGCAAAGTACTTCCTTAAGCAGATTAATTTATGAATAACTACATATAGAAGTTGTGAATCTGGAATTAAAAAACATATACCTATTCCTGTGAGGAATTATAGGGAGATGGCAGTGGTATGATGATGGTAATTATTCGAAAGTCTGCAAATCTCTCCATAAAACCAGTCGGAGCAGTGAACTTAACCAATATTGAAGATGCCTATAACAAAATGAGGTGAAAAGTTTTCCCTGTGAACCTTAAGATATAAGTAGGTTAAGAAAATCTACTGACACTTCAGGAATTGCAGAAGATCAGCATCTATTTGTGAACATATAAGAAAAGGAGGATGTGAAAATATGGGAACCCTTCAGTTGGCAATAGTCATGCCTTGGCAAGTGTGTCAGGCCAATGTGAGAACAGTAAATACAACTAGGAGAGTACACACATTTTTACACAACCTGATTTGTGAGTGAATGGAAGAGGCTTGTGGTAAACCCTAAAGAACTAGGAAAGTGTTAATCCTTTATACTTTCAAAAACAAAACAAAGCAAAATAGAAAACACAAAGCTTCCTTCAAAAACACACCCTCTACTTAGAGGAGAATACTGATAATAGATGGGAATAGTGGCAATATTGATGGGAATAGTGGCAATATTGATGGGAATAGTGGCAATACAAGCACAGAAAAGAAATAATCCAGAGTCAGGCATTTTTGGAGAGAACAAGAAATATTTGGAAAGAGTAAGGAATATTTTGGATATTTCATGAAAATATTAAGAATAGTCAGCTCTCAAGCAGTGAAGCCAGAAAATGTTTCTAGATTCAACCTTTTTATTATCAGTACAAAAATTAATTCATCCAATAATGAGCAACAGAAGATAATCATAGTTGAATCATATATGATCTTATTAAGGACAAAAAGATAAAAATAATGTTTTAAAGATAGTGAAAGTATGCCACTGACAATGAAGCAGTGGAAGATATATGCCCACTATAGAAAAGAAAACAGAACTAATTTTTAATGCAATTGAAACAAAATTATTAAAACAATAAATAATATGATGCAGGAAAACCAGGAATTAGAAAAATGTAACAGTACCCAAGAAAGAATTAGAAATAAAAGAAAAAATCATTACACTTCAGGTCAGGTTTTATTTTCATGAAAAATGAAAAAGCAGGCAGCAGTAGGATCCCAATATCAGTATTTTAAATGAGCTGACTGTACACAGAAATCTCAGTATGCTTCTCTCTGGGTGACCTTTCTTGTTTTCTTCTTTGTACTTTTCTGTCTCTTCTATATTGAAAGAATAGAAAATAGAAGAAAAGAAAAATTGTTTCAGAATAAACTAGAAGGAACAGAAGAGCAAAATTAGTGCAACAGATGATTCCTTGAGGAAAGATGAAAAGAAATAAAATGCTAAAATCCAAAATAATGAGGATAGATTAAAAGGGCTTCAGAAACTATGACCAATAAAGAGAAGCAGAAATAATTCAACATATTTACAATTTTTCCCAGTCTTTCCACTGAATGGCCTAAAATATAATGGCCATCTCAGTATCTATGCACATATGTACGCACAGATTGTGGTCTGTAGGTGTTTCCCACTGAAAGAACCCTGGACTCTAAAGAGGTTGCTTTATCCAGGTCTGAAACAGGATGATTCCAGTATATCTTGTCATTCTATGAAGTGAGAAACCTATAAAAAATGATGTATTATTACTAATACATCAATTATACTCAATAGATAATATAAAGAGGTCCTGCTTTCTAAATATGGTAGCTTTTAAATATCAGTAAGGGTAATACAGTAATAGAATGAAACACATCCAATAAGTTTAAATCCATGTCTTAATATTGATACTAAAATAAGAAAAGTTTATCAAATTTGATAAACATTGAAGAATGGTAGCGATCCAATTCATTATTTTGTTACTTGGTTAAAGAAATGGCGGGGTTGGGGGAATGTAAATTTATTATGTGTCCTGATTTATTTAAATGAACAAAATATTATATGAGATGAAATTCTCTTTATTTAAATATTCCAAATAATAGCTTGGGCAGAAATAATTGAGCTGGAAAATTACAGCTTTGCAACTCCTGATTCATCTATGGTTCTAGGCAATGAATATCAGTCTGCTAATACCACAGTCAGACACAATCATATATCATGTGCTTCCTAATAGAGAAACACACTGACACATTTCTATGAAAAAGTCTTGAAATTGAATCAAACCAAACTCTTTAAATTCGACTTTCATTTTGTGGGAGACACAGAGGATGGAGTAAAATAGCAAACAATACTACAGTACAGGGTATTGCACATTAAAACTCTACAGGATAAATGATCTAGTTTTTTAATGAATAAATTATAAAAAGAGAAAAGGAGAAATGGAGAAATAGATATAAATATATATATAAACCACACTTTAAAATATATATCCAATCAAGATGTCTGCGCTTTATTTGATTTCTGATTCAAATAAAGTAAATAATTTTAAAATCATATTTCTTAGTAAATTGAAATTTTGAACACTAAATATTTAATATTAGCAAATCATTTTTCATTTTTTTGGTTTAAAATGTTATTGTTATATTTAGTGATAAATAAGTCTTTATGTTTGGAGATACATGCTGTAATACTTCCAGACAGAATAATGTAAGGTAGAAATGCAGATGGGAATAATATGGACAAAAAATACTGTTCATGAGATTAAAAGTATTAAATATGGCTGATGGAAATGTTGGGGTTCATTATAGTATTCTTTGTATTTTTGTACACAGCCAAAGTTTTCCATAATAAAACATTTTAAAAAGTAAACTCTACGTCCACTCTATTTATAGGCATACTTGGAGAGTAGCACAGCATAAAGATTTCTGGTTTATCTTAAAGAGCAACATCTATTAGTCTAAAGTCTTTTTGCCTGTTAGTGATTCACTAACAGAACCTGCCATCTCTTGAAGACATTATTACTCTTTGACATAGAACTTTGTAACATACATGTAATAGGAGACTAACTTTCTGCTTCTATATATGGTTGTGGGGGTGCAGATGAATATGGATGGCAGTTCATCCAAGGGTTGAACTATTGAATCATAAAATTTTTATAAATAAAAAATATGAAAAGTAATACATCCTTATTGTGTCTATTATAAATGATTGAAAGGGTTGTTTTAAATCAGTACTGCCATTCTGTAATACCTAACTCAATTGAGTCAAAGTGAAGGTTCAGTGCCTGTTTCAACAATCCAAGGTTACACATTTTAGCCGATGGCTGATTTTTGTCCACAGAGTCACTGAAAGGCCAGGAAAAGCCAATTAGAGTTCCAAATAATTATTTATTTTTCTTAACAGAAATATCCACAAGGTTACAAAGGATATCACATGGTCAATAGATAATTCATTATGACTTGCACAGAATATTGATCTGAGAAATGTAATTTGTAGTTTATCAAGAAGTTATCTAGCATATATTTCAGATAAAATATCTATAAGGAAATACAAGATGGTGTGTGGTTCTTTATGTGATTGTTGATCAATCTATAACATATACATTTAGAGAGAGTTGATTATATAAATTTGTTCCATCAGTAGAAGGAGGTTATTTTGTAAAATTATTGGCAAATACCTAGCTCCTTTAGAAATCAATCACTTTCTATTATTCCATTTTAATCTAAAATAGGCCTGATTTTCCCTTAAATTTTGAGTTATTTATTTCTAACAGCCTCAGATACGGAATCACAGGAAATAATTTTATTTCTTAGTCATAGTCTTCAAATAAAATGTCTAGCAAAGTGCTCACCAAGATGAGCACCATCAGAGAGAGAACCCTCAGGGGCTGCAGAGTATTCAACAGGGCGGTGATCAGTGCATACTTTTAAGAAAACTAACATCTGAAAGAATTAAAAGTAACAACCTCTAGGATTCACACAAGGCCAGTTAATAATCATCCCTGTTCTCAACAGCCAGAGTGGAAGACCTCATAATTCACAGTCCCTTAGGTAAAGTACTCCATCCAAATGGTTTTGTCTCAGTACTCAGTAGGTAAAATAGCCCTAGGCTAAATGCTACTCTGGTCTTATCTAACAAGACTTAAAAGCTTGAAGACATGAAAGATATGTTTCCAAGTAATGGAATTAGGACTCAGAACAAAGGTTAAGAATAATTACAAAATGACGAAAATATTTAACACTCAACAAGGAAAAATTCATAATGACAAGCATCCAATCAAAACTTATACGTCATGAAATACATAGAAAAATATGACGCATAATGCAGAGAAAAAAAAACAAAACATTTAAACTGCTCCAGAAAAAGAAAGCACAAGTGATAAAATAAGCATGGTAGTCATCAAAAGAAACTTAATGTTCCTCTTAGCTTGACAAAACTTCAGACAGGTTTACTTGTGACTATAGCCCCTGATTTCCCTTTTCTTGGAGCATGTATTTTCAAAAGAAAACAAAACTTGCAAATTATTTATCTGCCCCTTTAAGGAATAAATATTTTCCCAGTTTCTTGACAGTTTTATATCCCAGAAATATTTATTCCAAAGATCTGAAAGCCATCTCCTTAAAATGTGTATATTAAAAAAGATAGCAATTCTATTTCTCCCTTTCTCTGCAGCAAGGTAGAAATCTTACTTCAATGGGTGCCTGTCAGCAAAGATAGACGACCACATCACAGAGAATAACATTGGAAAACTGGGGCATATCTCGAAGTGATGGATACAACCCATTGATCAACACTCCCTAACACCCTCCAGTACTTTTCCAATAGCCCACCCTAGTGGGACCTCAATGACTGACAATGGGCAGATGGTAAAACAACTTCAAGTCACCTAATAGACTGTAAATAGAGTTCCTGGCAAAGAGGAGGGGAAGTTAAATATTTGAAAAATATAATGACCAGAAATTTTCCAAATATAATAAAAAGTAGAAACCTGAAGATCCAAGAATTTCAACAAACTCCAAGCATAAGAAATAGGAAGGTCATATCAATGTACATTATAATCAAATTGCTTAAACCAGTGATCAAGAAAAAAGTGTTAACAGTCAGGGAAAAAAAGACAATTTGATATGCATATCAATGATGAATCTCTATGCAGGTATGCTAAGTAACATAAGATAGAAGAAAAAGTAAACACTGTAGGATTACATTTTTACACGATTCTAGAAAATGCAAACTAATCTATGGTGACAGAAAATAGATCTGTTGTTGATGCTGATGCTGATGCTAAATGCTACTCTGGTCTCATCTAACAAGACTTAAAAGCTTGAAGACATGAAAGATATGTTTCCAAGTAATGGAATTAGGACTCAGAACAAAGGTTAGGAATAATTACAAAACAATGAAAATATTTAACTCTCAACAAGATAAAACTCATAATGACAAGCATACAATCAAAACTTTTTAGGGCTCATCATGTGCAGACATCACAGGTAACAAAAGTGATTAGATGTCTTCAGGTCTATGGCAATATGTTCCTCTCCAGAATTGAGACACCTTCCTGAGGACAGTGGGGAGAATCCCAGATAGATTAAATCAAAACCTGAGATTAGATTTCCTGAAGTAGATTAGCATGAGGGCATTTGTCATACCTTAAACTGAGGTATTAAAAAATACTAGACTAAAAATCAAAGCTTCAGAGTCTGATGATACATGCACAGAGTTGTTTACTGAAAAATCGTGCACAGGGACAAAAGACGGAAAAAAAGAATAACATGCACCATTAGGAAAATAATTCAATAAATTGTGGAATCATCATGTTGTGAAACATTCTGAAGCCATTCAATGTCACTAGTTTCGTTGGAGTTTTGGCCATGAGATGTTGAGTAAGAAAACCATTCATGTGATCCAGTACATGAAAATTACAAAATACTCTAGGTATCTGTATGTATTTGTCTTTAGTTACATGTACACATATACTATGAGTATATAAGTATATAGTTATTCATACATATTGGCATATGGTTTTGCATTGAGCATTAGGAAGATAAAGGAATCTGCAGTGAGTGATACAAGGTAAGTGGAGCAGGAAAGAAAGCAAAAATGTATATGCAAAAATAAACTCTACAATACTTATTTAATGTAGAATAATAGCTATAAATTTATGTAAATGCTTTTTGTTCAGATATACATATCATTATTTAAAAGAAAATAGAGAAAACAAAATAATGGATCATTATATATGCTGTATATGTGTGTATATATATACTGTATGTGTGTGCATGCTGTATAAGTATGTGTACAAATGTGTCCATTCATGCATACATATACACACATATATTGTATATAACACATATAAAGTTCTTTATTTTCATCCATAATATTTAAATCAATCACAGCTATAAAATAAATAAATAATGATTGTGATTTTAGGAAAATGCTGTGTAGAAACATCTTCAAGATATATATTTGAAAGTGATACTATTTTAATTTATCACTTATAAACTTTTTAGACTTCATAGATTATTCTATGAGCTCCCTCTCTCTTCCCGCTCCACCACCCTGAGTCCTTCAGCTAATACAGAAGCTGAAATAATGGGATATGAAAGTTGGTGGGGCTGTGCACAGTGGCTCACACCCTTAATCCCAGCATTTTGGGAAGCCAATGTGGGAAGATCACTAGAGGCCAGGAGTTGGAGACCAGCCTGGGAAACACAGTGAGAAACCCCCTTTTCCAAAAATTTTAAAAATTATAAATTAGCCAGTTGTGGTGGTGCATGCCTGTAGTCCCAGCTAATCTAGAGGCTGAGGTGGGAGGATCACTCGAGCCAGGGAGTTTAAAACTTCAGAGAGCTAGGATTGTGCCACTGCACTCCAGCGTGAGCAGCAGAGCAAGACTGTGTCTCTTAAGGGAAGAAAAAAATGATATTCGGAAGAAAAGCATGTTTTACATTTTTCCTATAGACAAATAGAGTTTTAAAAGAATTAACACTATTTACTTCTTAATTAAATATTGCCTAAAGCTGTACAATAATTACTGCAATACAAAACTAAAGAAAAATATTCATGTTTGGGAATATTTTATGAAATTAAAGTATGTGATTTAACTTTATCAAGTAAAAAAAAATATTGCCAACTATGGTCACAATGAAAGATCTTACATTTCTGGAAAGCCTTGGAAATTAAAATGTATTTTTTTTCTCTCTCATTCCTTCTCTACCAAGCACAAGAAAGTGGCCTGTATTCCTGCCAAATCTAAAGTTTTCATTTAACAAAAATAATATTAAAAAATTTTTTTTCTTGCCTCAGACATGACTAACACACACCTGAATGTTAACATTTTTCCTATGAAAAAGAGAAAATTGCCGAGCGCGGTGGCTCAAGCCTGTAATCCCAGCACTTTGGGAGGCCGAGACGGGCGGATCACGAGGTCAGGAGTTCGAGACCATCCTGGCTAACACGGTGAAACCCCGTCTCTACTAAAAAATACAAAAATCTAGCCGGGCGAGGTGGCTGACACCTGTAGTCCCAGCTACTCAGGAGGCTGAGGCAGGAGAATGGCGTAAACCCGGGAGGCAGAGCTTGCAGTGAGCTGAGATCCGGCCACTGCACTCCAGCCTGGGTGACAGAGCGAGACTCCGTCTCAAAAAAAAAAAAAAAAAAAAAAAAAAAAGAGAAAATTACACTATTTAATATATATTTTAAAAAGCTATTTGGTTTTTTTAAAAAACATTATGTATATGTTCTTTATTGAGTTGTGACAGAAAAAAGTGCTATTATAGCAGATCACAGAAACTCTGAAAACCTACCTAAAGTGAAAGTCACAAAATTCCATTTATATGAAATGCCCAGAATAGAGAAATCTACAGCATAAAATTGGTTAATGGTATTCTCAGGCTCTTGGGGCTGCAGAGAAATAAGAAGTGACTATTAATGTACACTGAGTTCTTCTTGGACTGATGAAAATATTCTACAGTTGATTATGGTATTAGTTATACAACTCTGTAAATACATTAAAAGCCACTTAACTGTATTTTTAAGTGGGTGAATTGTATGGTATGAGAATTATATTTCAATAAATCTGTTAAAATATGTAAAGAGCAGAGGTTGTTTTATTCAAAAGGAATACAGCATTTATGCCTTCTAACTAAATTTTAAATCTTAAAGAGCTTCTGCTTGGAGCATTCTTAATCAAATGATCTGAAACATAACAAGAGCTTTCACCTCTTAATTCGTCTTATTGACACCCCTATCTTAGGAAGAGTCAAAAACCCTACTCTCTCACCTCTTTACATATTCATAAATTAACATTGAGTGTGTGGTTCAAAGAGGAATTTCCTAACCTCAAATTCTGTGTATCAATCTTGCAATGGGGCTTGAACATGATGCTGCTTACTTTTTATGCAAATAAATTACTCTTGGAAACATTGTTTCTTATAAAATCTTTTGCGAATGGGGTGTCTTAAAATGTGTTAACACATTCCCTAACTCTCCCATCACATATGACATTCCTGAAGTCTTTAGGAATAGGAGTCTGACCAGTGCAAATATTTTCCACAACCAAATCACTGACAAAATTTCACTTTCTTTTTTAGGGACTTCGTACCTTTTCCTGTGAACAATGCAAACACAAAGAAGCAGCAAAAGCCACTTATGTAGAAAAAACAAAAGAACAATAGTGAATAGGATAAAATAAGCAGTGCTAATTCTCAGCAACTTTCCTTCCTATGTCCTAAAGCGTTCTTTACTTGCATTAAGTCCATCTTCAAGCATCTGCTGATCACTTCTTACTAAGAGTCAGACCCCGAGGTAGCAGGAGCCCACAAAGATTTAAAACTATACATAAAAAATAAAATAAAAAAAAAAAAAAAAAAGATGGTTTCTGTCCTCAGGGTGATTTACACCCTACAGGCCAAGAGGCAGGTATTACAAGTGTGTATAATCACTTCTGCACCTGGTAAATTCAAGTTTTGCTTTTTAGAACCTACAGAATTTTTGTTTTTAATATTTCTGATCTGAGATTGATTGAATCCATGGATGCAAAACTCATGGAGAAGATATATGCCTTATTTAACTTATTGTTAATATTGATTATTGGGTTAACTTAAAAATAATTTTTATATGTATTGCAGAAAAGGTATTATGCTGCCGGGTGCAGTGGCTCACGCCTGTCATCCCTGCACTTTGGGAGGCCGAGTTGGGCGGGTCACCTGAGGTTGGGAGTTCCAGACCAGCCTAACCAACATGGAGAATCTCCGTCTCTACTAAAAATACAAAAATTAGCTGGGTGTGGTGGTGGCCGCCTGTGGTCCCAGCTACTCAGGAGGCTGAGGCAGGAGAATGGCGTAAACCCGGGAGGCGGAGGTTCCAGTGAGCCGAGATCGCGCCACTGCACTCCAGCCTAGGCCACAAGAGCGAAACTCTGTCTCAAAAAGAAAAAGAAGAAAAAAAGAAAAGGTGTTATGCTAACATAAAGATACCTATATTTGTTTGATTTTATTTTCATTTTTGAACTAAACCATTTTTTATTCTACAAAGGAGAAGAAGTACAATTTCTCCTCTGCACAGGTGGACTCACAGTGAAGCTAAAAACGTTTGAGTTTCAGGGCACCTCTCTTGTCTAGTTCTCTAACAGGAGCTTGACAGAGGTCCTAGCAGAATGTAAATATGATCACACGTGTGCGGAAGTGCAAGCACACACTTTGTTATAAGTGCTTTGTTATAAGTGCTTTGTTATAAGTGCTTTGTTATAAGCGCTTTGTTATAAGTGCTTTGTTATAAGCACTTTGTTATAAGTGCTATAAGCACGTGTGCATGGGTCACAGCACTATGAAGAAGAGGGCCGCCTAATGGAGTCTTAGGGGTTAACCTAAAGGAATACAGACGACCGTAAATAAAGGTTTCATCGAGTCAGATTTTCTTTTTTTTTTTTTTTCTTTTACAATTTGGGGATAAAGAAACATTGGGAATAAAAGTAAATATTTGAAATGAGAAAACAATGTGCAAATTTTGGAAAGCTCACAAATACCATTAAGAAATCACAGAAAACATAATAAAATCTAGAAAACATAATAGAAGTTCTAGTGATAATTTTAAAATGAGCAATACTTTTCCTAGCTTTTGGCTTTATACTGTTTCCTGGCTTTTTGGCTTTATATATTCTAATCAACTTTTAGTACGAGAGTGATATAGTAATACCATTTTTTCATAGATAGCATTTAGTCTATTTTCCAGACTTTTTCCAAAAGTTGATCATTTTTTGAGAATGAAATTGAGAGAAGCTCACAATGTAACACAAAGGTCTATTTCTTATTTGGAATATTCACTCTTTGAAGTTTCTATCCCACAAATGTAGGTATTCTTAAAAAAGTATATTTTGTGTAATTTTCATTTAAAAATATGGTGCATTATCAAGTACATTTTAGAAATGGGAGAACTTTCATATTGACTAAATATACATCAGAAACAAATAAAAAAATATATTTCACTATCTACAAACTGTATGTAGTATCAACTCAACATCAACTTGAGAAGATCACAAATATTTCCGCAGCTCATTGATGTCAATCAGAGAAGAAAGCAAGAATATTGGGTGAAAAGTCAGAGTGGAAACAGACAGAGATATTAACACGTGTGTCTCAATTATCTTATGAAAATTGCACAAAAACACATGTGATCATATTTACATCCTGCTAGGGCTTCTGTCATAGTCATACTAGAGGCCTGGATAAGAAAGGGGCCCTGAAACTCAAACTGTTTTAGTTTCACTGTGAACCTACCGAGCAGGAATTGCACCTCTTCTCCTTTGTAAAACCAAAAATGGTTTCATTCAAAACAAAATTAAAATAAATCAACCAAATGTCAAGTATCGTTATGTTAGCACAGTATCTTTTCAACAATACATATAAAAATTATTTTAAGTCAACCTAGTAATCAATATAAACAGTAAGTTAAATAAAGTATATATTTCCATATCCATGAGTTTTGTATCCATGGATTCAATCAATCTAATATCTGAAATATTCAGAAAAAAAAATTCTATAGAGTTCTGAAAAGCAAAATTTGAATTTGCCAGGTGCCAGAGTGCTATGTTGACTCCATATGCATGAAATGGTATGTCGGAATTACAAGTAACCTAGAAATGATGTATTAAGAATTATAAGTAATCTAGATACGATGTAAGTATATGAGAGGCTGTGCATAGGTCATATGAAAATACTATGCCATTTTATGTAAGGGACTTGAATGTCTGTGGATTTTGGTATCTGCAGAAGATCCTGGAAACAATCCCCCACAGATACCAAGGGATGACCATTTCATTTCAAATTTGAAATTACAAACTAGAAGCACACATAGCTCTTTCACTGCCAATAATAAACCTAGTCAAAGAAGAAAAAAATGAGTGGGAAGAAGCTGGCATTGCAGCAAGTACACTTAGGTCAAGTTGTGGCCCTTTCAGTAAGATTGTTGCATGAGTCAAGCTTCTGCAGAGAAACAGAGCCAATAGGATGTGCGTGTGCATGTGTGTGTGCGTGTGTTCATGTATGGATATATAAACACATTTATATATATTTAGAGATATATCTGTAATTGTATGTTAAGAGATTATAAATACACACAGATCTAAGATCTGCAAGTGGCAAACTGGGGACTCAGGAGAGTTGATGGTGTAATTACAATCTGAAGTCAGAAAAAAATAAAAAATAAACAACGTCCAAGCTCAAAGGCAATCAGGCAGGAGGAGTTCCCTCTTACATATGGAGGCTCAGGCTCTGTTCTGTTTGGACCTTTGACTGATTGGATGGGCGCCACTTGCCCTGGGGAGGGCAATCAACTTTACTCAGACTATGGATTCAAATGTCAATCATATGGCCTAGTCAAGTTGTCACATAAAATTAACAGTCATAGTTGGTCTTTGGGATCTCCATAATATCCTCTAGCTTTGCAATCTGATATCTGAAAGCAGTGGATCTCAATGTATATGCAAAAATAATTAGCTTCTCCAAAGCAAAGAAATCAGAGAAGCATGTCTAATCAGTTAGAAAAAAATCCCCAAAAATGTATTTAAAACAACAACAAAGAACTTCTCAGTTGAATCTAATGGATTCTGTTAATTCAGTACAACTGCATTAAAAAATTTTTAACTGTTTTCAATAACATTCAGATTATCCATGTAAGAAACCTTATGAGAGTTCATGAGAACTTCATTTTGTACACATTAGATGTTTTAATATAGATAAAGAATTACATCTTCCTCTAGCTTTGATCATAACTTCAGAACTACATTACAAAGAAGTATGGCCTCATGTGACAATTACACATTCTACAACGCATTTCAAAGAATACCTTCAGTTCAAGGATGACATTGTTTGTCTTCAAACCTCCCAGATGATCTCTGGAAAAATAATAGCTAAAACTGCCTTACGATTTCTTAACTCTCATTAAGTCTATAGCTACTAATTAGGACACTCACAAGCCAGGAGAGGGGATGGTGATACTGTGAGTCTTCTCCAAGTCCATAGTCCCTTCTCATCAGAGCAGCTAAATCAAGTTCATTTCACAAGTAGCACTTGTGATACTTTGACCTGCTATCCTGGATACAATCCTGGTGCTGCCTCATTCAAGTGCTGTTCTCTGGAGGGTGACCAGTAGTCCATGAAATTTTCTAAAGCAAGAATTTAGCTCAGCAAGATATAATGATTAACTAAGAATTGGCTGAAAACCAGAAACATGATACTTGCATCTTAAGAAAATCTGTTGGCTGGAATGTTGATTTGATATGAATGTTAATACTCCAGTAGCCCACGTTGACCAAAAAGGTGGTGGCTTCATGGGATTTTTTGTGTCTTTTTTTTTTTTTTTTTCCTGTTTTTGTTGTTGTTTGTTTTGTTTTATTTCAATTCCCTGAATGGTTTTACCATTATCTTGTCTCATCCAAAGGAATCAAAATTTCTCTGTTCATTGATGCACGGTTCATTTTCATGACTGTGTTTATGCCATTTAGTGCCTAAATAATATTATTCAGGATACACTAGTGAACTATACACATAGAATTTTTAAAATTTTAGATTTCATATGTCTTATACAAAATATTTGTAATTTTTATTGGTGAGTTTGTAAGCATATCTTTTGGAAGTTGATTATTATTCTTCAAAGAATTTGTGTGGTTATGAAATACTAATGTTAACATCCATTAACCAAAATAAACTACCCTTTAACTTAAGATAGTTAAAACTGGCAGAATTATAGAAGTGCATCATAATTTATATCATATTTTAGTCCGATGTTCTAACAAGGAAAAAGAATACTCTCCATTTTTCAACCATATTTCCCATATAATCAATTTTATCTCACTGTATATGAACATGCCAAACTCTAACAAATTATCAAATCCTGACCTTAGATTCCTTGCGCTTAAATTATATACTTGAGAAAAAAGGCCAGGCACTGTGACTCACACCTGTAATCCCAGTACTGTGGAAGGCCAAAGCAGGAGGTTTGCTTGAGCCCAGGAGTCCTAGGTTACAGCGAGCTATGATTATGCCATTGCAATCCAGCCTGGGTAATATAATGAGAACCTGTCTCATAAAAAAAGCAGGCAAATAAATAAATAAAATAAAAGGTGATGTTTTTACAGTAAAAATTGACATATAATGTATATGAAAAGAATGGACAATTTTAAATTTATCATTTCACATATGTTTATAACAGAGAAAGGATTTTTTTTTAAATGGGAGAATATACCTTTGTTTTCAGTCTGATTTTCATTCCCTTGTATATAATCAATACCTTTGATGTCTGTACATGGTGGGGGAGAGGGGAAGTGGCCATACCTTCCGGGAGAAGAAAAGAAGGCAGGCGACCTGGTCTGATCGCCCTTTCAACACGAAAACTGGTCTTCTAGGTAAAATGACTAATGCTATTTAATAAGAGGAGGATCTTTATGGAATTGTCTTAACTGAATGTGTCTGTAAAGACTTCTGATAAGAGAAAATAAAACAGAAGCTTTGGATTTATGAACATTAGTCTCTGGTAACTATCCCATCATCTGAAATATAAAATAAAGATATTCCATAGACCAAATGCTCCCCACGGTATAAAACATTGCCATTGTGTGAGGTAATTACCTGTGTAACTCACTTAGAGACCTCATTCTTTATATATTTTTAGTCTACTTTTATCATTATCCTCAAACTATTAACTGTCTAGACTAATTAAATATGAGTTGTTTTCTTTTCACTGTGTTTTAAATTTTAAAATGATATTGCTCAACTTAGCCTCTCTTTTTTCTTCATTATTTGATGTTACTACAAGTAGATTCTGAAAAACCTAAATTTATTTCATAATTCTTATAATAGACTTAGAGTTAAGGAAGTCTTCTCAGTGTTCTGAGTTACCTTGACAATGTCTATAAATTATCCCCTAGTAGTTTAATTAATTCCGACTTATGTAATTCAGTGTTTATATTATTCTTAATTATGTTTGTTTAAAAGGTCTTGAAGGTACTTATATCAGCAAAGTGGTATCCCACATGCTTCATTTTTATATTCATTTGCAGAATTCTACATGGTGTTTTATCTGCCTCACTCTTTGGCCTGATAAGCTAATTTATGTCATGCAGAGAACAAGCTGAACAGATTTTCATGATGGATAAGACTTCATGTCAGTACCCTGGAATCTCTAAAATCCTTAGGGATGGAGGGCAGTGGACTCATTTACTAATAAAAGACAAGTCCAGGAAGTCAACTACTCACCTTACACTATCCCATAGCCTCTGTTTAGAAATGTAAGCATTTATAGCTATTAAGAAAAGTGTTAGTACAGTACTTCATTCATTTACTATTCATCACAAATATTAAGCACATTTATTCATCATTGAGTATGGAGAGGTGAATAAACAGACATGATCTATATCCTCATGAAGCTGACAGTTCAGTGGGGAAGGCAACAGTCAACAAACATAAAAATAACCACACAGTTTGATAAAGTCTTTTAAAATATTACTTGTTGCTTTGAAAAAAAAAAGGAAAGGAAACATACTTTGGACAGAGACTTTTTTTAATGAAGTGATGTACAAACTGAGGTTAATCACAAGGTGTGGCTGGCATAGGAGGGGAAAGAGGTGTGATGTGTGTGATATTTTCAACAAGGAAAACAGCATGGACCCAGCCATTGAGCAGGAAGAAGTTTGGTTCCTTTGATTAAATGAGTGATAGCCAGGGTAGCAAGAGGTAAGTGTGGGCAGGGGGAAATGACAAAGAAAGGACAAAAGAGGTGTTGCAGAAATGAAGCCATGTAGGCCATGATGAATGGTACAAGGAGAAAACCTTCTCCACTCAAAACACCCATCCCTGTGGATGGCCAGCTGCCCTCATAACACTCTGCAGACTCCAAGTATCTTTCCCTCCAACCACCCAGAAGGAAGAGGGAATTGGCTGGTTGGTGAGTTTAAAAGAGGAAACTCATCACAGGTAGCTCTAATCCTTCCTCTCTCCCCATTTCTTTGAGAAATATATACCTTGAGAAGCACTCACTCTTCAGTCTTTCTCAAGGACATAGGGCAATAGAGTGAAAGAGTTCCACAGGGGGAGAAAAAAAAGCCTTCCACTTCCCAGCTCCCCAGATGTAAGCCAAACTCTCAATATGAGATATTTGGATTAGAAGACCCACTTTCCCTTAAATATAAGCCAAAGTCCTCAAAATGTATTTATCCACACTAATGAAAGCATATCTTAATTAATGCATTTATTAATAAGATATGACATTAGTAGGTATGACTATACCATGTAACGTATTGACTCTTGCTGCAGAAACTAGTTAGATGCTTACCAAATCCATTTTCTTTTTATTTTGGGGTATACAGCTTAAACGCATTGCTCAACATGCCTTGCAATTAGGTATTGCTATACAAATGAGTACTCATCTGTGAATTATAAGTGGAAATAATGCACGCTACTCTCAAGCCTGGCCCATATAAATTATCCTTGCATGATCTTCCCTTCTCTCTTTTTTCTAATCTCTGATCAGATGGACTAGTGCCCAACTGAGTGAACCTCTGAGAACCTGAAGGACAGCAGAGTCACTGGACAGATGGAGAAAGCTGCCCTCCAAACACAGGTAGGGCTATATGTGAGTCAACGGTAATCACCTATTGGGTGTTACTGGGATTTAGCGTATTGCTTGTTACAGCAGTTAGGGTAGGAAAGAGTTGTGTCAGTGGGCATCCACTGAACCATCAGCCTGTGATGGTTTTGGCAGGTGAATGTGAACTTCCTTGGACTGCTGAATTACTTGGAAGGCAGCTATCTACTAAGTAACAGATAATTCACTGAAGTGTTTCCAACAATGGGCTAATACAATCCGATGTAATTTCTTAGAAATATCATGCTGCTTGGTGGGTGTAAAATGAATTTAAATAGGTCAACAGTGTTGGTAAATATTAGACCTAGAAGGAAAAAGCAAGGAGACGATAATGGCCCTGTCTGGAGAAGTAGCAGGGATGGAAAGAATGATGTGAGATAGTTTGGAGGCAGAATTGACAAGATACATTAATGTGTATAGCCACTTCAGTGGAATAATTTATTTAAGCCACAGGAATAGCAATAAGAATCAATGTTTCAAAATTAGCATTGAGCTCAGAACTGCACTAATATTCCACCATACACCTATTTCTAATAACTGTCTTCAAAGACCCCGCCGTGATGTATGCAGAATAGCTCCCATATGCCATATGTTTTAAAAAGGTAAGGTATGAGTGTAGAATTTTAGCTACATACAACTTAGTAATTCTAATTTTCCATTTTTTCCCAAATCAGAAAGGTATTTTGAGGTGTTTAAAATAAGGCTTCAATGTAAGACATAAAGGGGCCCAACAATGCCTGCGTCTCTATAAGTATTTATACATATTTTTGAGGGAATATTATAAATTATAAGCTGCTAGGCACATTGTTATGATCACAAAAAGATGACTTATTAAGAAAATATATTAGAACATCCCAAGCAAATGCTCACAATTTTCAAAGAGAATTAAAAGTTACTTTTTAAAATGTTGTTACCTTGAGACTAATTTTAAATGTTAGCAAGTATTCTCACATATGGCAAAGAATCTCTTCCATTATGGAAAGAATCAGAGTCACGGATTGTTAAAATGAGGAATCAGAATTGTGAGTAATCAATATTACTTACATGAATGTTTGATCCTCTAGACCATGAAATTTCATATAAATGATCCTTTTCACACACTCAGAATTCATAATCTAATTCTGAATCAATATAGACAGACTTGCAAAGGAAAAGCTGAATAAGTATTAAATTCAGCATGGAAACAGCATTTTGGATATAATTACCTCTACTATACATTATTTTGGCTGTATTTTAAACACTTAGATTTTGCAATTAAATTCTTATCTTTTCTCTTCTCTATATGTCAGTAATTGAAGAATGATTTCCCTCTAAAAGCACACCAGACTTTCAAATGCATTTTACAAATCTAGGTCTATTAAGCACATCTGTTTCCAACTTTAACAATTGCTAATCTTTCCATCACCAGTTCTTAGGCATGTATTTGCTTTTAACATTTTGGCATCTACAAAAGAAATTACACTTGTATTCAAACCTTCATAGAGATGATGAGCTATGATAAATGCAAAGGTCATTAGCAGAATCTTTGAGGAAAAGGGAGTAAGAAGGAATAACTTACATGAAATTTTAAAGAATGAATCATGACACACCTTCTGATTGTCAATCAACTGTATAGAGACTGAATATTTTACGCTTATACTTGTGCTACAATACTATTTCTAAATGTAGCCTAAAATTCTTGTCTGTTATAACCCATTATAAGAAATGATTAAACAAAGAATATATAAATAATTAAACTCATTCTAAGTAGTCTTGTTTGTTTAGTTTTTAAACATTTTTAAAAATTTAACCTTATTTTATAAAAATAATTTAAACATGTGTAAATAACACATTTCTTCAAAAAAAATCCTAAGAACATCAGAAATGTTTGTTAGGAATGAAAGGACATATTTTTAAAATTTTTCCATATGAATAATTCAAACAGTGTTTGATCTTTATATTTATAAATTTTCAATGTCTACAAAATTTTACATTCATCGAGTTCATTATTCAACTT
>NW_016804163.1:1715625-1757779 GCF_001698545.2 Rhinopithecus bieti
GTTACTTTTTAAAATGTTGTTACCTTGAGACTAATTTTTAAATGTTAGCAAGTATTCTCACATATGGCAAAGAATCTCTTCCATTATGGAAAGAATCAGAGTCACGGATTGTTAAAATGAGGAATCAGAATTGTGAGTAATCAATATTACTTACATGAATGTTTGATCCTCTAGACCATGAAATTTCATATAAATGATCCTTTTCACACACTCTGAATTCATAATCTAATTCTGAATCAATATAGACAGACTTGCAAAGGAAAAGCTGAATAAGTATTAAATTCAGCATGGAAACAGCATTTTGGATATAATTACCTCTACTATACATTATTTTGGCTGTATTTTAAACACTTAGATTTTGCAATTAAATTCTTATCTTTTCTCTTCTCTATATGTCAGTAATTGAAGAATGATTTCCCTCTAAAAGCACACCAGACTTTCAAATGCATTTTTACAAATCTAGGTCTATTAAGCACATCTGTTTCCAACTTTAACAATTGCTAATCTTTCCATCACCAGTTCTTAGGCATGTATTTGCTTTTAACATTTTTGGCATCTACAAAAGAAATTACACTTGTATTCAAACCTTCATAGAGATGATGAGCTATGATAAATGCAAAGGTCATTAGCAGAATCTTTGAGGAAAAAGGGAGTAAGAAGGAATAACTTACATGAAATTTTAAAGAATGAATCATGACACACCTTCTGATTGTCAATCAACTGTATAGAGACTGAATATTTTACGCTTATACTTGTGCTACAATACTATTTCTAAATGTAGCCTAAAATTCTTGTCTGTTATAACCCATTATAAGAAATGATTAAACAAAGAATATATAAATAATTAAACTCATTCTAAGTAGTCTTGTTTGTTTAGTTTTTAAACATTTTTAAAAATTTAACCTTATTTTATAAAAATAATTTAAACATGTGTAAATAACACATTTCTTCAAAAAAAATCCTAAGAACATCAGAAATGTTTGTTAGGAATGAAAGGACATATTTTTAAAATTTTTCCATATGAATAATTCAAACAGTGTTTGATCTTTATATTTATAAATTTTCAATGTCTACAAAATTTTACATTCATCGAGTTCATTATTCAACTTTGTGGTTCATTTAACTGACATATGCACTCAAAAGACAAATGTTTCACAATTTTGAGGTTTCTCCTGTTCTGAAACCCTACCAGCATTTTATCTATCAAAAGCATCATATATGTATTAATAAATACTTCTGAATGGTCATCAAATACAGATCCACCTTACACTGTATAACATCATACTTTTATTTTTTCTCTCACTTACTTTGCTACCAAAAATCGTATTTGAACAGAAAACATTAAACATTTTCAAATATACGTATTGCTTTTAAACCAACTCAAAACTTGACTTTTCAGTATATTTGCTACATAAATGTTACTCAAATAAAGGCTTACAAAACTAAGATTATCAAGTCTGTACTGCACACTAGTGGCAAGAGGTAGTAAATGCATTCTTTTTTTTTTTTTTTAACAAAATTTCCACTAATTGCATCTTAAATATTAGCTTTTTCAGTCAAAATTAGAACCCATTATATTATAGAGCACATAAACACATATTCTAAACATAATGTGTTCTTGTGTCATGAACTATTTTTCCGGTATACATCAATGCATTTTGAATGTCATACCCAGAGAGAGGTTCCTGTGCATGTAAATACTATGGATCCATATATTCATGTATATGTTTGTGCATACATGTATACGTGTGTATATATATTTATACTGCACACACACCCACTAAATGTTAACTCATGTGAAAATAGTCATTATTTTGCCCATTATTTTTCTTTTCTTTACTCATTATTCTTTCCCACACACTTATGGAATACCATGCTTTAGTACACATAACATGTACAATTAATATTACTTAAATAATAAATGGTAATAAATCATCAAAATGGGAAAGGTTCATGATGGCATTTTATTGATGAAAATGCAAAAGAAAAGTATTCTGGCAAGTGGCTGATCCCAAATAACTACAATGTTGATATGAAAAGAACCTCAATACGCCTGAGATAAATTGGTATTATCAGACTGCTTCATGAAAGAATAAGATAAAGTCATTTATGATAGATGGTGTGCTATCAGCGGATATCTTTAACCATCTGCTCTAATGTGCCTAGAATGGATAATTAATTGTGTCATGTAGCTAATCATGGACCATTTAACTACCAATATGGATATCAAAATACCATTTTTATATCATAAATATATGCAATGAGATTTTTGAAAATAAATAATTACCAATATAAAACTGCCACAAATGTGTAAATAAAAACAAGATGTCATATATATAGTCTGAATTTGACTAAGCTATTGACAAGTGATTTCAAATATTGCACTTGTAGAGGAAATTCCAGTTTGCAACCTCCCTTCCTCCTGTCTGTTGTGCCTTTCTGCCCACTTGTTTACATATCCAAAGAAAGAAAAAGCTAGGCTTCATTTCTTCCTTACATCATATCCCCCCATACCTCTTTCACACGCTTTGGCTTCGATTCTTTCAGTTCCTCATACTTCCACTTCCATAGAGACAAAGCCGACTCCAGTCTCTCTATTTCTTTTTCCAAAGCTGTGCGCATTCTAAATAATTTAAAAATTAAAAGAAAAAAAGCTTCAATTGTAAAATCATTTCAAGGATGCGTTCCATTTTATAGCCATTTTCCTAATTTTTGATATTTGTATCTGATCATAATGAGAGAAAACATTTTGCAACTTATTAAAAAATTATAAATAATGAATAAAACTTTTTTAGTTTATTATTCTGACAATTAACTTTACAGTAGATTACATATATTTAATTTGGCTTTGCCAGTATCATTTTGCAACTTATTAAAAAATTATAAATAATGAATAAAACTTTTTCAGTTTATTATTCTGACAATTAACTTTACAGTAGATTACATATATTTAATTTGGCTTTGCCAGGATTAACATTCTGCTTGATTTCTTCATGTATTTCATGCATGCCTCTCAATTCCTCTCACTCATAATATTTTCTTACATAGGAGGATATACATGTTTCTAATCTTAACATGGTATTCTATCCATCTTCATATTGTGGCTGTATGTGAATGAAAAAATCATTTGAAATGACACAGAATTCCAACAGGCCACCTAACAATCTTAGAAAATAGTCATTTATTGGGGATCTAAAAATAATTTTAAATGTTTCAAATGTGGTTGTAAAAAAGAAATGTCACTGGGATCCTTATTTAAATTATTCTAAATAACTGAAATTAATTTCTCTATTTGTAGAACTAGCAACAGAACTAGGATTAAAATTTAGTCCTTTAGGCCGGGCACGGTGACTCACGCCTATAATCCCAGCACTTTGGGAGGCCGAAGCGGGCGGATCACGAGGTCAGGAGATCGAGGCCATCCTGGCGAACACGGTGAAACCCCCGTCTCCACAAAAAACTAGCCGGGCGAGGTGGCGGCGCCTGTAGTCCCAGCTACTCCGGAGGCTGAGGCACGACAATGGCGTAAAGCCGGGAGGCGGAGCTTGCAGTGAGCCGAGGTCGCGCCACTGCACTCCAGCCTGGGCGACAGAGCGAGACTCGGTTTCAAAAATAAAAGAAAAAATAAATAAAAAATTTTGTCCTTTAATACACCAACCACTGGATTTTTGTTCTTTTTTTTTTTTTTTTTTGCCCACAATGTCTGTTAGAGTCATTGATAATTGTTTTATTTCTGGTTGTAATGAACATATATTGACCTTTGAAGCTGGCCTGTTCTTATGTGTAAGGTAGATTTGATTACTATTCAAAAATACTCGCGGATCACGAGGTCAGGAGATCGAGACCATCCTGGCGAACACGGTGAAACCTCGTCTCTACTAAAAAAATACAAAAAAAAAAAAAAAAAAACTAGCCAGGCGAGGTGGCGGGCACCTGTAGTCCCAGCCACTCAGGAGGCTGAGGCAGGAGAATGGCGGGAACCCGGGAGGCAGAGCTTGCAGTGAGCTGAGATCGCGCCACTGCACTCCAGCCTGGGCGACAGAGCGGGACTCCGTCTCAAAAAAAAAAAAAAAAGTACTCACTGATTTTCCTCCATTTCCACAGACAGAGTTGTTTTCCTCATTCCTCAATTCTAGGATTTGACAATGAGATATTAGCAGAGACGACAGAAACAAAAGTTTGAAAATAACTTGTATGTTTGAGCTCCAGGTAAATACACTTTGATTGTTATGTGACACTGAGATTTTGTGATTGTTAGTCACATAGTTACTGCATTCATAACTAACTAATATACAGATCTATTTCAGTGTTATTAAATGTGACTAGAAAGATCTTAGGAACATATTCACAGAGCTAGAAGACACAGGCTGAATCAAAATTGAATGTCATTTACATATTAATAAGAAATATGATTCTTCTTGGTAAAAATACTATGATAATTCAAAGTAGTGTTAGGCTGTAAATACATTAGTTTACTCCAATCAAATGGAGAAGCAGTCTATTAAAAAGTTATATAATTATATTTACATAAATCAAACCATAAAATTGAAAGAGGATATAAAAGAATTAGTTAGAGCTTAGCTTAACCTCAAAAGAGACAGATTGCAAAAAAAAAAATGGTGCAAAGCACCACTTACAGTACTCTGATCCGGAATCCCTTATTAACATAGCAAATATATTAAACAAAATTAACAAACAAAAAGATTCAACTTGAAAGTTTAGGTCTTATGAACACTGAATATGAATGTTTATAATCCAGATGAACCACAGCAGTCACAATTTCAGATAGAAAAGTAAACCTAGCCAGCTGAGGACACCCAGGTTGCTTATTATGATATAATTTTTGTTTTAGCAGTTGTGTTTGAGATGACGAGAGGAAAATAATTATAGAAATAATAAACAAATCAGTATTAGTATTTTGTGTTAGATTTAGAAATTATGTGTACAAATCATTATAAGATGAACTATATTGCATATCTAACATTTGGGTGCATTTTAAGTTTTGGGTGATAAATTAGAATATTTAAAAGATATTGAATATTGACTTAGACCTGTGAATTTATATTGAAAATTATAATAAAATTGTACTAAGTTTGTAACTTCATTGGAATGTTTAAGATAAGAATCACCATATTTATAATTTTAATTTTTTAGATTTTCTTGAGTAGGACGTGGGAATGTCTTGTCAGTAACCAAAAAACTTGAAAAGCAAATGGCATATGTTAAATTAATAAAATAATTTTATAAAAGATTTTAATTAACTGTATTTGTGTAATGAAGCATATATTTATGTTTCTCCTTCAAATTAATTTTGAGAATTATTTTATTTATAATAGAATAATGGAAACATACTTGAAAAATACCTAGAGTTAAAATCATACATGTTGAGAAATCAAATGTCCGCTTTTGATATTATACTTTAATGAATCAAATGATAATTTAGAAACTCAAAATAAATTCAAAAATTTTCAAAGAAAGTAATATTTACCTCAAGTATACATCATAAAGAAAATATCTGATATGTATTTGTTTCCTAAAAGAAAATTATGCATTTTTATTATGAAAAAGGTTACAATTTGGTTAGGGGAGTGAGAAAAAAAGCAATTCATAAAAAATTATTTAATGACAATGGGATACTTAAATTGTTTTAGTATTTAGATAGCCCCATTATAAACTTTTGTGTCTCTGTGCCAGCATTAAGGACATTGCGTGTCTAAATTTATGCAGCAGAGGGCACTCTATAAGTCCTTAGTTTTCTAGCCTAATCATTTTATTCTGTGTTTCAGAGAGATTTTCAAAGTTGATGAAAAATATAGTTAAATTTATAATTGAGATGTATATTATTGTCAGAGTATTTGAGCTATAAGAAGGCAAACACTTAATATTTACTCTAAAGTGTTGCATATTTTATGTACACATTCTTCACGAGAATGAAATTAAAAGGCAAAGCTCAGCAAAATGTAGTATCTTTAATATGATGATATAAACTTTAAAAAATCATATTGCTAAAATATATACAATTTGTAGAATCTAAAATATAAAATATCAACCAAAATTATTTTTATGAAAAGTTGTGATTACATTTCTATGCATTTTTTGATGCTTTGTTTACTGTCACAATTCCACAATAATTGGAAATAAAATTTAAATTTCTAGACAATAATATTACTCAAATATTTCTCAGGGACAAAAGGTCCTAAAAATTAATATCTAGGTATAAATATTAATCATTGTTGAACCGTGGGAAATTTCACTGGAAAAAATTGAATCATTTTCTGAAAGGGTATATTAATATAAAAATGTTCTTACCAAATCAAATGGTTATCTTGTAATAACATGCAGATAATCATTTTTATAACAGTTCAAAATTTAGAGATAGTATTAAACTGTTAACAATACAAGTTTTTACAAATACACTTTAAGCAACATATATGTCATTTTGCAATTGCACTTCCTACTATTCATAATTACATCTTTCAGCACTGGGTGTTAGCACTCGGCTGTCGCAAACAGCCAAGCCATATAAAATTAATTTAATTAGAAAAGATAAGTATTTAAAGAATATTGTTAAGCTCAGATCTCCAGGAGAATCATAGAACAAGGTTTGCAGATGAAGCAGACAGAGACGAAGACCCACTCTCATACCACAAAACTGGTCCCATGAAGACCCCACTGCCTGTAACCTCCTCTGTCTGTTGCCTGTACACTGTCCTGGTATTATGTGTCTGGCAAGCAAACATATTCAAGTTAGCTAATTTGAGTGGAAAAGGATATTATAGCTCAAAAAATTTCTGGGGAATACATGCAGCCAGGAACACTGATGAGAAAGCCATCGAAATCTTCCTGTAAGCACACTATTTAGGCCACCATTAAGGTAGAGACATCACAGCGGGACCTCAAATCACCAATATGGGACAGTGGGTGGTGTCACTAGGCACCAGAGGCCACCGCTGCCTCTGGAAACAAGTTTCTTTACTGCTGCTGCTTCCCCCTCAGGCATGGACTCTAGATACTGTCTACTTCCTTGGGGTACTGGCTTGGCTTAAAAGTCTAGGCGGCCACCGCTGATACACTATTCCTAAGTCAAGTGTCTGTACCCTCATTACAAAGGAAACCGTGGTAGAGACTTACTGGTATTTTTATAATCTATGCATAGGTGTAGACTCTGTTTCATTTGGTAGCAAATTGCCGAAACACAAAATAGACACTGGAGAGTCAAAAGATGGTAAAGATTTATTGAATATTCCATGAGTGACAATAAAGAAACAAAATAAGCTTGACTTTCTAATACTTACAAATTTTACATTAAACAGTATTAACTAGATTTGCATGTCAATGTATTCATTAATTGAGGAATATACATATATACTTTATATATAATATGTAAAGTAGAAATCTGTCTCTTTCTTACATAGACCAAAAATAATAACCTTTGAAGCATTTTAATTTGCTGAAACTTCTAACCTAGATTTTAAATCTCATTATGAAAAAAAATGGAACATTTAATGAAGCAAAACAAAATAATTGAAGCATACTACTTTTCTTATATATAAAATAAATTAAGAAGATAAAATGGGCTGGGCGCAGTGGCTCACACCTGTAAACCCAGCGCTTTGGGAAGCCAAGGAGGGTAGATCACTTGAGGCCAGGGGTTCCAGACCAGCCTGGGCAATATGGCAAACCCCGTCTCTACTAAAAATACAAAAAAAAAAAAAAAAAATTAGCCAGGTGTGGTGGCACAGGCTGTAAATTCCAGCTACTCAGGAGGCTGAGGTGGGAGGATGGCTTGAGCCCAGGAAGCTGAGGTTGCAGTGAACCGAGATTGCACCACTGCACTCCAGCCTGGGCAACAGAGCGAGACTCTCTCAAAAAGAAAAGGAAAAAAAAAAAAAGATGAAATGGAAAGGGAGGACTGAAGCTCAGCTTAAAGGACACAGAACAAACATTTTATAAGTGATAAAGGAAGTCTCTGCAGTGATATCTGAAAACTGATTCTGAATGTTAGAACAGTTCAAAATATTTTATCTCAGTCTCTGTTACTTGAGATTTGGTATTGCCAACCTCAGCTTCCTAAATTTTTAGGTACACATAGCTCTATAAGAGGATCAGCTTTCCTGGCCTTACTCCAAATTTTCTACCTGGGAAGTCTTTATGAAAGTCATCAGAAATATATAAATTCTCAGTATATGAGAAACTTTTATATGCTAAAAAATTATTCATAAAACTGAACAGCACTCAGAGTGCAAATAAAACAATAAAGTTTCTTCTATTTGATGAAGAGGTTCTAGTCAAGGACAATGGAAAAAAATGAGTCCCTGAGTTTTCTGAGCTGATTTCTGTGCACTAGTTAAGCGAATTTTCCCACTAGATGGGAATGCAGAAAAAAATACATTCACATCTCAATTCAAGCCACCCACTCACTGATATTCCAGGAAGAAGAATTTAAAAGATTAGATGGATTTATAAGTAATAGCATATCCTGTATTCTTGGAAAATGTTCTCTTGTGATAGCAAAAAAGACTGTGATTGCCTCATGTGGATTGCATGCAAATGTTGATTCATGGACACAGGAACCATGACTCATCAAGTCCGTGGGATTGTTTCTTAAAAGAGGAGAGTAGGAAGACAAGGCCATGGAAAGCCTCCTTTTTTCTCTTATTCTTTGACCTGTCTATGGATTATAGACTGAAGTCACTGAGAACTGGAGAATGGACTTACTCTGAGAATTGTTCATGTATTCCAAGAAAGTAAAAAGTACATGTTGTGTATATGTATATGGATAAGCGTGTTAAGACAGAACATGCATATATTTAAAACTGACACTTTAGAATAGAAAAGTTTACATCTAGAAAAACACAGCTCTGCACTGCTCCCATTAGACTGCATCAGGGAAGTAATATCGTACGAGTGCTGGAGAGAAGTCTATAATTACCAAAAGTTAAATCCTTCAAGAAGTAAAAGCACAGAGATTAGAATGTGACTGAAATGTATAGGTCTACATAAAATTGTCAGTATGTGTACAAGCCTAAAAATTCAATTTTATTCTTTTTTCTACTGATGTTGGTTGCCTCTACTAGGAATTTACACTTGGTAGGGTAATAAGTATTTATTCTGTACATAAATGCGTGTATGATCACAATCTATTAATCTAGTGAAATACAGATGAAGAGTCTGAAAAAGGGAATTGGTGGCACTAGTAAATTTCAGAGGAACTCATGAGAAACTTCTGGCAGAAAATAAGTGGTAAAGAACTTACTGTATCTGTGAATGGCTAGTATGCATATTTATCCTGATTTCAGTCCATTCAAACCAGGACAATTAAAACTGTTATATGACATATACTTATATAATACATTGTGTGTATATATGCATTCATATCCTTCTTGCTTTTCTGCTGCCCATTAAGGCTTTTATAACTAAGAGATAAAAGTAATTATTTTTAGATTTTGGAACCACATTTATATATTAGATATTCCACATTGTGCCAATAAAATTGTAAGCTGATTGCAAAGAAATAAAAATCCATATTGAATATTTCATATTACTATCCTCTTTCCCAGACGTTATTTGTTCTTGATCTTTATGAGAATTCACTGAGAAAGGCTATGACAGACTGGAGTTTGCAAAGACCGTTGCCACAATGACTGCATCCCACACACCCTTATTATAAAATTGTTTTGACCCTCCTTCCGTTGAAAGTGCTTCTCTCTCTTTGATCTGAGTCAGCCTTTGAGATTCCCACCACCGATAATGGGTCTGAAGTGATGCTAAATGACTTTTGAGGCAGAGTCATTCAAATGGCATTCTTCTCTCTGTGTTCTTAAGATGTTCACTTGCAGCCTAGCCCCAGTGTTGTGAGGAAGCCAAGCACTCCCTTAAATAGCCCCAGTGCAGGTGTCCCAACTGAGGCCTAGATGAGAACTGAGATGGACTGCCAGACATATGAGTGAGAGAGGCTGCAGCCCCCAGCCTTCCAGGCACGGCCAGCCTTTGAGCCATTGCAACTGAAGGCACAAGTGAGAGATATGATGTCTATGCCAAGCCATGCTCAAGATTCTTGAACAGAAGACATGGTGGTTGCTGTTGATACGTTTTAATGATAATTGTTTGGAAAAGTTTGTTTCAAGACAATAGATAACTAGAACATAACAGCACTACAGCTATTTTCACAAAGGGGCAATAGCCAACATCACATAGTTGGAATACATCAGAACAAAGATGAATATCCAGGCCAATTAATCACAAGTCTGATGCCCCTAATGGTCCATGTATCAGACAACTTTTTCTGTAATCAATATCTCACAAAATTGTGATTTTTCCACTATTAGTATTAACATATTTATTCATTTTTTATTTACCAAGTCCAAGATGCTATAAAAATTAAATAACACACTGGATATTTTAACCTTGTACATTAAGAATTCAGATACAATTAAAGTGAATCTATCAGAGATGATAAAACATAGTCATGATAAAAGTCAACTTAAAAGAATGAAAACACTAACAAGTTATATGATACTTTTAAAATTCAAAATATGAATATATGTCAAACTAATTTCTTTAAATCCTAAAACTTAATGACTAAACATGGATAAAATACATTATTAAATGACCAATCTATCAGTATTACCAATTTTAAGTGGTTTGAAACTTAGACTTGGTTAAGGGAGGCAATGATTAGCACTTACTCTCTTTCCTTCCATAAGATTTTTTGGAATTCATCCAAATGCACCTGCAAAGCTGAAATTTCAGTTACTTCATTTTCCAAAGGCAGATTTATTGCTTTCAGCCTCAGCCCAGCTTTCATTTCACCATTTCCAGAACCACCATTGTTGAATAAATCAACACCATCTAGATTGGGTTTCATTTCCTCACTTAATTTTAGAGAATCAATAACCACATCTTCTTCCTGAAAAAAAAAAAAAAAATTTTAAACCTCTTGGAGAAAAATTGTGATGACGATACATTTTCATAAAGAAATAAATGTTATGATACAACAACAAATTCATCTTTTTATTTCATTATCATTCCCTAAAAGCGTTGTGTGGTCACACTTACTTACATTCTTCTTCAAACTTATTTTTTCTATGTTCTACCCCTTTACAAAAAAAAAAAATACATTTCGGCCGGCGCGGTGCTCAAAGCCTGTAATCCCAGCACTTTGGGAGGCTGAGACGGGCGGATCACAAGGTCCAGGAGATCGAGACCATCCTGGTAACACGGTGAAACCCGTCTCTACTAAAAAATACAAAAAACTAGCCCGGGCGAGTGGCGGGCACCTGTAGTCCCAGCTACTCCGGAGGCCTGAGGCAGGAGAATGGCGTGAACCCGGGAGGCGGAGCATTGCAGTGAGCTGAGATCGGCCACTGCACTCCAGCCCCGGCGACAGAGTGAGACTCCGTCTCAAAAAAAAAAAAAAAAAAAAAAAAAAAAAAAATACATCCTCAGAATTCTGCTTTAACTCTGTTCTCTTTTCTAATCACGCTAAAATAATCATGCACAAACTTGAACAGCTGTAAATAATTTTAATCAGTTGATGAATTCCACTTTCAAGTTTCTTTTGTCATAAGGCACTTACAGTTTCAAAGTAATTATTTTTTAACATTTTTGAAAGACAAGATAGAATTTTCAGGAAGCTCTTGAATATTTTAAAAAGCTTGCTTATCGCTTTATTTTAGTTCCCTTTATTGCTTTAATTCATGAGTCACATCTCAAATAGAATTTAATGGGGCACTTTAATAAACTTGGGCATCAATACTAGAGCAACAACTGCATCGACACTCTTAAGAGTGTAACTCAAAAACTTCACAGGGCTCATGCTGTTGGTATTTGTCTACAATTTAAATTTGCCCTGGTTTATAAGTTTAAAATGAAAGACAATTTCAAATAAAATCTCAATGAATAGTCAAGTTCAACTAAAATCTCAATGATACTTCACTTTTATTTTATTTTTTAAGTAGTATGTGGATGCCAGGTTACCTAGTATGATTCATTCCTTAATTCTCTCAAGAATGTTCATTGCAATCATCTATACTATAATATTTTGACAAACAATAAAATAAGAAGTGTTGTTTGAGGATGCATATACATATCTTTCTTGTTAGGTATAGAGTTGGCAAAGATGCTGGTCAAAATTTTAAGGAAAAACCTGATTGAAGCTTCTTCAACAGGTAATATTTATTTTCCTACCATCAGAAGGAATATCTGGAAGGATATTTTGCAAATAAATACATTTTTAATAAATAAGTATTATGTTTGATTTGTTCTTGACATTAATGTTAAGGAGATATTTCAGAAGAAATCCCAAAATATTGAGAATTTCCATCATAATACATGTGAAGAGAATCCTTCATTTTCTCAAATGCAGAGGCTAGTAACTTGTAATAATAAAAACGCTTTGTGGATTTAGAGAACTTGATGTGAGCTATGTTCTCTTATCCTCATCATTGCATTCTTCTAACGCATACATTAATACAGCTGAGTTTTGAGAATATATGTGATTTTCCAAAAGATACACACAAAGCTTAGATTATCAGCTTTGAACATTTTTAAAAGAAAACGTAGAAGACCAAATAAGCAGAAGTAATCATTTTATTGCAATCTTCTTAATTTTTTTATTTATAATTAAATCTAGGTTTTACCTACCATAAATTATATACATTATAGAATGGCTTAAAATACTAAATGCAATGGTAGAGGTGCAAGATATTAACTAATGTGTGTTAGAGAAGGAATTAAGTAGAAAGAAGTAACAAAATAAACTGAAACTATAATAAGAGGTAACAGGAGTTCCCAAAGTATGTTCTTTGGGTTGTTAATATTATTTACCAAGTTAAAATAAAAGAAAAAGAAAAAACAGGGTGGTGGTTCATGGATGAATAATTGTATAAACTGAGAGACTTTTTAAAGTTACATGTGTTTTGTACAGAATTCTCAGAAACTGAGATTCTAAGTATACCAAGAAATTCCATCAGTGGTCCACATAAAACATTTCCTAAGGTACCCTATTTGCCTGCAGTACCCATTTTATAAGTAGTTAATTGTGAGGCTTGAGTCCCAAACATGGAGAACTATTTAAACTACTGTATGGATTGTTTACAATTTAGACATAATTAAGGCAAATGGAAAGAAATGTCTCCAAATATTTTCTTTTCAGATGAAAATGCTGAGTTAATTTTTTCTATAAAGATTAGTAAAACCACTAGGATGGGCTGAACTTGTTTTTCCCCAAAATTTATTTGTTAAAGTCCTAACCCCCAGTACCATAGAATGTGACTGTTGGTAGAGACAGGGCCTTTAAGGAGGTGATTTAGTTAAATTAGGCTCATTAGGTGACCTTACAAGAAGAACTTAAGACACAGACATGTGTACAGAGAAAAGACCATGTGAAGACACAGGGAGAAAATAGCTTTCTATAAGCCAAGGAGAGAGGCCTCAGAAGAAACCAACCCTGCTAGCACCTTGATCTTGTACTTCTAGCTTCTATAATTATAAGAAAATGAATTTCTGTTGCTTAAACCACTGTGATTATGGTACGTTTTTACGGTAGCCCTGGCAGACTAGTATAGTCACCACTGGATTTGTCACTTCCGTCTTCCTCACCATCACTATCTATGACCTTCAGAAATTCACATAGTCTCTGGATTTTTTTCTTACCTTATTAATTGTGTCCTCCTTTGTAGACAATTGTCTTTTTACCAAACACTCTCTGATGGACTCATACATTTGTGAACTCACTTGAAATTGGTCTCTATGTTCACAGGATTCTTCTGTGAAACCAGGAAGCTTCAGATCCTGGGTGTCTTTAGCTTCTAATGCCTCCTTCTGAGGTGGCAAACTCTGTTTCTTTTTCAGTGTACTCAATTCTTTCATCGCCATCTCTAGTTTTATTCTGAGTTGTCTTCCTTCCTCCCTGGCACTGTTCCTTTCAGCTCGAACTTTACTCCATTTTTCTCTCCAGTTGGCAGTGCAATCTGACCACCACCGCATGGTCTTTTCCATCTGAGCAGCTCTGGCCTTGACTTCTTCAAGCTCCCGCAGGCGAAGTTCTTCACAAATATCCCATTTGTTGGTGTTACATGAGTGTGCACAGAAATTGTGAGCAGCATGGGATTGTAGCCCATGAAGTGGGAAGCAGGTATCCCTGGGGGGTGAGGCAGGTGTCACCATGTCACCACGTGACTTAATTGATGATTGCTGCATCTGGAAAATCTGTGTTTCTTCAATTAATCGATGAATGGAATCTAAATTCTTATTCATCTTTAAGACCTGAGAAAAGATAGAGGACATAATTTCATCCTGAAATTTCCCTTGTAAATACAGGAATAAGACCTACTTTTTTTTGTTTTTGAAATTTGATGAAAACAATGCCACTTTTTTTTTTTTTTTTTTTTTTTTGGAGACAGAGTCTTGATCATGCAGTAGCATGATCTCGGCTCACTACAACCTCCGCCTCCAGGGTTCAAGCAATTCCCTTGCCTCAGCCTCCTGAGTAGCTGGGACTACAGGCACGCACCACCACGCCCAGCTAATTTTTTTGTATTTTAGTAGAGATGGGGTTTCACCATGTTGGTCAGGATGTTCTTGATCTCCTGACCTCGTGATCCACCCACCTCGGCCTCCCGAAGTGCTAGGATTACAGGTGTGAGCCACCACGCCCGGCCGCACTTTTTCAATATTGCATATTTTTCCAATGTAACTAAAATATAGAGGAATTTAAACACTTGTAACTGTCCACTAAGAAATAGAAAATTCTCATATTCAATTTTGCCAAAAAAATACAAATAAAAATATAAAGATGCAATTGAAGATAGCATATGACATAAATAATTCATTTTGACAAATCCAGTCCTATTTAGGTCATATCTATTGCAACATTGTTCACTACAAAATACAAATTGTAATATTTGTTGTCCACTAACTACTTAATGGTTTTCTTTATCCCTGCTAAGCCTCAATTTGTTCAGGCAGAATGCACAACCTATTGATGTATAGGCAAATAAGCCTCTTATTTCAATGCCAGAGGTTAAATCATAGTCTACATTTTCCATGATGCCCTTCATCTGTTGACTATTGACTAGTCTCAAGGCAGCCATACGGCCTGACTCTGGCTGCTGGGATGTGAGATGAAGTGTGCTGAGATTTCCCATCCAGAAAAATATGAGAACATCATAATGAGGAACTCTCTTTTCTCTTCCTTCCTTGTGTTTGAATAAGGACATAGTTCTGGAAGAAGGTGAGTATAACAGCCTTCTCGTGACATTCAAAATGGTGAACCATGAAGATAAGAGCCTGATTTAAGGTATGAACTATGGCATGACAACATAGAAAGCATACCTCTGATTTCTTTGCTATTTGAGCAGAATAACCTATATTTATTTAAGTTATGATAGTTGAGTTTTCTGTTATTTTCAGGCAAAAGCACATCTAACTTATACATGAATTAATTTCTCACTGTGGTTAATATTGTGTAAAGATCAAAAATAAAATATTATGAAAAAGACATGTTTCTTGTGTGTCAAAGGTTTTACAGTCTGGTGGGTGAGAGAAGCACAGTTAAGTTTTAAAGATACATAATTTACATTATAACAAATACGTGTATTTGTTCAATAATTTTGTTTAGTATATAGTATGTGTCAAGTCAGTGTTAGATTATTAGGTATGGTCAAGGTGATCTACAGAGTACTGATGAAGTTATGACTATCACTTAGAAATGAGGAAACTTTACAGCGTAGATAACACGACATGGAGTCTTAGCCCAATGCAAAGCTTCATAAAGGAATTAAAATCAACTTTCCATATAAATACCAAACACAAATTAATTTGTAAGGCATACCATATGTAACAATACATATACCCAATTCTTTATGCAACATTGTAATATAGGTATATTAGGAATATAGTAAGTAGAATTTTAAAAAGTGCTCAAAACATGCAGCTTAATTTGTAAATTAATAAAGTTCCATGGCTGTATATAATTACCCATTTTTATTCTCAGATATGGTTTTCTGGTATAAATAATCTTATATAATATTTTATGTGCATGACATTTAATCCTCTCACTTTTTTTCATTTGCTTTTATATAGTTACAGATCATAAATCGCCTCCTTATGACCCATCTATTTAATCAACTGAATGGGTTTCATTACTATAACTAACTTACAAAATAAGCCTTTAATCATTGGGAAAAAAGACTACATAATATTTTAAAAGATGAATATTAAGGCTATCTTATTAAGAGATCTTATAATATTAAACTTAATATTAACTTTTAATGGTAGAGAAGAAAACATTTTAACAAGTGTTATATAGAGATGTCAAACCACTTCACTCTTCATTATAATACTTGTTATAATAATATAGACACATGGTTGTAATTATTTTTGTTAGCATTGGTATATGTCCAATCATGTTTCATTTATTGCTGATTTGGAGTATTTTGTTCCCTTCATATATTATAATTCAGAGGGCAATAAGAATACAACTGACCAAACTCCAACACCAATATAAAAAAGAAATGAACAAAAGGAACTCTTAATTAGAAACAGTATACACACACACACACACACAAATACATATATATATTTACTATTCACTGTTTAATGATATGTCTTTTGGTTGAAATTCCAAAGTGAAGACACAGAATTTAATTCAGCATATTAAACTTAAAATTATCCTTGCTAGTTTTCAAAATAAATCAGTATCATAAAATTGTAATGTCTTTAAATGTCTCATTAACTTTTATTTCACTAGTGTTTTGAAGACTCTATAATTGGATTCTGGTACATTGAGATCTTGCCTACCAATTAACTGTGTATTTTTTCACATCTGACTAAATAAAAATGAGTTGGGCTTAATCAGTCAGTCCTTGAACTTGAAGAGTATTTCCTGTTTTAAAAAGTTTTCTCAGGCAAGGAAAACTTGCTTGAGATGAGGGTGGTTAACACACATATGCATGCACTAAAGTCTTCATTTCCCTATACAAATGTGTGCACTCTTCGTATTTTAGCTCAGACAACTATGAAAGTATTTGCCAGTGGTTGTAGAACAGGGCCACTGATAACGTGGGAAAATATTTTAACGCTGTTGACTATGGTTTCTTGTACTGATTTTGCGTTGTAAAAATGCTTATACCATCAGTCCACCATGATTCCTGCAAATATTTTTGCATGTAGTACATAACCAAATAAAATCTTAAGGGTCTACAAAGTATATATAGTATCACTAACAAAATTATTTGTTGCCAAAGGAGAACTTAATGTGTCAGATAGTGGACTCTAGCCTCTATTGGGTAGAGTCTTACTCTGCCACTTTTTAGACGATGATCTTGCACCAATTACATAAACTGCCTTTCACTAAATATCCTTAGTATAGAAGGAGACAAGAATAGCATGGGCCTCATTGAATTCTTGTGACTATTAAAAGGGAAAACGCCTGCAGACTGGTTAACCCTAGCTACCCTGTAGGCAAGGCATACATTTTTCTCTGTGTTATACAAGTCATTAGTATGTCACCTTGACATACTAATGTACCATTTACTTTTTTGTATGTTTTTCCCTCTGTCTTTTGAAAGAGAAATGATGTACTTAAAAAAACAGGAAAAGCATAGGAAAGATGAAATCTACAAAAGTGCTCTGTATTTCGTGTAACAAAGTTGCAGTTCCAATTTCTATATAATATTGATATTAATCAATGGAATAGTCAGTACTATTATTATCCCCATCTTAATGATAAAGAAACTAGGATTTAGTCTCTGATGTATCCAGCCAAGTCATACAGTTAGAAAGGGTCAACCCAGTTTGGAAACTAAGGAAATTTGAATCCAGAGCTACCACCTCTTCATATAAAAATTCTACAGCTTTAAAATATCAACTGTTTTCACTCTAAATCTTTTAGAGTATTTCAGGAATACATTTGGCATACTTCCACTTTGGATATTTTTATGCTAAAATAGCTCCTATTAAATTGCACAACAATTAGTCTTCTCATCCTGACACTGTCTTTGAGTTCATTCAATCTCCTGATCACAGCTCAAAGGGACTGTGAGGTCCAGGCCTGTCCAACCCTCTGGCCTCCTCTTTGTCACTTCATCTTCCACATCCCCTGAGTCGGCTACCCTGGACGTGTCCATTCCTTGCACAACCTCACCTCCACCTTCTCCTTGGTGCAACCTGTTTGCTCTGCAGGAGCACACTCCCCTCTCTCCACAGACCCTCCTTCCCCTGGCTTCTCATCCTTCAGGTAGCAGGTTATACTTTCCTACTAACTAAATCTGTGATCCGAGAATTCTAGATCCCTTAGTGGCCCTTTGTCTAAGGGTGTCCAAGGGAGAAGACACAGTCACGGGTTCTTAGTTTCTGTTTCTCACTGGGCTACCAAAACCCTTTCCTCATCCCTCTTTTCCAACTATCACTAGAAACAGAAGCTAAAAACCAAGGTTTCCCGCTGCTGAAAGCCTAAAACAAAACAAAACCCAACAACAACAACAAAATAAGGTGGGTTGAATATCCACCGCTGACCTGCTCCTAGAAAGTGAACAAAATAGACATCACTTCTGCCATCCTGAATGCTGCTAACAATCATAAACAACAAACCAAATGAACAATTACAGTTTTTAACTATATCTTTGAAGCTATATGCAGTGTATTGTAATCCAAAAACTCCCTGTGTACTTAGCAAAGTCTCTCCCAAGTGACACTTGATGTATTATCTGAAGAATGAAATGAAGCAAAAGAAAAGCATTTTGGCAGAAGTTAAACTTCCATGGCAAGATAAAACAGACATTACAAAGATTTTTGTCTTCTTGTTTATAGTTATTGCTTTATCTTAATCTATAGAAAACGAAACCTGTGTTGAATTTTTTTTCCTAAGAAGCATAGGACCTGTAATGCACACAAAATAACAAAAGCCATTTGCAGTGAGAAAATGGATTAACACAGATTCAAAGTACAATGCTAAGAAAGAATCATTATGATAGATATGACGAAATATAATCTGATAAAAAGAAAAAGAATCAGATTTTAATATTCAGGAAAATAAACACTTTATTGTACTATAAAATGTGGCCTGTCAAACATGCAGAAATGATGAGTATGAAAATTCATTTCATATAGGTCTAAAGCAAATACATATATATATATATATACATGAATTTTTGTAACAGTACACAGAATCTTAAATAGAAGACTATAGTTGTGATGATGAGATAAATGAAACCATTACACTAAATGGCCACATGACATCATATGTATGTAGTTCAAGATTTGCTCATGGTTAAATATTCTATTCTAAAAATCCTTACACTGTAGCAAATTATACAGACAGTTTCTGTCTATGCTTGTTGGTGCAAATGAGAGGCTTTTAAATTGTATACAGACAGAAAATAATTTGCCAAAGCAGGCAACTAATAACATAAAATAAATTTGAACAACTTGTCAATAATTTAAAACTTAGATATTTTACTTTCAAAAGCATTGTAACATAAAATGAGCAGAAACACAAAGTTTAAAACATAATTTCATGTTTGCCAAGAGTCTTTATTAAATTTTAAATAGCATTATTTGATCAGACAGAAATTGTCTCTATTGGCCGGGCGCGGTGGCTCAAGCCTGTAATCCCAGCACTTTGGGAGGCCGAGGCGGGCGGATCACGAGGTCAGGAGATCGAGACCATCCTGGCTAACGCGGTGAAACCCTGTCTCTACTAAAAAAATACAAAAAACTAGCCGGGCGAGGTGGTGGCGCCTGTAGTCCCAGCTACTCGGGAGGCTGAGGCAGGAGAATGGCGTGAACCCGGGAGGCGGAGCTTGCAGTGAGCCGAGATCGCGCCACTGCACTCCAGCCTGGGCGACAGAGCGAGACTGCGTCTCAAAAAAAAAAAAAAAAAAAAAGTCTCTATTTTAAAGAATTGGGATGGAATTAATACAGTAAACAAGACCTTTTGCTAGCTTACTCTTCATTGCTCCCTCTTTAAGCTATTGCTATTACCTAGTGTTATTGAAGCAATGTGTCACTGGTTCAAATCTATGTGATGCCTTTCCTTTAGGCTAGGTTTTCAGTAAAATTATTTGAGAAAAAATCGTGATAAAATATTACGTTTCTAAGATAATGTTCAATGATTTTAAAACTCCAGTTCTTTAAAATAAACGATTTCAGAGTCTCTCCACATAGTATCTTGATGTCATTGCTGTGTTTTCTATAAGTTTTAAGGGGCTTAAAAATTACATTATAATAATAACCTCATAGATCAGAGAGAAAAAGTGACCAGTCTGACTTCTTTATAATATGAATAAAGAAATACAGAGAGATCCAAAATCCATAATCCGTTTTATAAAGTGTCAATGCATAATTTGTAATGAGTCTTGGAAAAATAAAATTCCTGTTTTCTGGCAGGCTGATCAGCTTGAGGCCTTTATGGTGCTTTGCCTGCCAAGTACAAATTTAGGTTCAGACAATTTAGACTTTCTTGGTGGATACATCATTTAACTACTCTTATGAAGTACTTGGGATGCCAAGCAGGTTCAAGAAAGCTCTGCTTTAAAATATTGCTGAAATTTCTCACCAGTGTACAAATTTTGAGACTTAAAGAGATTATGTCATACATTTGAGCTTAGCAGCCTAAGTATATTTCTATATTATATAGAATACATATGGAATAAATGTAATATACAGTATTATATATACATATACATGTATATATAGTCTGTTCTACATATTTTACCTGTTTGTATGAAAACCTGATAGTCAATTCATCAGCATTTTAAAATATTTATACCTATGCCAGGTTTTAGTTAACAAAGCCACAAACTATCCCAATGTTCTCATGCAATCTAATCCAACTTAATGGTGCCAAATAAAAAAGCCAAAATGTTTCTTGAGACCTTAAGCCAAAAATAAAATTAACATTAGTTCTGCTGGAACTATATAGCCCCACCTAATCTTATTTTTGTATAAGAATGTGCTTAGCAGCTTAGCACTATTTCCAGGTGGCTAACAGACGTGGTGCACACTTTATGGGAAATAACACTGCACAAGCCTGATATTGTTAAAGATTCTACCACTTTCTAAATTTGGGCAGGTGACTGTATCTGCAATTTACATTACTATGTAAACATCATCTTGTAGAACCTCATATCGATTAAATGACAATGATGACAATGTAACTGTTTCCAGAAACACTAAAATGTTAAAAGGAAATTAAAATGAGAGCACATAGCCAATAACTCCAAATGATAATTATTATCAGTATCTAATGTGAGAGAAAATCACTCTATGAAATAATTCCTATCACAGTTCCACTACAAATTAGGTGGTACTAAGAGAAGGATGGTTATATCATCAAGATCAGGGAATTTTTTCTATTTGTTATTGTTGTATTTACATTTAAAGTCATTTATTTGTTAAAATTATAGATTTTCGTTAACATTGAATTCATTGAGATTTCCAAATATTTTTGTGCATTTAAGGTTTCAGGAAACCAAACCACAGATGACCCCAATTTTCCTATGCATTTTCTAAGCAAAATTCCTAAAACATTTACCATATTCGCACTTATTCTTAAAGAATCTGTGTGGCTAAGTCACAAGATCTTCACAGGTCTATTTACACTTTGTGGTGAACAGGAGAAAGCTCTTATGTATCAGTAAAATGCGGTAAAATTTTCTCACACCCATTTGATAGGATGTGCAAAGCTGCCAGCTGCTTTATGTTGGCTGACTGGAAAGTCTTCTCAGACTTCATGAAGTTTGAAGAGTGAAGCTCAAAGATTGTCCTATTATTTTCAAAAAGCACTTATAATTTTTTTAATCAAAACAAAATTTATTCTTAAAGTCAGTTTTATTTTCCCAACAGTACATTCTTTACATTAATAATCCAAATGGGCTAAACTATATTCCACATGAAAAAGCTGAGAGAAAAAATTGGATTCAGAAGCAGACATTTTACAATGTACCTAAGACTTTTATGAGCAATACCTGTGCATGTGTCCAAATACTCCACTCAGTCATCCCAGTTCTTAAAGCAAAAAGTATTTATGTAAAATCATGCGTGGTATGGTATATTAAACTTTATTTTGTATGTATGATCTGGAATTCAATTTTCACTGTAAACAGCACGACCAAAGAGTAAGATTTACACTTAAAAAAATATAAATTGAATCAACAAAAATTTTTTAAAAGCCCAGCTTCTTCAAATTCCAAAATTTCTGGTGAATCCAAATGTTGTAGCAAACATGTAGGAAAGATGGGGCAAGATAGTTTTTTCTTTCAGAAAAGAGAAAGATCAGACATAAGAAACCTATGCCTTTCACCCAGACTTCAAAAGTAAGAAAGCCAGAAAAGCCACTTTTCAAATATACCCCCTAAGAAGTTGTGTAAGACTGTCATACCTGTCTTGAAGATCAAGTCAAGACAATATTTGAAAATCTATAACAGTATTTAACTTATATATACTTCCTATATTGATTGGAAGTGACACTGCACAGAAATCCATATATCTTAAATATATATTTAATAATTTAACTATATTTAAATAAAATAAATAATTTAAATTTTTAAGTAACAATTAAAAATAAAAGAAAACAATTCAAAATATATTTTGAAATTGTTATATATTTGAATTGGTATTTCCTTTATTTTGCTCTCCTTTTTCTAAGTTTCTTGTGGTAGGAACTTAGGTTGAGAACTTTATTTCTTATGTAAGAATTTAGGGCATAATCTTTCTTCTCTGCACTATGTTAGCTGTCTTTCAAATATTTGATGTTAAAGTATTTTCATTTTATTCAGTTTTGTATTTTTTTATTTTCTTGGCGAATTCCTTATTGAACCATGAATTATTTAGACATGTGTTGTCTAATTTTACTTCTTTAGAGATATTTCTGTTGTGATTTTTAGTTTGATTTCATCACAGAAAGATGACATACTCTGCCTAATTTCAATTATTTTACATTAGTTGAAGGTTTTTTTTTTTTTTTCACACAAAAAAAAGATCTTCTTTCTAAAATTTTATTTTTTTTTTTTTATTTTTTTTTTTTTTTTTTTTTTTTTTTTTTTTTTTTTTTTTTGTATAGGATATGTACCTTGGTGAATGTTACATGACACTTTAAAATATGTATGTTCTGCAATTGTATGGTGGAATCTTCTATACATGACAATTAGATCCTATTTGCTGATTATATCATTCAGATTCTCTATACCTTTGCTGATTTTCTGTGCAGTCATTTTCCTAGTTGTTCAGGGAGATTTCTGAAATCCTCAGCTGTAATTCCTGATTTGTCTATTTCTCTTTTCAGTTCTACCTGTTTTTGCTTCATATGTTTGGAAGTTGTGTTGTTTTGTGTATACTCATGTAGGATCATTATGTCTTCCTGATGTATTGATCCTTTTATCATCAAGAAATTTTCCTCCTTGTCTGTGGTGGGTTTCTATATTTTATTTTGTTTTGTTTTGTTCTGAAGTAACATCTCTGGTATTAACATAGCCACTCTTAGGTATTTTTTAAAAAACTAGTATTTCCAAGGTATTTTTTTTCCATTCTGTTATTTAACATTCTTTTATTTGTGATAGATGGCAATCTTAATTGATGATCTGAGGAAGTGAGTTTCTTGTTAAGTTTCTTATTAATAGCATGTAACTTGTTCATGCTTTTTGTTTGTTTGCTTATTTTTGTTTTATTCACCCTGCCAGTCTCTGACTTCTACCTGGTCTATTTAGGCCATTTACATTTACAGTAATTATTGATGTGTTAGAACTTATATCTGCCATTTTATAATTTGTTTTCTTTCTGTCCTCTCTTTCCATCCCTGCTTTTCTTCTTTTGCTTTCCTGTTTGCTATTTGAATTTTTGTGTGGATTCCACCTGGCTGATATATGTACAGTATTTTTTAGTTTATCACTTTGTACAGTTTTCATACTTGTTGTTCTGAGAGTTAAAATACACAAATGTAACAGCCTTATCTACTGGAAATGAGTATTTCATCTCTTCAAGTGAATTATGGACAACTTACTTCTGTTTAGGTCATTTTACCTTCTCTATCATTAAATATCACTTTCTTGAGTGTAAAATGATTTTATAATTTTATTTCAATCATTAAATATGATTCCTAAAACAAATGAGGAGAAAGATATTCTATCATATATTCATATTTCTATTTGATTGTTTCTTCTTGTTTTTTGATGCTACGGGATTCTTATCATTTTGTTTCTCTTTATAGAATTTCCTTTAGCCAATTTTTAAGGGTAGTTCCTGCTATTAATAGCATCTTCTAGTTTTCCTTCATCTGGTATCTTTACTCTCCATTCATTCCCAAAGGATAGTTTTACCAGTTCTACAATTATCACTTGATTTTTTTTTGACGCTTAAAAATGTACCATCTCCTTGTAGCCTTTGTGGCTTCAGGTAAGAAATTCACTATCATTTGAATTGATATTCCTAGTGTTGACATTTTGTATTAGAAGTTCAGCATTGGTTATATAGTAATGTAAATACTATGGCATATAAATCTTTCATTTTAATTCTTATCCATGAATTTCAAATATAGATTATAGCTATGTAACAATTAATGTGATCAATCAGGCACTAATATAGATTATAGCTATGTAACAATTAATGTGATCAATCAGGCACTAATAAGTGCCAAGAAAAAGTGAGATTATGGCCACGNGTGCCAAGAAAAGTGAGATTATGGCCACGACTGCAAACCTTGTAATTATATTTTGTTTTATTCTTGAAATGTTTCCTTAACCTCAGAATAATTGGGTAAAATGGTAAAGAAAAAAGTTCAAATTGATTTTCCCAGTGTGTGTGAATATCATTTTTTAAAATTAAAATATAGACAAACTTCTAAAATGTCCCTCACTTATCCCCTCTTTTGGTATTCACAGCCTTGTCTAATTCCCTTCCTCTCAGTGGGGGCTGGCCCTGTGACCTGCTTCTAATGAATATAATGTTATAAAAGTGGTAAGATGTGACTTCTGAAATCAGGTTATGAAAGAATGAGGTTTCCATGTTGCTAGCATACTTTCTATTGCCTTTTCTCTTGGTCACTGATGAATCCAAGAGTCACGTCATAAGCAGTTGTTTGGAGAGGCCCATGTGGCAAGGAACTGAGGAAGGCTTCTGGCCACCAGCTCCCAGAAACTAAATCCTGCCCACAACCATTTGTGGAAGCTTGGCAGCAGATCTACCCCACGTTGAGTCTTCAATCCACTGCAGCTCTGGTTGACACCTTCCCTGAAGCCTATGAGAGAGACCCAGGGACAGAGGATTCAATTAAGCCACACCTGTATTCCACAGAAACGATATTGCTGCATAAAAAATTACACCAAAATTTAGTTTCTTAGAACACTATATTTATTACCTCACAGTTTCTGTGTCTGCAGTCTACTAAAAGAATGTGAATTGTCAGAAAAATGCATTTTAATCTCTTGATATTTGGAAAATAAAAACAAACAAGAGAGAAATATTCTAGGTTTTCATTAGTATATGTTAACCCTCTAAAGAGGTGACAGCAACAGGAAATACAAATTGACATTAAATGGTGCCTTTAACAATTTAAAATTAGAAAATGAGAACACTGTACAGATTCATTTTCCAAAAGTGCTTTTCAAGAGCACACGACTACTTATAAGTACAAAATACTTGGATTTTGTACTTGGATTTTATAGAAGCAGAATTACTGCATTTAATTCATTGCATGATCTTCCACTGAAGGGTATGTAAAGATGAACATGTTCATTTTTACATCTTGAAGTTTTAATAACTTATTGAGTTTATTTATTTATTTATTATCATTTTTATTTTTTGAGTCTTGCTGTGTTGCTTAGGCTGGAGTACAGTGAAGTAACCTCAGTTCACTGCAACTTCTGCCTCCCTGGTTCAAGTGATTCTCCCGCCTTGGCCTCCTGAGTAGCTGGGGCTACAGGCACGTACCACATGCCCGACTAATTTTTATATTTTTAGTAGAGACGGAGTTTTGCTGTGTTGGCCAGGCTGGTCTCTATCTCCTGGCTTCAAGTGATCTGACCACCTCAGCCTCCTAAAATGCAGGCATTACAGACTGCACCTGGCCTAATTTACTGAAAAATATTTTAAACTTCAAACGCAAATATTGTTTTACTTTGGAAAATGGAACTGCCAATGTATTATTTAGCTTTTTCTTTCCCATTTTTTGAATGCCAAATACAATAGCATGAGAAAAGCTTTCTATTCAAATAGCACCTTAAGTTCAGTAGCGCTTACTTTGAACACATAAAGTGGCATTAAAATCTTTAAGCACATCAGTTTCATCAGTTTCATTTACTATGAGAATAAATCATTTTAGTGCCTCTCAATATATTTTGTAATACTTACCTTTATATAAGAGTAACTTCTGTAAATCAAATAACAGATAAACTGAACTGCTTGGCATCTAACAATGAAACTTGTGGACAGCAAGAAAGAGAGAAGATAAAAGAGAAACTAGGTCCAACCATTGGGAAAAACAGCGTGGCGATTCCTCAAGGGATCCTAGAACTAGAAACACCATTTGGACCAGGCCATCCCATTACTGAGTTATACCAAAGGATTATAAATCATGCTACTATAAAGACACATGCATGCGTATGTTTATTGTGGCACTATTCACAACAGCAAAGACTTGGAACCAATCCAAATGCCCATCAATGATAGACTGATTAAGAAAAGGTGGCACATTTACACCATGGAATACTATGCAGGCCATAAAAAGGATGAGTTCATGTCCTTTGTAGGGACATGGATACAGCTGAAACCATCATTCTCAGCAAACTATCGCAAGAACGGAAAACAAACACCGCATGTTCTCACTCATAGGTGGGACTGAACAATGAGATCACTTGGACACAGGAAGGAGAACCTCACAACACTGGGGCCTGTTGTGGGGTGTGGGGAGGGGAGGAAGCATTAGGAGATATACCTAATGTAAATGATGAGTAATGGTGCAGCACACCAACAATGGCACATGTTATACAGGTATGCAACAAACCTGCACGTTGTGCACATGTACCCTAGAACATAAAGTATAGTGAAAAAAAGAAAAAGAGAGAGAGAAATTATCAGGAATTTTCCTGAGTATTTCACATATATTAACCTATTTCCTTCTTACCAGAATCCAAGAGGTACATATATATTTGTCTCTCTATGCCTTTCCAGTTTTTATTTATGGAGTGCATGTGTGAGTGTGTGATAGTGTGTACATGTAAGATAGACAAAGACTTTTTCAGATCAGCAAAGATCTATTTTAATCATTGTTATTATTACACATCATTTTTTACATTGTAATTTCATGGAGATTTGACTTAACAGAAAACATTTCCAAATACTTATAATATCATGTCAGTCTGGCTATTCTGTACTATTCAAATAACAACTTGTGCCCATTTCAATATTTTTATTTTTCTGCCTATATTTTATCCAGTGAAATGTATTTTAGGAATGTAATTAAAATTCACAGGTTTTAGCTGAAACCATTCCCCTTGAGAACTGGAACAAGACGAGGATGCCCACTCTCACCACTACTATTCAACCTAATACTGGAAGTCCTGGCAGGAACGATCAGGCAAGAGAAAGAAATAAAAGGCATCCAAATTGAAAAAGAAGTCAAACTATCTCTCTTCACTAATGATATGATTCTATAATTAGAAAACCCTAAAGACTTTGCCAAAAGACTCAGAATAGAAAACTCAGAAATATAACCACACACCTACAACCATCCAAATCTATGAAAAAGCCAACAAAAACAAGCAATGGGAAGAGGCCTCCTCATGCAGTACATGTTGCTGGGATAGCTGGCTAGCCATATGCAGCGAATGAAACTGGACCCTTGCTTTTTACTATACACAAACACTAACTCAAGATGAATTAAAGGTGTAAATGTAAGCCCTCAAACTATACAATTCTGAAAAGAATTTTATGAAATAAAAGAATTTCTATAAAAGAAAGGAAAACCTAGGAAATACCCTTCTTGACATCAGCCTTGGCAAATAATTTTTGGCTAAGTCTCCCAAAGCAATTGCAAAAGAAAAACCGTAAAACTGACAAGTGGGACCTAAGTAAATTAAAGAGCTTTTGCACAGCAAAAGAACCTATCAACAGAGTAAACAGACAGCCGGCAGAATGGGAAAAATTATTCACAAACTACGCATCCAGCAAACGTCTAATATCTAGAATGCTTAAGGAACTTAAATCAACAAGCAGAAAACAAATGGCCCCATTAAAAAGTGGGCGAAGGACATGAACATACATTTCACAAAGAAGACACACAAGAAGCCAACAAACATGTGAAATGATGCTCATTATCAGTAACCATCAGGGAAATACAAATCGAAACCACAATGAGATACTATCTCACACCAGTTAGAATGGCCATTACTAAAAAGCCCCAAAACAACGGATGCTGGTGAGGCTGCAGAGTTAAAGGAATGCTCATACACTGTTGCTGGAGGTGTAAATTACTTCAGTCACCATGCAAAGCAATTCGGAGATTTGCTAAAGAACTTAAAACAAGGCTACTATTCAACAGAGCAATCAATCCCATTACTGGGTATATACCCAAAGGAAAATAGATCATGAAGCCAAAAAGACATGTGCCCTCATAGGCTCATCACTGCTTTTCACAATGGCAAAGACATGGAATCAACCTAGGCATCCATCAATGGTGGATTGGATAAAGAAAGGTGGCACACAAGTTACCTGATGGAAAGTCTTGACTGCAAGTTGTCCTGATTCTTGGTATTCTGAATTCTAAGACGCACTAACAAAACAACAAAAGAAAAAAGCAATGAAAGCGCAGATTTATTGACGCAAACATACACTCTAGAGACAGGGAGCGGGCTCGAGAAAGTGGCTCAAGGGTCCCGATTGCAATGTTCTTTAGTTTTTACTAAGCTAAAAGAATTTGGTAACACCTACATGTACCCTTTAGAGGCTTCCAATTGGTTACAACCTATGCGAATGAAGCATTGGCCCATGACTAATGAGAGGCCGAAGCGGAGGCTTGGCCCACAACCAATCAGGGGCTGAAATGCTGCCCCCGCCACCAATCAAAGGCTGAAGTGAAGGCTTGGCCCCAGACCAATGATAGGTACTTCCCATTTGTGCTACAGGGGAGTGGAGGGGGTTTGTAGTGGCAGGTGCCTCTGGTTTCTTGTCACTTAGGCATGGAGAGGTGAGGTTTTCTTTTTGGTTCAATTCCAAGAAGTCAGCCTCAGGTTGGCCTTAGGTTCCCTGTCTCCAGACCCTATTCTCCTGCCTCACATATATATCATAAAATACTACACAGCCATAGAAAGAATGAAATATTGTCCTTTGCAGCAACATGGATGGAGCCGGAGGCCATAATCCTAAGCTAATTAATGCAAGAACAGAAAACCAAATACTGCATATTCTCACTTTTAAGTGGGAGCTAAACATTGAGTATGCATGGACATAAAAATAGAAACAATAGACATTGTGGACTACTGGGAGGAGGAGAGCTGAAAAACTACCTATTAGGTACTATACTCTACCTGGGTGCAATATACCCATGTAAAAACCTGCACATGTATCCTGCGTATTTAAAATAGATGTTGTAAAAAACAAAATAATAATACTATTAAATAATCACAGTTTTAATTACCCAATTTCAAATTAAAACACCAAATTGACATGTTAAACATTTATTCGATTCTACAATATTTCAGGGTTTTTTTTTTCTTTGTTTGAAATGGAGTCTTGCTATGTTGCCCAGGCTGGAGTGCAGTGGTGCAATCTCAGCTCACTGCAACCTATGTCTCCCGAGTTCAAGTAATTCTCCTGCTTCAGCATCCTGAGTACCTGGAACTACAGGCGTGCCCCACTGTGACCAGCCAATTTTTGCACTTTTAGTAGAGACAAGGATTCACTATGTTAGCCAGGCTGGCCTCGAACTCCTGACCTCGTGATCCACCTGCCTTGGGTTCCCAAACTTCTGGGATTAAAGAAGTGAGCCACCATGCCCGGCCAATATTTCAGCTTTAAACAATTAAAAAACACAGTTCTCAGAAAACTGCAGTAGTTTTCATAATTTTTAGAAAGTATTCCAATTTATAATTTTACAAGCTTCTAGAGCAAAGTGATATTTGATCTAGCACATTTAGCAAATTCTTTATACTCATCATATCCCAAATAGAAGAATACAAATCTTGAAACATTTTTGACATTGAAACTTTTGGCTCTTTGCTAAGGGAGTTTTGAAATTATTTTGGAATATTTTATTTTATTTTTCTCTACAATTATATTAAATGGTGTATATGTANCGAAGAAGTTATTGTAAAATATTAATAAAGATATTATATTTATAAAATTAATAAATATCAAAAGTTTTATAAAATATAGCATCCTGGAAAATAAAAGTTATGTATTTTGCCAGAAAGTAGAAAATGATGAGATTAAATGACTGCACTAAATTTAAGACAAGCAGCAAGTATTTATTTTTAGGCATTGCTGTTAAGGGCCCAGTGAGGCTAAGTTATTTTAGTGTTTTCATTTCTGACTTAAGTATGTAGTATTTGTTCCAAATTTTTGTGTAGTGTGAAGGACATGAATTTGCTTTTGGATCACCAAACTCCAATACTTTGAGACATCCTCTATGTAACATAGAAAATGAACCACACTGGGGAGCCAGTTATCCTCATTTAGAACATTCTAACCACATGAATTAGACATAAGTTCAAACAAGAAAAAAGAAATGAGGCAGTCTATCTACTTCTGACTATTAGCTTTCTAAGGAAGACTTCATAATCATTTTATAGGTTAGGTGTCCCTGCTGTAGTCTCTGAGCACTGGTATCCATACTTCATAATTTTTTAACAGAGTTTGGTCCATGCTTTTAAATTATTGGATTACTCTATCTTCCACACCAGCTATACTGTGAGCTCAATGCGGGTACTATCCATGCTTCTCTCTGCTCACCATTCCATCTGCAAGGCTAGCACAATGTCTGTTAGAGTGGACATTAAGTAAATATTTATTGTATGAATGAAAGAATAAATGAATGAATGTGAGATATTTAAAAGAAAATATTCTAGCAGAGATTATTTATGAAGAATTCAGAAAGAAGAAATTTTCTTACCAGGAAGAAATGATATCAATTTTCACAAACTTTTCCAGGTAAGAAAAAAAGAGTTAACACATGCCAACTCATTTTATGAGGTCAATAAAACCTTGATACCAAGACCTTACCAGGACTTAATTGCAAATCTCTCAGGCTGACATAAATGCCCTAACAGAAGTGTTAGCAAGAGAAATTTGGTGTTTAAAACAATTAATATATCACAAAGTTGAATATGCTTCAGAAATATAACTTTGGTTTAGCATTTGATTATCAATCATTGTGATTGACTTAATAAACCATATTAACAAAATAAAGTGGAAACACACCAATACATGAATAACATGCATTTGGTAAAATTCAACATCAGTTTACAATTTGAAAAATTAACCAGCTAAAAATAGAAGGGAAAGTAGTTGATATGATAACAGTTTTCTGCAGAAAACCTAAAGCAATCACCTTTAATTTTGAATTATTGATAGTTTCCCCCTGAAAACAGTATGAAAAGGATGTGCCTCCTAATGCCACTACTGTTCAGTATTATATAAAAGGAGAGGTCTAGCCATTAGTATGATGAGGAAAGGAAATTAAATAGAAGTGAAAATGAATAAAACTCTCATTTTGTCCAATATGATTGTGTAAGTAGAAATTCAAAATAATTCACAAACTATTAAAACTAATAAGTGATTTTTAGTAAAGTTACTGAAGTCAATATACACAATTATGTGTATTTTTACATTTTAGAAACCAATATTTAGACATCAAATATCAAATAGTAATAATTAACACAATTCTATTATAGCATCACATGCATTAGGTAGCTAGGGATGTACCAGAAGATAGGTAAGCTTACATCCTATAAACTACAATACACTTGTAAGACAAACTAAAGAATATCTTAAAAAGTGAAGGAATATATTATGTCTGTTTGTGGACTAGAAAGCTCAAAATTGTGAGGATGACATTTATGCCCAAATCAACCTATGCATTCAATAATTCCAGTCAAAACTTCATACATTTTATTTTGTGGAAATTGATAAGTTGATATTAACACCCATTTGAAAATAGAAAAAGTCAAAGAAAGCCAAAACTATTTTTTAAAAAAAGAACAAATTTAGAGTGATATAAAGCTACAGTAATTAAGACAATGACTCATTGGCTCAGAAAGAGACAAATAGACAAATGAAAGAGAATTAAGAGTCCAAACATGGATCCACATCTCTGGGGACCTAATTTATGACAGTTCAGTATGTGAAATTATTTGTCCCTTTTTCCACAAAAGGAACTAGCTCAATCATGTCCATATGGAACTAACAGCTACATCACAGTTTATAAAAAAATTCAGTTCCCAATAGAATGCTCACTAAAAGTGTAAAAACTATAACCCTCCTAGAAGTCATCTAAGAAAAATCATTCAGGATATTGCAGGTAACAAAGATTTTTCTAAACAGGGTATCAAGCATTAACCACAAAGTAAAAATATTTATAGATAGAACTTTATTAAACCTATGAATTTCTGTTTATGAGAAGAAAGACATCGTCAACAGAACGAAAAGGCAAATAATAGCGTGAGGAACGCATTAAGCGTGCATATTTCCACTGAGGACTCATAAAGTCACAAACTGACAAGAAAAAGTTAACCATATGATTTTTCAATAACATGCTAAAAACTTGAAGACGTACTTCATGAAAGACAATATGCACATAGGCAATAATCACGTGGATAGTTCTTACATTATATGTTACCAAGGAAGTGCAAATTAAAACTGCAATGGAAACCCACATCCCGTAAGAATTGTCATAGCAACATTATTCCTAATTGCTCAAAATTGAATGAATCTTTGTCTATAAACTAAAACGGATGCAAAATTTTACCATAGTTACTATGTAACAATAAAAACAGATGAACTAGTGCTACAGTTGGAGGAATCTCACAAACAAAATGAGAAGTAAAAGAAGCTGGCACAAAATAATACATACTGTACAATCCCCATTATAACAAGTTCAAAAAGAGGAAAAGCTACTCATGAAAACTCAGAACAGTGTTTACCCTTAGTTGGAGTGGTAATGACAGGAGGAAGGCATGAAGAAGGCTTCTAGAATGTCAACAATATTCTATTGGGTATTGGGTATCTTGATCTGGGTATTGGCTACTTGGGTGTATTCTTTTTAAAAATTCATTGAGGTGCATATGTTTAAATTTATTAACTTTACATAAAGTCATTAACGTTGAATCTCATTTAAATCAGAAAGCAGCCAATTGCTAAACACTATCCTTACAAATACTACGTCTTTCCAAATATCTAGCTGTCAAGTAGCTTCCAGATTAAGCAGGAGAATAGACATGATAAACAGAATACTATCACAATATACTAACATGTTCTCCCATAGAAGTACAAAGATACCACAGGGGCAGCACAGGGCCCGAAATTCACAGATCTCAGCAAGTTGTAGCTCAATTCAGCTATGCTGGAAAGGAGACATGTTCCTCCAAAAGAAAATACTGTGAACAAACTCAATGAGTCTCAATACGTTGTTGTAAAATAATGTAGTTTTAATACGGAGATTTTGAATGGACTTAAAATACAAAATAGTAATGAAATGTGTATATATAACATATACAATGGAAATGTTAGCTTTTCTTCTAATCATGTGCCTTTACCACAAGGAGTATATCACAAAATACTAGTTGATGCATGCTTTATCTTACCACCCAAATTAAATTATCCAGATATTTCCTTGTCTTATGAAGTTAATACTCATTAAAACAAGTATGTTCAGATAAAGAGGATTTCATTATCAAATATTCCTTCTCTTAATAGAAATGAGGCATGAGTCTCAGCAGATGATGTGGAAAGCCTTTAGCAAGTCTCATGACCGAGTAATCAATTTTCCTATGTTTACCCTGCACACCCACACACATGACTGTGAACATTTGCTTAACAACATCTTCATTCACAGTTATCTTTCTTGCGTTTATATAAATGTTCAATCTCAATAGATAACCAACAAGATTCTCTGGGTCTGCTTCAAAATAATGAGCAAGAACACAAAGATAATTGAACTTGCAGAAAAAGCCTAACCACTTCCTTCATCTTCTTTGAATATATTTCCATTTGCAAAGAGTTGAGACACAGAAAAACAGAACCAAGATAATTATTTTGCTGTTTGAATGTTAAAATGGAAAATGCAAAAAATGACGGCATATTTTGGAAGAAGGCTAAATTCAAATGTTGAGTTCCTTTTGTTCATTATGTTTATGAAAGCCAAATTTACTTTTACATTTTGAACACTGTTTGGCAACCTAAAAATCTTTCCTCAGACTCCCAAGTGTCCCACTGAGTTCTGTTGTGTGAAATCTAGAAAACAAACCCATATTCAAATATATTTTATGCTTTCAGATAATACGTACTATTAACAAGTTTAAAGAATTCTCAGGCATATGTAATCATGTGAATCAAGTGTTTTATAAAAGTCATCATGAGTTGAAAAAAATATAAAAATGCATGCAACATTTTATAACAGTGGATTTTCCTACTAGTAAGAAAACATAAATGGAAAATAGCATAATTTTTGGTCTGACCACCTTGGGATTCCTGTGGCTTGAACACAACTCACTGATTTCTTTCTCTCACAATGCAAAACAATGGAGCAGACAAGAGTATGTTGTGTGAATCATTGCAGAAGTTAGCTTGAATACAAAAACATTTTATTTCCTGTTGTATTATACACTAAAGCAGACGAACTGATCATTAACTGTATTTAATGCTGCTTTTAGACATTATTACTGATCTTAAAATAGTCAATAGCTCTTTAACAGAAATTTTCTGCAAGACTTTTTGTTCCCTTAGAAAGGGAAAAGGAGACCGGGCGCGGTGGCTCATGCCTGTCATCCCAGCACTTTGGGATGCTGAGGCAGGCAGATCATGAGGTCAGGAGATCGAGACCATCCTGGCCAACACGGTGAAACCCCGCCTCTACTAAAAATACAAAAATTAGCCAGTAGTAGTGGTGGGCGCCTGTAATCCCAGCTGCTTGGGAGGCTGAGGCAGGAGAATCACTTGAACCTGGGAGGTGGAGGTTGTAGTGAGTCAAGATTGTGCCACTGTACTCCAACCTGGGCAACAGAGCATGACTCCATCCAAAAGGAAATAGGAAGAAGGCTATAGTGAAAAGTGACTTGATTTAACTTTTGAACGGGGAGAGATTTTGGAGAAGTTAACTTTTCCCAGACTCAGTTTAAACCATAAAACTGGAGTGATTTTACCTACAGTTTATTGTTAGAATATATGCTACAATATGCACACCCAGATACCCCAGGCACAATGTAGACATTCAATAAATGAGCATTCTTACTACATGAAATTCTCTTTCTGTACATGATGAATTTGTGGCTGAAGTTAAAATACAGAGTCTAAAACCAATGTTCATACATTTCTGATTACTAGTACCAAATCTTCAGTGAAGATAGAAAGTATTATCACAAGAATCAATCTTTGAACAATTTATTCCATTTTCTACTTCTCCTTTGGACAATAAAAAATCTGCTACAATGAAATCAGTCATAGGATTAATAAAATTTGGAAAGCAAAACACTTAAAGACGAAATGAAGAATGAGATACGGGAGTGTGAACAATCCTTTTCCCAAATTATCTAAAGCTATGGGAAAAATGAATTGATACATTGAAATAAACAACTCAGACTGATTTTTCCTTGGTTCCTCTCCAAATGGAATGCACATTTTACAGAGCCCTAGCCCTGCCGTCAACTCTTAGCTTACAGTTACAGTACATGAACTGCACGATCCAGATTTTTAAAAAAATACATATATCTTATATCTATAAAAAGATGAAAAAAAGAAGTTAGTGCAAAACTACTTGAAAACCAAACTAGAGTTGAGTGTGTGTGTGTGTGGGTGTGTGTATGTAAATGGAGGTGAAGGGTGACTAGTATGAGAGAAATGATGAATCTATACCATATTTCCTGGTCAGTTTGTTCCATTTTCATCTGTGTTCCCATGCTCTGGTTAATCACTTCATTCTGTAACTATGGCATTGAATAATAATTTTAATATATGTGTTTCTATACCAGTCTATAAGCTTCTTAGCAAAGAACTTATATCTTATTTATCCTTGTCTTCACAGTGACTAGAACATTAAAGACATTCAACTAATGAATCTAGAGAGAACTAATTCTATAATTCAATTAAAATGCAGTTTACAATTGCCCCAATGCACATACGTGCAGTTTATGTATGTCCATTGGGCCATAACAGGTGATCTTATCCCATCCATTTGAATACACAGATTTGTTGGAGATGAAAATATATTTGGTGTCTCCGTGTTTGTATGTGTGTAAATCAAAGAAATGAAGGAAAAAGTAAGAGAAGAATGATTTGAAAGTGATCAGTTACTTGTAATATTTTAGAACTGTTCTCAAAGAAAATTTAGTTTTAACGACTTAAAATCTCAGAACTAGCAAATAAAAGCATATTTATGGTTATATGATTACATAAATTTACATGAAATATATAAAATATCCTCCTTTAACATTAGACATAGTAAAGAACTCCTTATGTTCAAGGCAAGAAATCTGCATTCCGTTTTGTTAATATTCTGTTGAAAATAATTTTTTACTGGCAAATACTTGTGGAGTCAAAAACTTTAGCAATAATATAGGTGTGTAACAGAAGAAGAAATGTATTTCTAATTATTTCTGGAGTATTAATTCTTCTTAGTACAGTTTGTGTTTGGCCTTTAATATAAAAACATACTAGAGATTTTTTTTTCTTTCAACTTGTTTTATTGCAAATGAGAATATTTTGGGAAACATGCTTCATTACTATTATTTGTTCCTTAAAACACTTCTGGGATCATACACATTTTTAAAAACCCAGGTATTCTTATTTGATATTATTCTAAACATCAAGGTTATAGTTTCTGTAATATGATATTCCACCTTATCATTTATTGCTCTGTCTTTAGAAATGTTTAATAAATCAAAAGAAATGTTTAAATAGAGAAAATTGCTATATTTTAATCATTAATTTTCCTTTGAAAATAATATGGAATTCGATACATGATAGATTATTAGTTAATGTCTGAATATCACCTGACCATTGAATGTCGAAACAACTAACCTAATTTCTGGTCCAAAAAGTCACATATAATACACGTTTACTCATGAAGGAAGAAGTATTAATTTACCCAAATCTAATATCATATTGTTTCTCTGACGAAAACCAGTTTATTTCACTATGTTCAGTGGCTGATTTATTGAAAGAGATGCTCTAAAATCTGATAAATATTTCGATCTAATAAGTGCTCAAAAGCCTGTAACTTAAGAGAAAAGCACTAGAAAAAAAGTGATTCGATGCAAAACATAATTTGCACAGCTAGAAAATCCTCCATGTAAAAAAAAAAAACAGAATTGAAAAAATACCTTTTCCTGTTTTCTAAAAATTGGAACAGTAGAAAGAAAAATACTCATTTCTGTTTTCTAAAAGCAAAGCATAAATGTTTCCTGCTTTAAAGGAGTTTAGATAACAGCATATTACATAACTTCCGCGGGCCTGTAGAAAAGTAATATGCCATTTTTCTCATTCTTTTAACCTACTAATAAAAAGGCACGCACTATCCTTTCAGTTTCGTGTCGTAAGCCAAAGACTTTAGGCATTCCCTTACTAACCATTCTTTCATCGTACTTCTACTACCCAGTCAATTAATAAAGTCCTTGCTCTTTATAACTTTATCAAATTCTTTATTTACATTCATGCCGTCGCATCACTTAGTCCAAATACTACTCACATCATTCTTAGATTACTGAAAAAGAATATCCAACTGAGACATATCCCTTTCAAAAGTGATTCTACACTTCAAAAATTAAGAGACACACGACACACACACACACATCTTACACTTCAGTCACAAAATAAATAGAATATAACTATTAATAATAATATATAATTTTAAATATTGATTTATCATCTTGCTGAAATATACCCAATTGCTTTCCATAATTCCTCAAGGAATTAGGTTCCAAAAGTCCTTTTCACAGATAACAAGTCTTACCTCCTGGTATCCCCTCCCTGGCTCCCACCTCCTGGCCCCCTTCTCACTCCCTCTCTGCTGGCCTCCTCTCCCCTACTTCTCCCCCTTTCATAATTCCTTACCTGTGGCTCCTTTCCACCTCCTCCTTCCTGGCCTCCCCTATCCCTGCTCTTCAATCCTCATAACCCCTGCATCTCTTGCACTCCCATCCCTATCCTCGTACCCTTCTCCGCCTCTGCCTATCATCCTTATCCTCTCATCTCTCTTGGCCTTCTGATACTTAGTTAGTTCTCATGCTGCTATAAAGAACTGCCTGAGACTGGGTAATTTATGAAAAAAATAGGTTTATCATATGAGTCAAATTTCCACATGACTGAGGAAGCCTCAGAGAGGCATACAATCATGGCAGAAGGCAAAGGGGAAATGTAAAACCCATCTTACTATGGGGGAAGCATGAGAGAAAGAGACAGAAGAGAGAAGGGAGGAGAGAAAAAAAATAACAAAAAAGATCATAAAAGAGAGAGAGCAGAGAGAGAGAAAGAGGAGAGAGAGAGAGAGAGAAGTGGGAAATTGCCATAGATTTATCAAACAACCAGATCTCTTGAGAACTCAATACTCTATCACACAAACAGCAAGGGGAGGTCCATTCCCATGATTCAATCATCTCCCACCAGACCACTCCTCCAACATATGGGGATTACAATTCGATATGCGATTTGGGTGGGGACACAGAGCCAAAGCATATCACCTCCCTTCCCCTTTTCTTCCCTGACCTCTTTTCTGACCTCACCTTCCCTTCTCTCCTCTCATCTTCTCTCCATCTCCAGTTTTTTTCTGGCTGGACACCTGGATATCCCCTTCTCAGGCTAGCTGGGCTTTTGCCTTGGATTACCAAAGTTATTCAACTTCCCTAGGATGTCAGTACTCAATTTCTGCATGTTAATTCTTCAGAAGGAATATTTCTTCCACACACACACAAAGTAGAAGCACCAGCCTGAACCAAAATATGTACCTTCACTTTTTTTTTTTTTTTTTTTTTTTGAGACGGAGTCTCGCTGTGTCGCCCAGGCTGGAGTGCAGTGGCGCGATCTCGGCTCACTGCAAGCTCCGCCTCCCGGGTTCTCGCCATTCTCCTGCCTCAGCCTCCCGAGTAGCTGGGACTACAGGCGCTGCCACCTCGCCCGGCTAGTTTTTTGTATTTTAGTAGAGACGGGGTTTCACCGTGTTAGCCAGGAGGGTCTCGATCTCCTGACCTCGTGATCCACCCGCCTCGGCCTCCCAAAGTGCTGGGATTACAGGCTTGAGCCACCGCGCCCGGCCTACCTTCACATTTTTAACATAGGAAATGCTTGAATACTCACTAGGGTCACGATTTCTTTCCCTGCCTCTTTGTATTTTGCTTCCTCTTGATATATTCAAATATATCAACCTGTCCAATTAATATTCAACATCTGAAAGACACACCTTCTGCTGCAAAGGTATTTAGTCACTCTAAACTATAGAGGTGCTATTCAAATTTGCTATTTTGTTCTTTAAAATGCCTTTCTATTACTTAAAGTGAACTATTATATGAAAGTTATTTTCTATTGCTTTATAATGACCATAATCCAGTAATCATATATAGCCACAATTTCTAAATGATTACCACGGTCCAGGAATTAAAAGGAAAATTTCTTCTGAAATAGAGTCTTTAGTTGAGAATTGAGTTTCATCACAAAATACATCTTAACATTTTATCACATTTTATAAAGTAGAATGAAAGCTATTGGATGCTTTAACATAATGTGAATTTTGAATCTATTTTAAATAAAATTATTCAAATATATTTTCCTGTCAAAATGGTTAATCCTCTTAAGGGAAATATGAAAATCTGTTTTGTTTTCTGTAAACCCAACCATGATGTGTAGCTTTAGCAAGCTTTTTATTTTAACAATAGAATGCTTGACAAGAAAAGATTAGGCACTGATTTGTAATGATAAAACTCTAACACTGCGAGGATATTTGTTCTTACACAGTTTTATTTCAATCAGCAGTGGTAGGAGAATCTTATACTATTTTTCCAGATGGATAATTTAAAAGGTACCACATTCAGTGACTGAGCTATTTTCCCCTTTAAGTGAACATTCTCAGCATATTAAATCCTACCTCAGCCCAATATTTGTCTCTTCTGGCTTTGGACATTACCTTCCAGGTTCAGTTTTTCTCTCCACCTCTGAGAGTCAGCCTGCAGTCCTCTGTGCTTCACACAACCTCAGGATCCTCACCTGTCAATACTGCTATCTCACTATGCTCCCCTTCCAGAAAGCCTTCTTCCTTTTAATCTCTTCATTATTTTGTCTATCTTGTTCTATCTCCCTCTTTCTTTTCTTTTTTTTTTTTTTTTTTTTGAGACGGAGTCTCGCTCTGTCGCCCAGGCTGGAGTGCAGTGGCCGGATCTCAGCTCACTGCAAGCTCCGCCTCCCGGGTTTACGCCATTCTCCTGCCTCAGCCTCCCGAGTAGCTGGGACTACAGGCGCCCGCCACCTCGCCCGGCTAGTTTTTTGTATTTTTTAGTAGAGACGGGGTTTCACCATGTTAGCCAGGATGGTCTCGATCTCCTGACCTCGTGATCCGCCCGTCTCGGCCTCCCAAAGTGCTGGGATTACAGGCTTGAGCCACCGCGCCCGGCCTATCTCCCTCTTTCTTAAAGACCCTTCTGCCTGCCTAAATTGTTTGCTTTCTTATGTTTTTTGTTTGTTTGTTTTTCGCTCTTGTTGCCCAGGCTGGAGTGCAGTGACAAGAACTTGGCTCACTGCAACCTCTGCCTCCCGGGTTCAAGTGATTCTCCTGCCTCAGCCTCCCAAGTAGCTGGAATTACAGGTGCATGCCACCACACCCAGCCAATTTTTGTATTTTTTGTAGAGATGGGGTTTCGCCATGTTGGCCAAGCTGGTCTCAAACCCCTGACCCCAGGTGATCTGCCCGCCTCACAAAGTGCTGAGATTACAGGTGTGACCCACTGTGCCCAACCTCTTATGTTTTTGTCAACATAGGAAAGAAACTGTTTCTTTCAAAGTTTCCATGAAGGCTCTGTATTGTTGTATACCTCAAGGATGTAGAACCAGAAATACCATTTGACCCAGCAATCTCATTACTGTGTATATACCCAAAGGATTATAAATCATTCTATTATAAAGACACATGCACATGTATGCTTACTGTAGCACTATTCACAATAGCAAAGACTTGGAACCAACCCAAATGCCCATGAATGATAGACTGGATAAATAAAATGTGGCAGATATACACCATGGAATACTATGTGGCCATAAAAAAGACTGAGTTCATATCCTTTACAGTGACAAGGATGAAGTTGGAAACCATCATTCTCAGCAAACTAACAGGAACAGAAAACCAAACACCACATGTTCTCACTCATAAATGGGAGTTGAACAATGAGAACACATGGACATAAGGAGGGGAACATCACACACTGGGGCTGGTTGGGTGGTGGGGGACAAGGGGAGGGATAGCATTAGGAGAAATACCTAATGTAGATGATGGGTTGATGGGTACAGCAAACCACCATGGCACGTGTATACCTAGGTAACAAACCTGCACGTTCTGCACATGTATCCCAGAACTTAAAGTATAATAAAAAAAAGAAAGAAAAAAGAAAAGAAAATTTTTCAAAACAGACTCTCTAAAAATCACGATCCTAGAGAACCCAACCTGTCTGGAAAAAAAGTATTAAGTTTACAATTACCCAAGAGTCACCAGCATTCAGGAATCATTCAAAAGTGATGGAGAATAAGATATGCTAATAGCAGAGATATGATTTCCTGGATTAAGGCAGATAGGGAGAAAATTTTTCCTGAATATTTTTCTAATGATATTGTAAACTAATACTTTGATTCATTGTTGAATTTCCATTTTAATCAGATATAAATCACATGTGTGATATCTGCTATGTCTGAACAGGGCTTACCACCTGCTGAGTGTGTATATGCAAATGATTGTCCATTATATGAAGTTTTTCAGTGA